>NC_091144.1:4116666-4458333 GCF_041381155.1 Argopecten irradians
GTACTCCAAAAAACACTGGATCCTTATAAAGGCATGTATGTTGTATACAAATTATTTAAAGTAATAAATATGGGACAACGAAGTAATTCAAACAGTGTGAACAAACTATTGTCGAATTTTCGAAGCGATCTGCCCCTTTATCAAGATACACAAAAAAACACAATTACTTATAAAGGACAGTCACGAATGTTTATGAAACCATAAACAATAATCACATATAGATATATAGATACACTAGAGGGACAATAGAGATGCTAATTATATCTAATCTGTATCTTCTTTCTATAATATTAAATGTTTAAATACACACACACACAAACAAATTAGTTGAGCGCATTATTTTATGTTTATTTTTTTATTTATATTAAATAGATAAACAAATCCATGGATTGCTGGTTTTGAATAGAAATTATTTTACCAAAAAACAATTATGAACTATCTCATACGATATGTAAGACGTGAGATTGATATTGTATAATAAATTATATATTGTTTATTTAATTAAATAATATATATAAGATCCATACCTAGTTATATGCAAATTGTACCAATTCGAGGTTTCCATAGTAACGGATGATTGGATAGTACCATACACTTCCCCGTCACTTCCAGTCACAGAGACAACGGGAGCACTGTCCACAATCTCTATGTCATAGGCCACCTTAATATACAAGAATAAACATGTCTGATAAAGAAAGAATAAAACACCAAACATGTATATAAAATAAACATTATACAAGTACAAATCACCTGAATTACTATAGCGAAACCAAATATCGTAATAAATTAAAAACGAGTTAGTTATGTATGATTATCATGTAAATCACTATCAAAATGTACGTATTATGCGGACATTTAGGTTAAAGCGAAACCAAAATAAGTCATACATGACACGAATCAATTACACATATATTGACACAGGTAATTCCAAGCCGTAATGTGAACGATTTGGTCGTATCCCAAATGTCTAAAACAGATTTTGAAAATTCTACGTAAAACAAAAGAGGTCGATTTTTAATATAAAAAATAACAGATAAACATTAGATATACCAGATAAACATAAAAATACCAGATAAACATAAAAATACCAGATCAACATAAGAAATACCAAATCAACATAAGAAATACCAGATAAACATAAAAATACCAGATAAACATAAAAATACCAGATAAACATAAGAAATACAAAATAAACATAAAAAAATACCAGATAAACATAAAAAATATCAGATAAATATAAGAAATACCAGATGAACATAAAAATACCAAATAAACATAAAAAATACCAGATAAACATAAGAAATACCAGATAAATGTAAAAATACCAGATAAACATAAGAAATACAAAAAAAACATAAAAAATACAAGATATACATAAGAAATACCGAATAAACATAAAAAAATACCAGATAAACATAAGAAATACCAAGTAAACATAAAAAAATGCCAGATAAACATAAGAAATACCAAGTAAACATAAAAAATACCAGTTAAACGTAAGAAATACCAAATAAACATAAAAACACAAGAAAAACATAAAAAAAATACCAGATAAACATAAAAATGCCAGATGAACATAAAAACACTAGATAAACATAAAAGTATTACCTGATAAACGTTAGAAATACCAGATAAACTTGAGAAATAATTGTTTTTAAAACATTAGTTTTAAGGATGCGAGTAAATAAACATTGCACGTCTATCATTACATGTAATTATACTCTTTATCAGTTAGTTTTCTCAGAACAAATGCTAATTAGAAATTCAGTTTTATTTCAAAAATTCAATATAGAAATTTTCCAGTAATTATTTTTTTTCGCACTTTGAATCATGCATTACATTTATCTAAATCACTAATTATCGATTTTTTTCTAGTTCTACTGCCGTGAAAACCTGGTTATGAAAACCAATGACATGAAGAGGAAATCCTACGCTTTGAGACTGAGGAAATGTGGGGTAATAAGTAATTGGCTTAATCTGCTACTCACGGTTCCATTTCCATGGAAACTGGCCACCGTCATCGCTGACCTCTCAGGCTTAATACAGACTTGTAGTGACGCCATGGGTGACTGGGGCTCGACTGATGATGACATCTTAGCTGTGTACTCGTGTCCGTTTTCAACAGCTAGCATTACCTATATAGAATAAAGGTTAGGGCGCGGTACTAATAATGAGGACATCCGTTTGATTGAAATAGTATGTATCCTTTCTTTCAATTGACATCCGCTGACAGCTGAAAACATCATCCCTTATTTCAATAAACACCGATAACTATTAATTCTAGACAAAAATATGTCAATAACTGTCGTTGATAATTTGAAGTAACATGTCTACTTTTTTAAAAGAATATCAAAATTGATATCTACTGAAAACTTAAATAAAGAAATTACAATCGAAAAAATAGCATGATGTCTTTTTCAACCGTACTATAATCAGTGATCTTATTTCCAACAACATTTATCTAAACATTTGACGGATCAGAACAAGTTCCCTTAGTTCTAAATCCTGTCACAAAATCCGCAACACTTTATTTTTTTTCAATGTAATGATAGAAAATGAGCTCCAACGAATGGTTTTGGTGTATTACTCTATAGCGTGATCAATATTTCGAGGTTCTCCATATTCCTTTAACTCTTTATGTTCTAAAGTATGTATGATTTGTTTAATATTCCGGTGGTGTTTAGAATTCGTGGGTTTCTCTTTCCTGAATTCAAACTTCATGGTTCACATATTCCCATAGCTCTTTATGTTCTAACGTACAAGGTTAAGGATTCGTGGATTTAAATACACACACAACTTTAGGGGGAAATAACCCATCCGTGAACTTTAAACTCTAACGTCATTGTACCCAAATTGATACCAATACACGTAGATTTCTCTTATATGACATTTGTTGTTTGGTATGCTTCATTTTTTTTCTGTTTTGTTTTCAAAAAGAGCATACAAATTTTATTTTGATGCTTTGTTTTTCTTATTACAGTGCTTATTTTTATTGTTAGAACGATTAATATCATGTCTGGAAATTTCTAGCTTTGTCACATGATGTGTACCCAAATTGATACCCAGCAAGAAAAAATATATAAATACATTATAGAAAAATCAATTTATATAGATATTTGTGATTTTACTTTATAAAAGAAACGCAGTTGCGTTTATTATAACAAGTTATACTAAATACAGTTATACATTTTACTGTAAAAATTGTACAAGTGTTTTCGCAACAGTACCTGTGCTAATTTGGTACCCTGTAACACCACGTAATGACTTGTGTGATATTTCAATGATTTAAAATCAGTTTTCTGTGGCATTCACCTAAGCTTATATAGTTCCAATGTGGTGTATATGTCAAAAGACCACTATCAATTATTTTTAATGATTGTAAAAAATTTCAATGTAAAAAACTACAAACATAATTATGAATCAATCAAGTTACAAAATACTTGAATCTAGTAACAGTTTTAGTAAAAATTAAGATGGAGAAATAACGCTATACAAAGAGCAATTTGAACATGACTAAATAAATAAAAAAATAATGTGTGGCAACTATATTTTATCTATTTCTGTTAAGTGTTTATATCTTAAATTTCATTATTTAAGAAAATTTTCTTTGAGGAGGCCTTACGCTTTGAAAAAAACACTATTATGGTACAAATAGTAATTGTTGCACGGCCACATTTATAGGGATTAACACGTTTCAGACAGAGTTATCAATATCAAAGTTATCTTTCAGAGAAAATAACAGAAATAGCTACGTAAAACGAAGCGTAATTATCAATAAATGATGCATCTTTGGTATCACCACTGAGAAATGAGGTAAACTTTAACAACACAAATGTTTAAGGTATTTTTTCAATTAGGGTATCAATTTGGGTACAGTATCAATTTTGGTACAATGACGTTACACATTACATGACTGATATACATACAGGTAATGCTGACGTGATAGCACGGGCCCTATCGATCTTTTCCCGGAGGACGGCTATGCTGTTACGGAGGGTAATGGCCTCCTTTTGTACGGTCAAGCAGGGCTGACCACCAGGATTACTGGCTATCTCCTTGATCTGACGCATATTCGATCGGACAGTGTCCACTGTAAAAGGTTAATGTTTCTATTATCGAAATGCTGTGATAATTAATTCATGACAAATAATCCAAAAACAAAACGGGATGTGTCATTACATGACGACTTCATCAATAATTCAATTTAACGATTTCTTCTAGTTATACCTTAAAGGCGTGTGCAATATCACCAGCTGATAATAGTTCTACTTTATACGTATGTCTTGCATTATCATAACAGAGCAATGAAAGAAACTACCAAAACGTCACCGTTTCTATGAAATCAATGGAACAATAATATTCAAAATTCAGTACCTACAGAAAATCAACCTTTTATTAATTAAATTTCATTATAAAATTAATTAATTAAATAAAAAAATGAAATGTCAAAATAAACCATTTATAAGTATTAAACGTTAACAAAGCAAGAACAAATGAGATCAAGTAAACATCAGCTATAAGCACCTTTAGACAACAGATCTGTCATCATCTTCACTTGCTGGCGGGAAGGTTCCTGTCCGTTTTGGTTTCCCTGAGCCTTCTGTAGCTGGGTCTCCGCTACGACTCTTGCTTTCTCAAGCCTATCCCGAATCTTCTGATCATTTGCGTTAATCTTGGCGCTTAATTTCTCTATCTTTTTATGAGTGGATTCGATCTCGGGACTGGTGGCCATCCACATTGAATTCACCTCCGAAGCATTGTTCACGAAATATCTCAGGATGTCTACATTACCAGTGACGGTGTCCCATCTCTCTGCCATTACTGGAATGGAAGTAAACTTTGGTGACACAATTACAAGATAGGGGAACCAATCAATTAAATGAAGTTTAAATTACACAATTTCATGGTATATCAAACCACGCTGTTTGGGAGTGTGATCTCAGCTTCTCTGATGACCCATACTTCTGTGACCAAACTTTTGTATTTCAAATATTAATCTAGCACAAAACTTTTCAAATGTCATAGACAAGTCAAAGTAAATATACATCGCTCCCGGTAACAATAAAACCTGCTTACAGGTACTGAAGAAAATCAAGTTACCGTTGCCAATCTAAAAAATATAAAACTTTTCGTAATAGTAACAAATGAAGTGCTATTACATTAGTTATGACGAAACTTCATTTTGTTTCCAAGCTTAATGTTTTTGAATTGGTTCTATTCCGATACCTATGCTTTGGAAGGTTTGGCAATGCCGGATTGCCAAAGACAAACACCGATCAATGTCAGCTCCCCTCTCTCCCCACCCACCTCCCACGTTAGATTTCGAATTCGACTATCGGATCCAAAATATTGAAAATGTAGTTTTATAATACCTTACAACAATTGGCCACCCTAGTTTTGTCCGATGGATTGGAAAAGGAACTAGTTTGACTTACTGTCGTGTCTGCGGTCGATTGGAATCGACCTAGCCATCAATCGATCAGATATCTCTCGTTCTTCTTCTGCTCTCTTCTGTAACTTATCATCTACAATATAGTATTATCTTCGTTAATTATGCTTCTATGTTTCCATCTTAGATCATCATAAGGTACTGACTATGAACGGCAAATATGGAGTTAATTTAATCATTGTCTGACAAGTATTCGGTAAATATTTTCGATTTACAGGCGAAGGAATTTCTGCCTCAAAATTGTGTCTGTAAGCTTATTTATTCTATCATTACAACGGACGTTAATTAAAATATATAAAAATACACATTTAAAGATTCCACAACCCTTTTCAACCGAAATGTGACAATTTTCAATCAAATGAATGTTAAATATGTAGGTTATTAATACACTTTGGGCCCTACACCAACCCTGTTTACATCTATCAAAATACTTTACTCGAATTCAAGCGTGTTTCAAAATATTACAGGACAGCTTATTTTCTTAGCATTAATTTCGTGTAGATCAGAGTTCGCGGAAATCATTTACAGTGACACAGTTTTACCTTCATGCACATAAGACTTTCGGAAACGTAACCCATTTCAATCTCTGTGAAAAAGTCCTTAGATAGTAGAATACCAAACAGATTTATCTTGAAAAAATCAAACTAAATCGGAAAGTACATTTAGGACATTATATCTATTGTACTATTAATTGGCCAATCCATATACTTACTAAATAAGTTGCGATCGATCCCGGCGTATGGATCATCACCGTACCACCAACCGCCCCATCCACCGCTGTCGTCTGTCTTCTCTTCCGCTTCCTCTAAAACATCCCCGATATTGTCGTTGCCACTGCCGATTTCTATGGTTTCTGTGGTAGACACCGCCGTAGTTGTGGTGGGTGGAGGTACGGTTGTGGGCTTACTCGCCAAAGTCGTGGGGACATTTGTAGTAGTGGTTAAGGGTGAAGGGCTGGTGGTCAAAGATGTCGTACTTAGAAGGACGGAAGCGGTCGGCTTGTCTGGGACTGCAAAAATAAAATCATCATCTCCGCTGATGACGATATCGTCATCATCAGTCGTCGTATCAAAGTCATCGGGGGTCGGAGGCGGTGTAGTTGTTGTTTTTATAGGTGTTGTTGTAGTTGTAGGTGTTGTTGATGTTGTAGTTGAAGGTTGTTGTTGCAGGTGTTGTTGATGTGTGTGTAGTTGTAGTTGTTGTGGGTGTAGTTGTAGTGTTGTGGTGTAGTTGTAGTGTTGTGGGTGTAGTTGTAGTTGTTGTGGTGGTGTGTTGTAGTGTAGTTGTTGTGGGTGTAGTTGTTGTTGTTGTGGTGTTGTGTGTGTTGTGTGTTGTAGTAGTTGTAGGTGTTGTAGTAGTTGTAGTAGTTGTAGGTGTTGTAGTAGTTGTAGGTGTTGTAGTAGTTGTAGTAGTTGTGGGTGTTGTTGTAGTTGTTGGTGTAGTAGTTGTTGTTGTAGTAGTAGTTGTAGGTGTTGTAGTTGTTGTCGGTGTAGTTGTTGTAGTAGTTGAAGGTGTAGTAGTTGGTGGCACAGTTGAAGGTGTACTTGTTGTTGTAGTTGTTGAAGTAGTTACTGGCAGAGTTGTCGTTGTAGTAGGTGTCGATGTTGATGTGGGTCGTGATGTTTTCGTCACTGTTGTGGGTGGGGACGCGGTTGTTGTAGAGTGGGGAGTTGTTGTAGTTGTGGACATTGAGAGAGGCGTCATTGTTGTAGGACGAAGGGTTGTTGTAGATGCCGGGTGGTCGGTCGTCGAAATTTTAGTCCGCGGGGTCTCGGTAAGCATTGTAGTTTTAGTGGAAGACACTGATGGAGGTTTTGATGTCGGTGATGATTTTGACGATGTGACAAGAGGTGGTGTTTTAGGAGTCGTCCTGCGTGTAGTCATCAATTCCTCTCCACCACTTCCTGTTATCACGATGTATTGTTCACAGTCGATCACCGAATCCTCGTCATCGCCATCTCCAGATCCCGCCACCAAGTCTTCACAGCGCTCACGGAGGACAGCCTCGTCACCCAGTAGTAACCTTAGCTCGTCCATTCGTTGGTCAAGTTTCTACCAACGGAAATCAATGCAAATTAGGAACCCACACTACATTCTAATTATCATTAAAGACACTTTTTTGAAATTCCAGATTCATTTGTATTCCTCATCTTAATGAAATGCCTTAGCTTACAATTTTTCTTAATGAAAACTATTCAAAGGTTAAAGACAAACTATTGGTATCTACATTTATCTCCCTTCTGTATATTTTATATAAGTGTCGTCTCCCCTTATTATTACAGATAGTTATATAAACATTTGTGAACGGATGTGAATGAATAAGATGTAAAACAGGTTAATGTTTTCCTAATGAGAATTATGAATTTAAAAATGTTCGAACGATTGAAACTATCCCTTAAAATATATTTGTTTTGGGTTTGCTAAATGCGGTTTGTGTGTGTGCGTGTTGCTATTTTCTTCAAATGGTATTAAGCAACCAATAAACAACATATCCCTCTGTGATTAAGGTCATATCATTTGTACCCGTTCCCGCATTGGTAAAATCTTAACAATTTTACAATTTATGTGTGTCAAATTATCTCAGTTTAAATGTTAGAAATAGTAGACCGTACGCGAATGTTTTGATGAAATCTACATAAGAATTAAGATTGGATTGGATTATCTCTCAAATATTCCAATAAGGCGGATTTATACACATAAATGACAAGTACAATTATGACGCAATGTGTTGTAATGGAATGAAGCAAAGTGGCGTTAATATTACCGTAAACATCACATAAATATATTTCTATAAATACATCGTATTGTAAATTAAAACTATTTTAAAATCTAACGAGTGTGAGGTGTAAGTCAGGATGACATTTTTAAAATCACATACCGCCATGGCATTGGCCAACCTGCCTATAATGGCCATCAACTGTAAACGAACGTTGCTTCCGGATTCTCGCCTGTCAGCTATGTATTGTTTTCCCTTTTGAAGTATAGGGATGATTGCTCTGTAAATAACAGTTTTTAAGGTCAAATATGATAGGGAGGTGGCCTCTAATCATGTAGCACAATTCTATCACAGAGCTGTAGATGTAACGTAAGTTTAAATCCTATTCAATTTCATTGGCTTGCAAGTCTTAATGTATTTTATAAATTATGATTACAAGTATAAGAAAAAAATGCAAATATCAATATGAGCGTTCTTAAAATGTATGATAAGTTTCGTACATATTAGAAACATCTAAAGTAAGTTTGTCTAATAACAACTACAACTAATGCATTCTTAAGTATACATAGCTATATATAGAACATATTTTATACTGAGGATAGTTTGTAAGTTTTCCTCATGTGACACCTGTCTGACCTGGCTATAGCCTCTACTGTACGACTTAGTTGCCTGGATCTCTGATAGGTAGCTGTGGCTAACTGTTCTACTTCGTCCATGTTAGTGATGGGGGCCGACGTCTGAAATAGGACTTCATCAGTCGGCGGTCGTCTTTCAATGTAGGCGTTACGTAACGCTATGTTTCTCTGTGAATAAATAAAATTACGTTACTAGTGGTGTAATATAATATTCAACGTGAAACACAACATGTACGCTTCTGCAATCGTAATTATAAATGTGATTTTGGGCTATATAAAAAGTACTTCTTGGATATCACTTCTTAAAGATCATTCCTAATTTGTTACCTTTTGGATTAGTATAGAAAGGCATACCGTAAAACGTATGCTTTAAAGTTTTATTTCGGCATACCCGTATAGATTGGAACCTCCCGAACCGTATCGCGTGGTCAAAATATATCGCCAATACCCGTACAGATCTGAATAGATCGGAACAGTTCGGATTCTTCCGAGTCATATTTAACGTGTACATGTTAAAAATCAATATTTTAATTTAATTGTTTAATAACTTTGCGAATACGAACTTTACAACAATGGGTAAATATCGAAAGTTTAAAACTTAGAAAAGCGGAGAAAATATGTAGAACACTGTTAATACTTTTTCTATGCCGCAAATACAACAAGTCACAGACCATACAACTTTAACTTCATCACAATTTGCCACATAAACGTCGAAGAAAATACAAAGGGAAGTAACTCTAACAATGTCTCTGTACCTGTACATCCCGTTGGACGGCCCTGATTTCCTTATTAGCTGTGAAGGAGTAGTTCCTGGCATCAAGGTACTTGTCGGTAACACCGTTAAGGTAGCGCTGTAACACGAAATACAACATATGTAAATTTCCAATAAAAGACCGAAAACTTTTCTCATGTTATCGAACATCAAATGAATTGCATGCACAAATACACATTTGGACCTGTATGACGTTTTAAGATATTATTATATTATTAATATATTATTTTTATCCTGTGTAAGACAATAGTTGTTATTGTTGTTATCATTATGGGTATTATTGTTGTTTTACCGTGTACGTATGTATCCGTTGTCTGACGTCACCACGGATCTGCCCGTAAAGTCTGGTTTCAATCTTACGTCTATACCGGGCAATATCTATAAAAAGTGCCCGGGCATCTCTGCTCTTAAAGCTCTTAAATATGACGTCGTACTCCCTTTCCTGGGCCATACAGCGACTGGAATGGACGACAAACATACATAATTAATAATGTGGAAGTACTGACGGAATACGAAATGTTTAGGAAAATAACGTCATGAATATCGTCATCTGGACATTAGTTATAATTTGCCTGAATTTTGCCTTTATTCTGCAAATATTTTTTGCAAAAGATGCAAACTGTAATACTGATGTAAAAACAATATTTGTTTTGTTTCTGAGTAACATTTAGGTACATTTATTGGCCCAAAATTTACCTCTGATCCATCGTAATATAATTCTTTTTACCACAATAATTTACATGTGTGTCCGAATGTACCTTGACAAAATCCAATATATCATTGTTTTAAATGAGGTCATTAATGACGTCATAATGTTTTGTTATGAAATCCTGGCTGTAAATGATTGTATTCCAACAAACGGTAGTATCCATAATTCGTGAAAGTTTGTTATGAAGAAATTATGATAGTTTAAGTTTAAAGTCGGGACATGTTTTATGAAACACCCTGTATTATGAACTAGTGCACAGTGGCCCAAGAAAGATTTGTATAATAGACAATGCCTATTTATATGAAGGTTAACACATCTATTCCTGAACATTAACCTCTCAACGTGTGTACTGATTGCTTTACTATTGTATATTACGTAATGACAGATTCTTGTCCAGTGAATACTATTTATAGAAATATAACAATGTAAAAGATGTTTCCGGGACTATTAACTGTGCTCCATATTACTACAACAGATTATGTCCTTCATGTACTTTACAGCCGTTTGTATAAATCTGCTCTATTGGAATATTTGAGAGATAATGCAACACAGACTTAATTCTTTTGTAGATTTTGAATCAACAATTCGTGTACTATAAAATTCAGATCATTTGACAAATATATATTGAAATAGAACGAGTTTGGATCCGTCGCAATCCTTCGATAATGACATCTGTTCACTCAAGTGGCATGTTCTATCACTATATATACTATAAGTCAGTTAGTTTAACAATTTGTATCGAAATGTTAAAATCAGCGATAATCCTGCGACAAATTTTGTTTAACAAATTAGGACAGAAAAAGCGTGTTTCTTAAGATTACCAATGAATAAAGAAAACTATAATTATTGCATGCTATCTGTATACAGAGGTGGTCGATTAGACTGGTTCTTACTGATTTATCGACGGGGTTACCTTTTAAGCTGCTCTAACATCGTGTGCATGGATTTTGCCCGGCTTTGGGCTTGATCAGCGACCATAACATGGCGGCTAAAATCTTCAAAATATATATTTGGTGGAACGCTCATGGAGACAGGTGCCACCCTCTTCTCATAGGCCCTGAGGTGGACGAAACGCACGAGCTGTGTGACGTCAAGCAATGCATCTGTGTGGAAAAAAACCCAACAGGATTCTTAAAGATGACGTAACTTTAAGAGTATCATTAAGGTATTATTAACTACTTGTTTTGTGTGTAATGTGGATTTGTAATACGCGGGTAATATATATATATATATATATTGTTTTTTAAATCTGGAATTAAAAGTTCATAAACATACACAAAAAAAAACTATTTACAAAATTTATCATGTAGTTGATGGAAAATAGAACCCGAGTCCAAATCCCCTGAAAACCCTCTGTAATTGCAGAAACACTCAATGTTCAGGATATAAGAGTATCCTAGAATGTTGTGCCTGACCAACCTATTACCGATACATAGTGTAATGAAATGTCTATGATATTGTAACAAAGAAGAACATATTGTACCAGATCTTCAGTGTTACATGGTGACTTCGTGTGTCGTTTTTAACAATACATACTAAAGGTTTTTAATTATGTATGTGGTGTTCCGATATAGACTGACATCATATGAAGTAGTAGTGCTATCGTTCGGACTACCTTAATGAAGACGGTAGTATTCAATATAGTATTCACAAATTCACAAATATAGGTAATTACAGGGTAAGGGAGCTCACTCTTACTGCCAAGATTGCCTACCCCAACACAAAATGGTCTTCGTCATTAATTCACTATTACAAATATATTCCTCATCTGCGTAATTATATCCATATTTTATTCATAGATCTATTTAATTCCATATAAGATAAACGTTTGTCAACTGACGTGAATGTAAATCCATTTTAAAAGTACGTTATGTATATGGGGTAATGTATATGTGAATGTAATAACGGGGAAAGTCTACTTCAATACGTTACAATCCAAAAACAGTTCTGAATATATCTTAATATAGGGCAATTGTTTTCCTGAAATCAACATTTCTTTGCGTTATTTGTAATTTCACAAAATCCTTTAATAACATGGTTGGATATAATATTCAGAAAGTCTTTGATAATAAAAGTCTTAAGTTCATCATTGATTTTAAAATATAGTAAGAAATAGATTTAGTTAAATAATGTGATCTTTTATTAACGTAACATGGGCTGTCTAAAGATATACACATGTTTAATTAATGCTTTAATTGTTGATAGAACTATGGTACCGACTTATTACGTCAAAATGGTTTTCAACTGTTGTATATTCTATTATTTCAAAATTTTAAATAAAACGATATTAAAACAAAAACCTGAACCCTGTTCATCTGCTGTTGAATCAGTATTACGTTTGTAAATAGATGTGTTAAATGTCAATATCACATGGACCTTGAATAATTCTCACATTAACCTCCAGTTATGTGCTGGATCGCCCCGAATTTGAATTTCACACTAATGTTTACAAACAGCAGATGTGACTATTGTTTAGGAGATAATCTGTCCTATGTGTCTATGACGAGCACACTGTATGTAAAGTACCAGTATAAATGACAGCCAAGGGGATGTGTATTGTGTGATGGTATTGTGTTACTCACCATAAGCTTTGTTGTTCTCATCATGTATAAACTTTAGCTGATGTTTCACCTCCGAGATGTCACTACGTGCATCGGAATGAATGTTCATAAACCGATCGCTTACCTGAAGTGGAATGAACAGGGTGGAATATTAAAAGCAATTATTATGTTGAAATTTTAAAACATTCATTATACAAATGTATTTTCTGTGAAAATATTTAAATGCTTCAGAATTGGCCAAAAATATATCAATAGTGAGCAAATGTTCCTGGTCTATTCTCTTTATTCTTCAAATGATTGTCGATGTGGTCCGTTGTCTGTATGAAGTGCATTAAAGTGTTGACTGCAAGAAAGATAACAGGAAATGTCGAAAATGTCAGCTTTTAATAATTTTACCAGCATTTTTTCATGTTATATTTATCATTATATTGACGAATATTCGTCTAAACTTAGCGTTTTACTACAAAAACAAGAAATAATGATGGACTAATCGTTACCCTTTTGACTTTCTTCTGCATGATTTGTAGGATATTGGACATGGTTTGCTTGAGGTTGCGAATTGCTACACTAAGCTTTGGCCGCATTCTTTGTTCCTGTATGGATAAAATGATACGAAAAGGCAGATGTATATTACATATATTTCTTATAAATATTGGGTACGAAAGGCATAACAATTCCTGTAGAAACTTTATATTTTTCCTGTATACACTTTAGATTTTTCCTGTAACTTAAAGTTATATTTGCCGTATTTTTCATACTCACGAATCAAAATGAGCTTTGAATATGTTATTCATAACCAAAAAGGTACTAAAATTTTGAAAATTACATTACTTTCTACGCATTGGTTTCAATTTTACAAATTCAAATAAGGTCAGAAAATGATTTTATGTAGTACTGCCAAAAATCATTATATGTACATCTATAGTGAAGCGAAATAAGTATGTGGTTAAAAGTGTACTCTGTCAATGTGTAAGTCACAACTACCACAAAGACCAGCATTTCATGATCAAATATTGATAATTTAAGCTTATATTTCGGATGGATAGAATATGAATATAATGGTAAAATTAAATATCAATTTATTAACGTAACAGATGGAAACTATTAAAATGTCACAAATATAATATATCACTGTTAAAACACTTGATATACAAATTTGGTTAGGAATTTGGGCATTACTGTATTGACTAGCTGTTTCATTCCCGATATGGTCATAACAATCCAGGGAACCTCAGAATAACAACATCAATTCTTTATATAGTTTATTGTTTTATTTTAACATCTTTATCGTATGAATGCTGGAGTCATAGATACACCCATCTCCACTTTGAAACTTGATTTTGAATTGTTAACAGACTTACCAATCGAGATACCGCTGCGGGTTGTCTTTGCCCGTATCCATAGCGACGCCTGTACCCATACGGCTGTCTATATCTAAAAGGAGACTGGTTCTGCATTCCATTTCCATCCGCAATAGGACTTATCTGAAGATCACTAACTTGATGATGTTTCTCTTGTGTGTTCTGCTGATCCGAATTATCGACAATCAGACCGTGGTTTTGTATATGAAGGTTCCTTGACCTACTGGAATCTTTAGTTGGGTTTTGGTGGGATCCTTTTCCTGTTTGATGTAATGACTCACTTTCCAGGATAATGTCGCCATTACCAAACTGAAGTGACCTAGGTTTTTCTTGTCGATGTGATGACCGATGGGTCTTTTGTCCTGTTTCCTTGTGGTGTTTATGGTTGTCTCTGTTGTTATGATGGTGTTCTGTCCTAGTTCTCCTGTTGCCGCCATGCTGATGGCCATGATGGGTAGATGGTTGATCGTGACGACCATGACGCTTCCTTAGACTTTGTATGTTTCGGTTACGTCTCAAAGCTCCTCTAGATCCACTGCTATGGTGTTTTCTCGTAAGGTCATCACTTTCACAATCTGTTAAAAATAATATTTCATGAAGAAAATATTAGTATTTTGTTGAATAAGTATATACTTCAGCTTTTTGTATAAATTATCATTTTGTGGCACATAACCTTTTTAAAGCAGACTTTCTTTAAAATTCCTTTAATGTATTTTATAAACACATGTAAACAAATTCATACTTGAAAAATTGTTTAAAGATGCTCCAACGCTGACAAATGGTATTTTTCACTATCAAAAACCGGAACAGACGATTTTGTATTTTTCTTCAGTTACAAAAGTTACTTATTTTACACCATTACCACCATTGAAAAGTTTGAGTTTCTAATTTTACTTCAAATTAAGAATATGAAAAACAATTAATGGTATCCCGAAAAAATTCCGTTGCACTATATCTTATATAGAATAAAGTAATGATTGCGCATGCACCAAAAGGCGAAATAAATTATTTTATGTTATTTTTGTGGTAATTAGGTATATATATACACGATTAAACACCAAATATTGTTGGAATGATATAATTTATGCTCTGTCGGCAGTGGAGCATCTTTAAATGTCAAACTTATTTAATTCCCGATGTTTTAATTACCTGGTTTGGCACTTGGCCTAGTTGTGTAAAAGGTTATTAGGCTAATAACAGTTTAATATTTGTTCATAATCAAGGTAAGATAACTCCTTTTAAAACAAATGAAAAGTTCACTAATCACGTGATGAGACTTCTATATCAGTTACAGTAGGATAGCTATATATTTTAACAGACATTCTGAAAACATAAAATGGATTTGAAACAAAATTAATCTATTGGAAATTCTAAACAAGAATAGTGCTAACACATTAAAAGGTTGAGGACTACAGACACAGACAGGAAAGATGGTAATATTAGGATATGGTTACAGAGATATTTTATAACATATAGCCGAATTGGAGAAATACATGTCAATGGGTTTTTTATCGGTACACAATTGAAAAAATATCAAGCTACTGGAGAAAGTTGTTTAAAAGTACATAACGCACAATGTGGTGGTAGACGTTTTAACTGCGTTATTGCGAAATAGCCGCTCTGCTTATCCTTGGAATCTTAAACAACGACTGTACATAAATTCCATAAGGTCAGGCTACCTTACAAGTAAGAGTATCGTGTACCCATTCATGTATCCAGTAAATACATGTACACAAAGAATTTAAACCGCCAGTGTGCTTAAGATGAATGATTAACTTGTAAATTGTGAATGAATGGAATTCAACCTAACGATTTAGGCTAGTTGGTTTATACAGTTGTGGAGTTATGTAGTTATGTTTGATTTTTGTATTAAATAATGTCCTATCCAGAGCTATAGAGTCATTAAGTAGGACGTTGAACAGATATGAATCTTTATTTAAACACAATATCAATAAAAAGAAAAATATAAAAATTAAAATAAATGAAATATGAACATCGATACCAAGTAATTCACATTTTAGTGTGTTATTATCCATCCCGGTGTGTCATACATATATCTATAGATAACATCTCTTATATTCATAAAAAAAACTCCCACGCAATTTGTTACTATGTTGAATACTACACTTTAAATGTATGAAGAAATCTCGGGTTACCTGTAAACATATTTTACATAGATAAGTTAAAACATGAACTGTTTACCAAGCAGGTTACGAAATATCTGACTGTGCGTGGCGCCACTTTCGGTTTGTTTGCCTGCATTACCATTATAATAGTATAGCCCCTATTTGGGGGTCCCTCCATTGACTGGATACCACGATATGTGGCGTGAGGTGATTATAGAGGTGTGTTATTTCCAACCAATCAGAGCCCAGTAAGGGATATGTCCTGATCGAGTCAGGTGAGGTGACTTTACGTTAATTATGACTCCGATACTACATCGTGAGTGGTGCAGCGTGTCGGATGTGCATCGTAAACTGTATGTAAACATGTCTACATTCAGTTATATCACATATTTCATAAACGTCACACATGAATAGAAAGAATTTATAATAGATAAAGAAGACGTTACCAAAGTCAAATTTCTAGATTAAAAACCTAAATATGCTGGTGTAAATAGGCTGTCGTTTGATTACGTTCGCATATTTTTGTTTTTGCTCTTCATACATGAAAATCATATACTGTACACCAAACTCGAAACCTTACAACTCAAAGACTGTTTAATTCGAAGTATTTTGCTGATTTATACCACACTTTCTACCTTAACTTCATTAACTCGGAAGTCTTAATCATGGTTCTGTCGACTTCGAAGTAATGCGGTTTTACTATATATCGCTAGATGTCACAAAGTCGTCAATGTAATATCACCATCTTTGAGAAGATGATAGCAGGTGAGGTGTATATCCACGCAGGTTGTGGGTTCCCAACCTCTGGAACTAGTCCTCTCCATCGTCTTTTATATCTGTCATCTTTATCGACTGCTGCATAACTTGCAGTAATAATCTTGGTTAGGTCTTTTCTAACATATAAAAGAGTGCCTTAACAACAGATGACACGCACAGAGCAGTTTTGATTGTAGGGTATATAGTAAAGGATATCTTAAAATATTACTTCATATCCAATTTCGAGTAAAATAGTAGGAATTTCTATTTGGTTGCAATATCTATTCCACGTATTTTGTTTAACTATGTAACGTTTTCATTTATATGTATAATTAAAACATACTCGTATCTAGGTATATTCGTTTTCGACGATAAGTGTGTCATATTGCGGAAGTCTGTTTACAATATATGTAGAAATCATTTATTTCCTGCTATATTAAGATATGGTTTTAAGTAGTAATTAGAAAATCTTAATATATTATTCATTTATTTGTGTGAGTAAGATCTAGCTTCATTAGCAATCACTCTAAAGTAGAAATATCGTTTTGGTATTATTCCATATATAGAATTTAATTTAATAATTTCCTTTTGTAGAATATCATTATCGATTTTTAGATATGGATTTTACTATAATGACTGTAATCTTGTGAAGATATCACGTTATGATGCTCTAGAAGGTAATAGATCTTCGGAATAGTTTATCATTCTAGTCAGTTCTGTGATGAATTTCTGATATGGCATGATAGGGTTCTGAAATAAGCATAATTTGCTTTCAATAATTAAAATACTTACTTCCAAAGGAGATTATCGTAATGCACAGTTTAATATCTTACATCATCTGTAGACTAAAAATATTAACTTTCAAGGAAAAAACTGTAAGAAAACCTAAATATGGCAATCCTAATGATAAACAAGGAAATTTGAAGGAGATCAAATTACATAGAGACGTTTGATAAAGCAAAGACAAAATTAGCTCTAAACGATAAACCGGCGGGAGATAAAAGACACCATGAGAACATTAAATCACACAAGTTTTTAGCTGTTATATGCCTATGTGTTTAACAGCAGTTACCATTGCAAGGAACGCTTTCACTTCGGAAGCAGCTGGATCATTTTAATTTTATCTGTCCGAAGGTGTATTTCAGGAATTCTTTTGAACATACATTTTACATATCAGTTATCCCCTCTTCACATCTACATTCTTTAATATTAATTATTTGTTTTCTGAGTAAAGATAGAGTTTTCTATCAATAATTGCTTTCATATTTTTGAAGGATTTATTCTTGTTCTCATCAATTGTCAATTACTTCAACAGCAGACTGGATCGGAACCTAGCGTCTGTGGTTATTGAGTCTGGCGTTTCAACATTACAGTGAGCCGTATACCGACAATACCACCATCAATGATATCGGCGTCACGTCTGTGGTTAATGAGTCAGGCGTTTCCATATTACAGTGAGTCGTATACCGACAATACCACCATCAATGATATCGGCGTCACGTCATTTAAGCGCTCGCTATATTAAATGCCTCATGAAAACAGAATCGCTACGCGTGTTTCAATATAATCAAACATTAATAATTATTTTTAAAACTAAGATTATTGAGACAATGTCAGTTCAATCTCTAAATATAGCTATCATCTTTATCTCTGGTCTGATCCAGTTTGAGTGCGGATTAAGGTTTCTGGTTAAAGAAGTGGTGTCCTTTGTTAATGCATTAAAATGTAGAAAACATCTGCCGAGCATGTTTTGAAACCTTAATGTATTATGCATATGTGCGAATTTTACAGACGCATAAAAGCAACCGAACTACCAATAAATACCCGGTATATACACGTCTCGCTTTGATAGATTTCTTTATATTCTAACATACCTCCAGCAGATTCATTAAGGTAAACGTGGATGTTTGCCAGAAATTGTTTATGGTATGCAACTTCATGTTTATGTATTTATTGGCGAAATAGCGTAAAAAGACACTTAAGGAAACTAGAGATAAAGTAGGTGATGTGTTATTGAATATATGTTTACACCTTCCGAAACCAAAAAAGTGCAGACTCAGAGTTTGGATGATAGGTATACAACATTAAAACAATTAAACATCGATCACAAGGATTCTCATATCTATATCAAAAGTTAAACACTTTGTGTAATTTCCTTTACCTGGAAGGTTTATTTTGGCGTTTTTTATTATGTTCTTGTCAAATCGGTGGTTCATGATCACCTTACTGAAACTACACGATGGAATATATCGATGAGGAAACGTAACCAGGATTCCGTATCGGGACCAAAGCTCAAAAACTTAATGAAGGGAGATTTATTCAGAAATATCTCAACATTTTGATGTGTTTGATTGATTAACGTCCTATTAACAACCAGGGTCATGAAACATTGGTCAGGGGACATAAGCCAGAGCCTACCTCACAGAGGCGAGCGATCAACTGAAGGCCAAAAGCGGGGTGGTGTCAAGGGAGACGTTAGGAAGATGAAAGTAAGGTAGAAAGAAAGAAAAAATAAAGTTCTAAAGGTGTTGTTCGCCCATAGCCCAACTTTCTTGAAACTTTACATATCGAAAGTGCTACTAGTTGTCCCTTAAAAATGACTCTGCGTTTTCCTTTTGTGCTTTTAAAAAGCCCTAAAGGCCCATCGTATTCACTTTTATTAAAAATAGCACAAACATGCAAAAAAGGCAAGCCTTTGTTAAATAGTATACATACTTAAGTCATTTCTTTTAGATATTTATCGGAAACTTTTATTTCAAATAATAACTCTTACAAAAAAATAACACTTTTGGGAAAAATCGAAAACGAAACATTGCTCTTTGTCATCTCATTTCTCATTTCACCCTGTTACGGGTTTTGTCCACAATTTAACCCCCTCCCCCCTCCCCCCCTCCCCCCCCCCCCCTCTTTTAAAATACTCTCATGACATTCTCTGCCTACTTGTAAATTAGTTTCGAAATTAAAATCCGGGAAAACAGTTCTTGAGTGAATTGAAAATTGAGAGTACAGGAAGTAACGAACCACTTTTTTGTTAGTATACCTAAGCTATACATTTCAAATTTATGATTCCAGAGTCCGATATAAGTAAAAATTAGTGTACAGTACTAATTTTTGAAGCTAAATATCATGATAACACTTTTGAAAACAAAATGGAGGCATCTGATTGGTTGAAATCAAGATATTAAGAGATATAAGTGAAAATTTGTACATATGGGTCATGGGGTAAGCCGAATGAGTAAGTAAAAGGTTTTAATTCGTTGTTGTCATTGTAACGAAATAAAAGGTCCCTGATTGGTCAAAATAGCCTTTGTGATGCTTGTATTATTTTGTGATTAAACATGTTTTATATCAAAATCAAATGTAACTCTGTTTCCCTATTTAATAATTTTTAATGTATGTTAGATTACAAAATTCTACTCAATTTTCATCTTGCCAAATATTTGATTTTTTGTTTCTTGAAAATTAATTTGTAATAAAATAATTAATAAATATCATTATCGTTGTGTATAAAATAAAGAATGAAGTATGTTTTAGTAACAAAACTCATTAAAAAATATTTAAAAAAAAGATGTTTAAAAGGTGGACACAAGGGGTCCCTTGCCACATACCCAAAGTTTAGTTAGAAAACATCAGTTTATGCTCCTGATGTCCTTTAAAAAATTCAAACTACGTAAAAAGTACACATAAAGTTTTGTACCTGGATCTTTAATACTGCAAAATTTGAAAAAAATCTGTGTCTGTGCGGATTTTGCATCCCACCTTTAGTCGCCTTTTACGATCATGTAATGCGGGCAGCAGGTACAATTCTAACGCTCTACCTATTCAAGTACTTTGACATAGAAATTCAGCTGCACATATCTCACTGTTTATAATCTTACAATGGTGAATTCTGTAACAGGAATATCAACATCATGTCCAAATTGAAACGAACTTCTTTTAGAGACAGACTGTTTCAGTTTTAGTCTAACAATGCAGCATATCTTTCACGAGTTATCATCATAAAATGCCATCAGGTTAACATGTTGTCGGCTTGTGTAAATGAAGAGCATACCCCCTACATTGTACCCAGTTGATATGATACCAAAAGGTAGCGCTCATCACTCGAAACGGTTTGTCCTCATTTGTCGACAATTGTTTTAAGAAAAAAAACGAGTATGAATAATTTGTGTATTTTCGTCTGTAGAACATTTCCGACTCTGCTGTACACCAGCCCTGATCGTTTAACTGAGTTTTGAGGTCGCTTTCCCACGGCTGACTGTGGTTTAAAAAAAAACACTTTATTATCTACCACAGACACACACAACAGTTTACACACACGATATATTGATCTACTGGCTACAGGTTTATGTAACTCATGCCTACAAGCCTTGTCGTACAGCTTTTTCATTTTTCTTTAACACATATTGTGTTTACAATCACGCCCCTCACATTGTCGCCACTCTACTGTATGTATGCCCCTGTCTCGATTTGTTGTACTGCTTCAAACCATCGTAGAGAGTACTTTCTGTAATTGTGGACATGTAAAGTTAATATGACTTCCATGTCGAATGTATTTTTGCCCTTTGAAGTCATTGCAGCAACGTTTGAGTTATAGCCGATTATTTTTTCACCGGTAAAAAAAATTGCAGTGTATTGCTTGGTGTCTTTAGCAGCATCCTTCAGTGATATAGCACTGTAAAAAGAACAAGAGTCCCACTATAAAACAACACGAATATACCGCAGTCTCCCAAAACGCACCACGCACTTTATGCACGCTGCATACATTGGAGACCGTCCTTACATGACCCTGACTATTAATAGGACGTTAAAAATCAAACAAACAAGCAAACAAACAAACAATCGTCAGAATGTGAGGAATCAGTGCAGATATTAAAATAATGAATAATCATGTAAAACTTAACAGACACTTCTGTCGGTCCTTAAGGTAGGACGTTCGAATTGTACTTGTTGTTACCATTGTATGATTCATAAAAGGCGACAAAATTTGGTATCTTATCATCTTCCTATCTTACGTTCCCCATTTTAATGTCTTCCTTGACATCGCTTCAATGTGGTTTTGAGTTGAGTGTTAGATTTGTTTCTCATAAAGAGAAGCATTTCAAAGTATCACCAATCCTGTATTAATCATTGCCTTAATTAGGACTAAAACCCTAGTACAAGAACATAATATTATAGTAGACACGTTAAATATATTGCCTTTAATTTTAGTTTCAACAAGGACTGAAGATTTATACCTGGAAATTGGTTGTACATGAAATAACTTTATAGAATATGTAGATAGGATTTGCGTAACAAAAGCTTAGATAAATTACCGGATAATCAGTCGTGATAAAGATGGTAAGATAGTACACCGTCCTGTGTGGTTACTGATTAGACTACACAGACAGTCTACCCTGTATGTATATGCAGTGAGTATGTGAATGTCTCTATGTTTTGGGAGGCTGCGGTATGTTCATGTTGTGTCTGTTATTACCTTGGTAATACTTGAACTCTTGTCCTTTTCCTATATGTAGCTATCTAACTTCTTAACTCGTTAGTTGTGGACTGTGCATAATTCAAATTACTTTGTTCAAACGTCCAGACCTGTTGTGTTGTCAAAAACGGTCAATACCTACAGGAGCTTTTTACCTTTGATATGTTTGTCATTCCTCTTGTTCACTGTGACTGTCTTGTAAAATTGTTCTTAGTTAATTCCTTACGTTAAAGTAAGTTGGGGTTTTACGATACGTTTTGTAGATTTGCCAATCTTTGTCTTGTTACACATAACGGTATCAATACACAGAGGAACGTTTTTATATGGAATAGAATCCACTAGATAATCCCCTATGGTAAACATGCCCTACTGAGGTCAGTCGGGGCCGAGGTACACTTTAGGCCTGTGATTTCGAGTTAATCGTCGTCTATATTACCTCCAACTAATCGGCCACGATAAAACTATATCATGTTTTGTAGGACTATCACGGCGTATCAGTTACACTATGATTAAAGTCCTTGATCAGTTGTACTAGGTAATAACCAACCGGTAGATTTTCCAATACAGGAGATATATTTTAATCATTTATGCAATTTGTTTTTCAATCGCAACTAGTAACTGGAACGTCCTGTTGACAATGATCTGTGGTATACACATGTAACCAGATACTGTTGCGATAATTTTGTTATAAAATGTATATGATGTGTGCTTGCATACACCTGTATTTAAATACCTGTAGTAATAATATATATATGGTATATAAATATATCTTACACAAGATACCGGATATACCTGTCTGATTTCTTCGTTACCTGGCAGTATATTGTAAAAGCATTCATATAAACTGACATCGTAAAACTACCATTCCTAATATACCTGTACGAGAATATAATGTCATGATAGTATATTAAAGATCAATTCAGATAGATAATAAGTAAAAATATACTGGCGAAAAAAACCGTAATACATATCGTACGATACTTAGCTAGCCAGGTAAGTGTATTAACAATAAAACACGCCATGTGTCCCAACATGCTAGTGAATGGTCGCTATACGTCTATTGTTTTACCTGACAATTTACTAGCAGAAGTAACTTACCTTTCCCAAGACACTTTCTCACACCTGATTTCGGTCCTGTGTCCAAACCTCGTGTTTGAGATTTAGTTGGTACATGTTCACGTTGTAAATCCCTTTCATGTTCAATCTGTCTGCTTTCATATCCCGATATCGCAAAACACAATAAAATTAAAAATAAATTAAATAAAATCCTCCATCGAATTTTCACGAATGTTTTCATTGTATGTGAATATTGAAAAAAAACCAGTTATACACCTATAAGTTGACCGTACTAGTGATCCACTAATTCACAGGTAATATATTTAACGTGTATGTTTAACTTTGTGTATCACGTGGTTCACAAAGGGTATTGAGGTCATACTGCTATATTCGGCATTTGTAAACACTTGCGTCATCAGCCTTGTAAAGGTTTTGTGACATTCAGTCGTGGGACAGACTAACATGGGGATGTACCACACAGTGATCTGACCTTTTCGTCGTCAATTCTGACATATTCGGCAGTCACATGGCATTCTACCGGCCCAGCAGGGATTACATCTTGATAGTCTGCAAAAAGCGACTGTGTAATTTGATTTACAAGTGCAGATATATTGATAGTTTTACTCATTTATAACTAAGAGGCAGTGAAGTTACAGATATATCTCATCTGTGAAATGAAGAATAATGGTTTGAAAATAGTTATAAAGGCAAGTCGCACGATATTGTGGAAATGTTCATGAGTTACTTAAAATCTTTTATTCTTGTTCAACACTTGACAATGTATCGGGACCAATGAGCAGCAAACCATATATGGTAGAACGGATATTAATAAAGAATGTTTGACAGGGCATTAGCAATTGCTGTTTGACTGTGTGTAAAGTGTGAACTTGTCAGGCAGGTGGGTCTTTGTTCCCGACAGAACCAGTGAACTGTATAGGGAACATAGAATCAGTAGAGTGTGCGTTATTGATATCCTAGCTTTGTCTTCTCTCGTCAGAGAACAAAGATCTGTAACACCGATAAACAGTTTATCGTCAACTGACATAAGAAATACATAACTATGCCAATGTCTAATCTGTGCGTTAATTACACTTTAAAAAGTAGCAGGTGTAAAGTTACTGCATTATCCAAAAATGTAAAAGCTTCAGTTCAAAAGAGGAGAGCAGTATCCGTCATTAATCAAATGTTGTTTGTTGCGCTATTTTCACATGATATTTCAAATCTTTTGTGTTGTGGTAATGACGAATTAAAATCATCGAACTGGAACGGAGGTACATAACACTTAACAAATTAAACTTGCATTCTAACTCTGTTTACTGATTAGATATAGTGGTACGTTTATACAATGTATATCGCAAAAAAGACATAAATAAGTCCTAGGTTACATTTATGCTCCTCATATGTTTGGTGATGTATCGGATACATAGCTGGTTAGCCACTATTGCATTATGACAGCTTAATTTATTTTCTTTCCAGCTGACTTTTGTCTCCCCTGACATCGCCTCATGTCTGATTTTGATTCAAGCGTTTGCCTTAGGGAAATGCATTTGGCTCTGTCCCCTGGATGATGCACATGACAGCTTCAGACCTACTTCATGTGTTTTACAATTAAACTAGACATTTGCTGAAACTTCTAATATTTCTGAATTTGATCATTACTATGTGTTAAATGTATTATAAATTTGTTATATAATTATCATGCTACTTGGGACCTTTGCTACATAAATATTAAAACATGGCAGCCACCTTTTTCTATATATAAAGTTGGCCTTTTGCTAAACTGTTAAATAAGAAAATGGTCAATCACTACAAAACATTTCAGACAGTCTAGGTTCAGCATCAATGAACAGGGACGTATGTTGTGTCATTTAACAGTTGTGGTGTTCTGTTCCCAGTGTCTAGTAAAGGTTCAGCATCAATGAACAGGGACGAATGTTGTGTCATTTAACAGTTGTGGTGTTCTGTTCCCAGTGTCTAGTAAAGGTTCAGCATCAATGAACAGGGACGAATGTTGTGTCATTTAACAGTTGTGGTGTTCTGTTCCCAGTGTCTGGTAAAGGTTCAGCATCAATGAACAGGGACGAATGTTGTGTCATTTAACAGTTGTGGTGTTCTGTATCCAGTGTCTGGTAAAGGTTCAGCATCAATGAACAGGAACGAATGTTGTGTCATTCAACGGTTGTGGTGTTCTGTTCCCAGTGTCTAGTAAAGGTTCAGCATCGATGGACAGGGACGAATGTTGTGTCATTTAACAGTTGTGATGTTCTGTTCCCAGTGTCTAGTAAAGGTTCAGCATCAATGAACAGGGTCGAATGTTGTGTCATTTAACAGTTGTGGTGTTCTGTATCCAGTGTCTAGTAAAGGTTCAGCATCAATGAACAGGGACGAATGTTGTGTCATTTAACAGTTGTGGTGTTCTGTCCCAGTGTCTAGTAAAGGTTCAGCATCAATGAACAGGGACGAATGCTGTGTCATTTAACAGTTGTGGTTCTGTCCCAGTGTCTAGTAAAGGTTCAGCATCAATGAACAGGGACGAATGCTGTGTCATTTAACAGTTGTGGTGTTCTGTTCCCAGTGTCTAGCAGAGGTTCAGCATCAATGAACAGGGACGAATGTTGTGTCATTTAACAGTTGTGGTGTTCTGTTCCCAGTGTCTAGCAGAGGTTCAGCATCAATGGACAGGGACGAATGTTGTGTCATTTAACAGTTGTGGTGTTCTGTTCCCAGTGTCTAGCAGAGGTTCAGCATCAATGGACAGGGACGAATGCTGTGTCATTTAACAGTTGTGGTGTTCTGTTCCCAGTGTCTAGCAGAGGTTCAGCATCAATGAACAGGGACGAATGTTGTGTCATTTAACAGTTGTGGTGTTCTGTTCCCAGTGTCTAGCAGAGGTTCAGCATCAATGAACAGGGACGAATGTTGTGTCATTTAACAGTTGTGGTGTTCTGTTCCCAGTGTCTAGTAGAGGTTCAGCATCAATGAACAGGGACGAATGTTGTGTCATTTAACAGTTGTGGTGTTCTGTTCCCAGTGTCTAGTAAAGGTTAAGCATCAATGAACAGGAACGAATGTTGTGTCATTTAACAGTTGTGGTGTTCTGTTCCCAGTGTCTAGCAGAGGTTCAGCATCAATGAACAGGGACGAATGTTGTGTCATTTAACAGTTGTGGTGTTCTGTTCCCAGTGTCTAGTAAAGGTTCAGCATCAATGAACAGGGACGAATGTTGTGTCATTTAACAGTTGTGGTGTTCTGTTCCCAGTGTCTAGCAGAGGTTCAGCATCAATGGACAGGGACGAATGCTGTGTCATTTAACAGTTGTGGTGTTCTGTTCCCAGTGTCTAGCAGAGGTTCAGCATCAATGGACAGGGACGAATGTTGTGTCATTTAACAGTTGTGGTGTTCTGTTCCCAGTGTCTAGCAGAGGTTCAGCATCAATGGACAGGGTCGAATGTTGTGTCATTTAACAGTTGTGGTGTTCTATTCCCAGTGTCTAGCAGAGGTTCAGCATCAATGGACAGGGAGGAATGCTGTGTCATTTAACAGTTGTGGTGTTCTGTTCCCAGTCTTTGGCTGTATGCTTCAATGAGACAGTAATACAAGGAAAGACAACACGAACCATATTCACTAGCTAAGGGTATTCAGCACGATATTCTCCCTGATGCTGAATACCATTGGCTAGCGCAGTTTAGTGTTTTAAATAGTTGTTAACAGTGTAAGGGAAATAACTCGAACAACAATACAGAAATTATTTTTATATCATATGTGTGCTGCTTTATGTTTATAATACGTAACCGTCCATTTACATTGTCACAATAAAACACGACATTTTAACAAAACAAAGGTAATTAGAACTCATTAACATTTCTTTGAAAACTGCTTTATTAAACAAAATGCAATAAAACGGAAAAGACAGTTCATTCTATATTTTTCTCATTCTTTTAACACAAACCATTTTTCTAACTTTTATTGTTTACACTCGATGACAGTTGAATGTTTTTCACATCCCGACTTTTTGTAATAAACCTAACTGTTTTACAAAAAAATCAACCATAGTCGACATTTCATTGGTTTCAACTCCACTAATATGATGGCATTCCGCCTCTTCGTAAGTAAGTGTTCCAGACTTATAATGGGAAGTAACGATATGGAACACTTCAAAAATTGCATGTCAGTTGTATACATACAAAAAGCACATTTAAATTTGAATTAACAAAATTCAATTGGAAATTGAGTATTGATAAATAGTTTCGATGGTGTTAAACTCTTCACAAGAAACACGACATAATTATCACAGAAAAAAGTCAATAATAAGTAAAATCAAGATATTTGTGAATCCTTCACCACAGGTCGATACAACTATATATATATACGTACATGTTAGACGTTTGATGAATGTTACATGTATTTTGTGATATTCTAGAATATATCACAATGTTTATGTTTAACGTTTCGAAACTTGTCAGCATTCGTTAA
The DNA here is from genome assembly GCF_041381155.1 of Argopecten irradians. Taxonomy (NCBI): domain Eukaryota; kingdom Metazoa; phylum Mollusca; class Bivalvia; order Pectinida; family Pectinidae; genus Argopecten; species Argopecten irradians. The sequence continues at coordinate 4,144,754 of NC_091144.1, forward strand.
GACCTTTCAGCACTATTTGCTGAAATCCACAAATGACATCGTCTTATCATTATATTAAATGCACGTAACCATAAACAATTATTACTTTTTTCATCATCTGAGGCTGGGATAATCGGTAATGATACTCTGTCACAAAAAGAGTTTGGCATTACTAATACACTCTTTTTATTGTATATTATGATACACATGATATGTGTAATATATTACATATTATGTGTCCTCTGCATCAGCATGTCTCTGTGTCCACTAGAAACGAAGCATGAGTATCTTTTGTGTCGTCATCTTTTCCTTTTTCATCTTTTTCTTCTCCATGTGAAGCTACATTATTTTTCCTCTTGTTCCACAGTCTGAGGATTCCAATGGTGACCAGATCCGATATGATCTCTATGATCTCGAACAAGGACACGATAGACAGTCCAATCCACAGTCCGAGCTGACCACCAATATCAGACAGCAGGTTCTCTACCTACAACACAAGCAGATCATACATTGCAAGGGCGATAACTCTAATTTTATGTTACATGCTTTTCATGATGATAAATTAAATTCAGTTTATTTGAGTTTTAAGTCGTTAATAATCGAAGATGTGCACCCCATAAATAATCCCGATACGAACCCATGATCATTTTAGTGACTGAAATATACACGTTACGAATAAATTTCATTTTACTTAGAATGACCTGAAAATAGTCTCTATAAGGAGTGTACGATATGTATCTACTGACGACTTTGTAAGATCGGCCTACCTCATACGACGCCTCTGTTTGGATCACCTCGAAGTTCAGGTATCGGTAATATATTTCAACTTTGATTCCGTTCTCACTGTAATAACAAATGCAGAATATGGAACTGAGAACATTTTGTTACCTGATTAAGGTCATCATATACATCTAAGTTAGGTGGAACTACATTTCTGTTGTAATATTAGCAATCCTGTCCTCTTAGGGTGCTACAGCCTGCCATCAGAGATACCGAACATAATCACATGATGCTAGTGTTACAGCCATCCCACCCCTTTATGCTGAGTCCAAAAGTAGGAAGTACCACCTTTATAGACTAGGGTAGGGGTGTCGGCCAGGGGATTCTGTCCCAAATTAAGGTCAAAGCTGACGTGGTGCCGAAGAAGACGTTTGGAAGAACGGAGAACAAAACCCTAAATTTTCGCCGCTTTTCACTATAATGCAATTGAGAAAACAATGTAAGGATCAGAAAAATAGAGAGCAAATGAGCATGTAAGATATAATAAGTACCACCACTTACTTCATGAACGCCCTTTTGTCTGTGGTTGAAGTGCTAGACGATATGGAGGAGTAGAGAGAACTCGAGGTACTACGGAAGTCGTTAATAGCAGTGTCCTGGAACAGTCAAAACATTTCATACCGACTAAATATATTCTGTATAGACATATCACAGAGTTATCTGCCCATGTCTATTGTTTGTTACGTCATGTTTACATTATCATTAAAATCGCCATTTACCCTACAATAACGATGTAACATCACAATTTATACCTATCCGTAGTAGAAATAAATAAATTCCAGATGTTCTTTCAAGATCAAGACAGTCGACTTAAGTTCGCTTCAGAATTATTTTTGTACGGTTTTAAATTTTATGATTTACCTCTCTCTGTTTAATTATGAAAGTTTCATTAAGGATACCTTTGTTTTGTTCAGTCACACTCACCAGGTATTCGTTGGACGGCCAGGCAGACATAGTCACATCTGTAGTGTATTCTGTCTCACTGTAAACAATATACACATATATATTCTGATATCTTCATCACATTAAAACAACATAACATATCCACATTTATATAATTATTACTCGATAGAAAACAAATCCATCAGTCTACCAAAATTAACTCATCAGATTTTAATAGACGAATGAGATACGAACTCACAAATGAAATCATAACATTTCCCTATAATTATGATTAACCTTCACCTCTAGCACACTTGTAAACATAACAGGTGGTATTTTGTAGATCTAAATATGGGTTTTTTCTACAATCTGTTAAGCAGGGATTGAACACAAATTCATTCCATGATTTTATCATGTATTGCCATATGTGTTAGACACACTAACTAGGTGGATATATATTTAGGCGTAATTTAAATTGTGAAAACTGTTCAGATAAACATGAAAAGCGAGGTCAAAAACAAATATTGTCTATTGAATATATAATAATCATATAATATTACAGTTACTCTAGTTACGTCAACGTTTTTGAGCAGCAAACCTGTAGTAACAAACACAAAATATGATTCCACGTCAATAAAAGTCTCAGTAAAGTACAAACAATTTTCTTCATTCCAGATATTATTATCAGAGATTAGTTGTGCCACGACATTAAAAGAGGAGTACTTACTCGCATGGTGGAACACAGTCAGACGAACAAGGCAGCTCGCCTTTTTCATACTGACTCAGTACGTATTCTTCACAGGCAGCTGCAGACATATAAGGATAACATATCTTACATGGACTAACGTTACTTAATGCTCGCACTTTTGTATATGTATACGGTTTAAAATGCTGTTTATAATTACACAGTGCATTGAACAGATGAATCAAGTTATCATAAGTATTGTAATCACATAGAAACCATAAATTTTGTTTGTTTATTTGATTAATTAACGTCCTATTAACAACTATGGCAATATAAGGACGGCCTCCCATGCATGCGGCTTGTTGCGTGCATGTTGTGCGAGGTAGTTCTTTGGGAGACTGCGGAATATTGTTGTGCCTTCTTGTATAGTGGAACTCTTGCCCTTTTCATAGTGCTTTATCACTGAAGCATGTAGCCGAAGACACCAAAAAACAAACCTAACCTGGTCACATTATACTGACAACGGGCGAACCAGTGTCCCACTCCTGTAAGCTCCAGGTTTTTTTACATTGAAGAAATATTTAAGATAAGGGATACATATTTTAAATATCATACAATTATTTATATTTGTAAATATAAAAATATGTATTACAGAATATACTACTCACTTTGTGTGGAGTTTGAATAGATACACCAATCCACGTACGAGTAAGCAGACCAGACATCATCAAAGGCTGCACCAGTACATGGGTAGTCCAGACTACAACATCCACAGTACTGGATCAGGCTCTTCTGGTAACATGTCTTCTGGCACGCCTGTCATAGGAAAACAAAACTTTAGTAAAGGTTGCATCAGAACATGGGTAGTCCAGACTACAACATCCACAGTACTGGATCATGATCTTCTGGTAGCGTATCTTCAAGCACGCCTAGGGTGGTCAAATACAAGATATACAATCTAACAAGTAAGCAGTTTATATAGCAGGTATTGTCTACATTAATGACAAATCTTGCAGATAATCATCACATTGCGCACTGGCGCTCAGTTAGATTAATTTATGTAAAGCTGTTGCATATATATGACGCAAGGTAAATAAGAAAAGCTTAAAATTCATATTAACATTTATCCTCTAAACAAAGTGAAAAAATTGAAGTCGCCGAATAAGTCTCAGTTATCAATAATATTTTTGGTGGTGCTCAATTGAAATGTCACTTCATAATATTGTCGCTTTTCGTGTGGTTTATAACCTTATCATAGTTTTTGTTTTTATATTGATTTACCTATGGAAATCATTTCTAGTTTAAGTGTGTAAGATAACTTTAATCACTGATCGAAACCAGGACGTCTTGAATGCAAGTCTGACGCTCGACCGATCTCGCTAAGAAAGATCTCTCTAACCGAGATTTATATTGCAGCTAGTATCCATCAAGGTTACACAAGTTAAAGAGAGATTTTATATATAATTATGTTATGAATTAATGTCTATCTGTAACCCTATAGAGGTAGGCAGGCTGGTAGCCTTGCTTAAGCCCAAATGATATTATTGGTGATAGACGATTATAACCCTATAGAGATAGACAGGCTAGTAGCCCTGCTTAAGTCCCCATGAATATCATTAATAGATATGATATTTGAATATTCCCGCTAGGTAAACAGGAAGTGGGGTACCTGTTGAACCTTGACAGAAGTTGTTATGTTAGCCGTGTATAATTGTGGATCGCGGGGCTGAGTTAAATTATAGTGTATTTTATAAGAGTACAAGTATTAGTTATTTAATAACAACCATGTATATATTTATTAGGCTGTGTTTAATTTCATAGTGCATTATTGTGGTGTATATAGTGTTGCTTAGACCTAGTATTGATGTGTAGTATATTTAAAGGTCAGTAACACGGGATTGTTTACTCATGTTTGCAGCCAGAGTTAGGTTGTTGTTTTAAGGCATGGCCAAACTGGGTGACCGAAATATCAGTAAATTGTTACGGCACCTACTTTGTAGCGACTACGTGGGATGTTCTGGAAAGCATGGCAGGACATCGCACGGTCTATGCACGTGTTAAACTAGGTGACCAACTTATTAATTAATTGTTACCGAATAGGTATGGGTATGGTAGGGACTACGTGGAATGTTCTGGAAGGAATGACAGGACATCGCGTAGTCCACACACCTGTTTAATGCGCAGTATAGTTTGTTCAAAATGTGCATATTACAGGCGGTTCTGTCCAGCCTCAACCAAGTCCAGTCAGAAAATCAAAACATTTCTATTTTGTTAAGCCTGCATCAGGCGCCGGTAAGGCTGTATTCTGAATTAAAATTAGTAAATTTTGACAGTTTATGATGAGCTGGGTAACCTTTGGGGCAAGCATTGTCCCAACGGCACGTGTACCAGTCACGTACCCAATCATTATAAATAGAGGGCCGCAATAGGCCCCAGTCAGACGGAAACTAGACGGAGACTGAAACTAGACTGAAACCAGACTGAAATTAGACTGACATCAGACGGGAAAAAGACTGAGACTGGGTACTTCCGCCTCACATACACCTACGTCACCGCCTCCTCTAGGGCCACCTTTGAGAGAGAGAGAAAGTGAGAACTCTTGTCTACACTTTGAATAAAAGCCGTCAACAAGCTTCTACCCTACTCCTTGTCGTCATTTCGACCAACACAGCCATCCATAGGGCGACAAGGTGGGGTAAGGGCTATGTTATTTGGTGCTGTGACCAGGATCTTCAATATAAAGAAGAAAAGAAAGAACCTGAAGACGAAGAAACAGACGGCTAAAGGTAAGCGAACTTTCTCTACTTTGATTAGTACCTCTAGTAGCTGACCATTTTTAATGTTGTATTAGGTATTTAGTGGTATAATTTGGTTAGTTAGAAACCAGGTACTGTCAGTATACATATTTTTGGCAATATTTAAAAAAAAATGTCTCTCAATTTAGATGTAGACATGGCCCAATTAACTGAGCGTATGGCAGGTCTAACACAGACAGAACAAAATCAAAATATGCCCCCAGATCAGAATATTGCTCAGGACGATAGTGAGGTAGTGTTCAGAAACATGGCACAACATTTTAAGAACTTCTCTGCAGCTATGACAGCACAGGGAGTTTTCCAGGTCGTTAGGTCATTTGAGGGTGACCCCACTAAATTCAAGACCTGGATAAAAGAAATAGAAAAATACGCGAAATTAGTAGGGCTAGATGACAAGGCAATCCCTAATATAGCGTATCAAACAAGTGTAGGTTCAGTAGGGGATTTTATCAAACGATATTTAGACGATTTAGAGGGAGATCTGTCTTGGGAGGACCTTAAGAAACTCCTCAAACAAAGATTCGCTGACATAACAGATTCGCATCAAGCTATGGCCTTATTACGTAAAACGATACAGAAACAGGACGAAAGCGTCCAGATATACGCTGAACGACTCCTGCAAGTAGCAGAAGACGCGTATCCTGATGCCCAGGAATGTGAAAGGGCATTGTTCAAAGACAATTAGTTAACGCCTTTTGTGATGGGTTGCATTTCAACTATGTTAAGATGAAGGTTATGCGCGAGGACCCAGACACATTAGAAAGGGCGGTACATATAGCTATGCGCGAACAGAACCTTAGGAAAAGGTTCAATCTAAGACAAGACATGAATAATGACAATGACATGGTCTTAAGGCCAAGACAGGAACATGTATATGACCCTCAGGTAGCCCCTACGCAAGACACATACTTTAACCTTAGACATAACGAAACTAACACGAGGCGAGAAGTACCAATGGACATTGACCACACCAGACAGAGACAGTGTTATAAATGTAAACAAAACAATATCATAAGACATAGACCACGCCCAGTACAAGACAGAAATAGTTTTAGGGAAACACAGATGCAGACACCCCTTAATAGAGCCCCTAGAAATAGGTATTCAGACAATAGCAGATATCATAACCAAACTCAAAATAGGTCGTATAGTACAGGTAACAGAGTGCAAACTCAGAACCCCCCACAAGTGCAGTCATTAGGTCGAAATAAACAAAGATCACAATTCAGATGTTTTCAATGTAATGGAGAAGGTCACATAAGAAAGAACTGCCCCCAATTAAATAGAAAAGGTAGGCCGTTAAACTAAGGACCTCGCTTCATAAGGAAACCGATGGGGCGAGGTTGAAAAGAAATAAGAAGCATGTGTCTAAGAAAATAGAAATATCGGGTAACCCAAGTACAACTGTGATAAAAATAGGTAAACAAAAATTAAGAGCTCTCTTAGACACAGGTGCTGAGGTTTCCATAATCAGCAATAGGATTTTTAAGATGTTACCGAATAAACCACGACTAAGAAAAGAAAGCATGACTCTCCAATCCGTCAGCAGTACACCGCTCAAGGTAATAGGTTCAGCAGACATTTCATTTCAAATAAGACATTTGACCTTAAGACATAAATTTTATGTTGTTGATGGCATGAACAGAAACTGCATCCTTGGTTTAGATTTTCTTAAACAAAATGGCGTTAGAATGTATTTTGACCTTGCATGTATGCGTATAGGTAAGACCTATTTTCAATTAGAGGAAGACATACATATTGCCTCAATAATAAGGACCACCCACAAGACATTGTTAAGACCGCAAACGGCAACGGTATGTCAGGTAAGACTCCCAAGAACTTTTAAGATACCAGGATCAAAGCTCTTAGAGATATCACCAAATGACACTTGTATATATGATGAACCTGGTTTGACCTTACAAAACGGTGTAACAAAGGTCACAAACCCTCGCAAGATACCTATCTTGATACTTAACCAAACAAACAGGACGATTAACCTAAAACGAGGAAGTGTAGTAGGCAAAGCACAGGCCTTAGAAGACAAAGACATTTCAAGTATAACTGCGACAAAAGATGATGACAGAGACGAAGAAAACTTTAAGGAGGTAGATGTACCAGACGAGTACAGTTACAGTGCTGAGACACTAAAGATATTAAGAAGAAACAAGGATCTATTCGCCAAAAAGGATTCTCAGCTTGGACATACAAAGACAGTTAAGATGCATATAGAAACAGGAGATCACAAACCAATTAAGAACCGACCTTACAGGACACCCCTGAAGAAACGTCAAGTACTGGACGAAGCCATTGACGAGATGTTAAAGGCAAATGTCATAGATAGGTCTAGAAGTCCCTGGAGTTTTGGCTTAGTGGTAGTTGATAAGAAGGATGGAAGTAAGAGAATGTGTGTAGATTTTAGGAGTTTAAATAAGATCGTTACCCCGATGTCAGTACCTCTTCCTTTGATAGATGACATTTTGACCCTCCTAGGACACTCAAAACATTTCACTACATTAGATTTGAAAAGTGGATATTGGCAAGTAGAACTCGACGAGGAAAGTAAACAAAAGACAGCTTTTGCCTGTCACAAAGGACTATTCCAGTTCAACAGAATGCCTTTCGGACTAAGTAACGCCCCTGCTGTCTTCCAAGAACTGATGAATATTGTCTTACAAGGATGCGAACAATTCGCCACGGCTTACCTTGATGATGTCATAATTTACAGTAGGACAGCTGAAGAACACATGAAACACTTACAGATAGTCTTCAACAAATTAAGACAACATGGACTCAAACTAAAGCTTAAGAAATGCACTTTCTTCAAGAAAGAGACGGAATATCTTGGCTTTATGATTACGGACAAAGGTGTAAAGCCGGACCAAAAGAAAGTTGAAGCTATTAGGGCCTTACCAACCCCTACTTGCGTAAGAGATGTAAGAGCATTCATTGGAATGTGCGGTTACTATAGGAAGCACATCCCCAACTTCTCAAAAATAGCGGAATGTCTTACAGAACTAACCAAGAAGTATGCTAGGTTCAAATGGACTGAAGAATGTCAGAAGTCATTTGACTATCTTAAAGAAAGTCTTACAGTAGTACCTCTACTAGCATACCCAGACCCAAACCTACCATATGTGCTTTATACAGATGCATCAGACACATGCATAGGAGCTTGTCTTACACAGAAGACAAAGGAAGGTGAAGAAATGCCACTTTATTACTTGTCACATAAGCTTAGCCCAACACAGCGTAGGTGGTCTGTGATAGAGAAGGAAGCTTTTGCTGTGGTATATGCTCTTCAGAAGCTTGATAACTACTTACACAACAGTTCCTTTGTAATAAGAACGGACCATCGCCCACTTTCTTACATATTCTCAGACAAGAAGACATTGAATAAGAAACTCTCCTTATGGTCCCTTACTGTAGCGTCCTATAATTGTAAGGTAGAATATATTGAAGGTAGATTTAATTGTTGCGCGGACTTACTATCAAGACTACCAACAGATACAGGAGAAGAAGCTGAGGATAAGCAAGGAGAAACCCAGGAAACTAAGGACATTCATGATGTCTTGGACGTAGATGACAGAGCCTTAGAGATTGGAGCTCTCAACTCTAACAAATTTAAGCCAAGAGACTTTGTCAGTAGTACAGTTGATACTCCAGACGATATTGTTAAACCTCATATGGATCTCCCTAAAGACATAGACATGAGAAAAACTCAAGACAATGACGAAGACATATCAAAGCTGAGACTTAGACTTTGTAATGGACAAGCAACCAAGAGTGAGGAGGAGCGCTTCTTGGTTGTAGATAACTTAGTGTATTATTTGTCAAACGCGGAATCAGATGACCCGGTCTTGAGACTTTACATTCCGAAGGAACTTGAAGGAATGGTGATAAGACAGTATCATGATTTCCTAGGTCATATGGCAGTTGACAAAACATATGACGTAATAAGAAAGAAGTATTATTTTCCTTCGTTATACAAGAAGGTTCACCAACACATTGAAAAGTGTGTGACTTGTCAGACAAGAAGTCAGAGTAACCCTCATCCTCCTCTTCAAGACAGCCAGATACCCCCATACCCTTTTGCTAAGGTAGCAATGGATTTGTCAGGCCCTTATCCCCAGACATTATCAGGAAACAAATACATCGTGTCGTTCATAGATGTTTACTCTGGCTTTCCGGAAGCATTTCCAGTCCCTGACAAATCAGCAGCAAACATTGTACATCTTATCTTGGAAGAACTATTCCCAAGATATGGTAGCGTATTAGAACTGGTTACAGATAACGGTTCAGAGAATATCGCTAGATCAGTAAAGGAGACACTAGAAGCATTGAATATCCACCATGTTACCACTTGTTATTATTGCCCCCAGTCAAATGGAAAAGTGGAGAGATTTCATAGAACGATGGTAGACATTTTGGCCAAGAAGATCAAAGAAAACGTTAACACGTGGGATCTTTTCTTGAACCAAGTATTGGCCGCAGTAAGATTTCATACCAGTGAGGTAACAAAGGCTTCGCCTTTCTTCCTGCTTTATAACCGCGATGTAGTACTCCCCTTGGACACAATCTTAAAGCCAAGACGGCGGTATGCCGGTGAAGAGTTACACAAGATCGCCTTAGAGCAGCAACATAAGTCCTTTGTTCTAGTGCATAGACACATGAAGCAAGCGAAGAAGAAACAGAAGAAACTCGCTGATAGGAACTGTAAAGACGAGAATCTTAAGACAGGAGATCCGGTTTACATAAGAAACCATAAGCGTACCTCAAAACTGGACAATAAATGGACACCTTACTATAGGATTATTGAGCAAACTGGACCAGTAAGTTTTAAGGTAAGAAACCAGCTTACAGGTGAAGTCACGAAGACACACGCGAGGCATTTACGATTAGCAAATGTTGATGAATGGGAGTTGCCCAAAGATAATATAGGTCGACCTTTAAGGAAATCGACATATGTAGTTCCCCCTGAGAGCAGTTCAGAGGAGTCTGAGGAGGAAACATCCTTAAAAAGAGTCATAAGATATAGAAGACAAGAAAGGTCAGATTCGGACTCTGAGGATGATATTCCGTTAATGGAGCTAAGACAAAGGCTCCGGACTCGAGAATTGGACAAAGCTAGTCCTATTGATTCAGATGATGAACTTATACCTTTATCACAATTGAAAGGTAAGTTAAATGAAAACAATAACGCTGACACTCAGACAGATGGTGTTGACGATGTTGATGATGCGTCTGAGACAGGTTGTACTGCTGATGACATGGAGATTGATGCGGTAAACAAATTAGCAAATGAAGTTACGCCCCAAATCTCCACTGCAGTAGATAAAACATATCAAGATGACGGGCTCCCCAATAGAAAAGATGTAGATTCTAAGAATCAGACAGAGGAAGTTAAGGGAAACATATCAAAAGACTCTGAGAAAAATTTAGTATTATCAAGAAAATGCCTGAGATATTTTCTTCGTGATCCAGAGCTATTTAAAAAATGTCTGAAATATTTTCTTCGTGATCAATAACGAGATTCAAGAGTGAATCGTTTTCTTATCATTTCAGGAAAATAGGACTCCGAAAACCCTTATGGCGGACCGAAATAAACCTGAAGAATTATGTAATCTAATACAGATGATACAAATTAGGGCACCCTCTATTGTAGAAAAAATCTTACTATTTTTAAGAATTGAAGAAGCTAAACACCCTGATAGAATAGCAATTAAAAAGGAACTTAGAGAATTAGTTAGAGTAGATAGGAAAATTAGGCGAACAGCAATACTCATTTTAAGTGGATTCGAATATGAACGAAACTTAAGACCAAGTCTGATAAAAGTAATGAAAGAATTGAGGAAGGCAATACAAATAACGCGCAAAAGGAAATTAGAAGAAGAAGTACTAGATAACATGATTTAGAGTTCATTAAATAGTTAAAGTTAAAAAAATGGATAAACGTGGACCCCCTAAGATTTCCCTGAATAGCCAGTTTAATCGGATGAAAGTAAGCGACAGGGAACCCACGGGTAGGAAAGAATCTTCAATAATAACGAGTCTAACGCTCGGGCCAAGATATAGTATACATGCCCCAAGTTGCACAAGACGGCCTAAAGCATTAAATAAGTCGCCCTCTAAGCCACAGCCACGATTGGTAGTTACCCCTAAGGTTAGAGCTTCAAGTAAGCAAAACAAATCTTCAAGACCCAATCGCCAAATTACAAAGTGTAAAACTTGGCCACCTGTCAATGTGTTAAGACATGATGAATCTAATGACCCTTTGTTAAAAGATATAAAGGAGGCAATGGACATATCATATGCTGTTAGACAATTAATAATGAAGTTTAGTAGGATAGCACAGGCTTCCAAGTCAGTTGCTAAAAACGATTTCCATTTAGAGTTAAGAACACTATACAAAAATGTATAGACTTTATCAAATCAAAGAAATACAAGAAGGAACAGCCAGCGTTACCATCTTACCGTCAATGATAAAATTCTGGCGAAAATATTCATTCCTTGTTAGATTTACCTTAGATACCCCATTCATACCCTTTCCAGGTCTTAAGAAGGAATTAGCCGAATTGGATGAATTACTCAAGAAACCAGATTTAAACGTATTTTCTTATTGAATTTACAGGTAAAAAGAAATTGTCAAGATGCGCAGTTCATTTCTAACCGTGTTTCTTTTCCTGACCATATTAAGTTTAAGCACTAGTACAGTAATAAGACAAAATGTAATATTTGAGAAAGTTGCTGATGTAACATCAACTAGATCAAAATGGCTTGTAGCTTTTGTTCTTAATCTTAATCCTTACGAGGAAGTTCTTAGAAAGTTAAATACTAGTCTGTCAGAAATAACTAAAAGCATCCTAGCAGAGTCAATAAAACACCATGAAACATCTAGAACGAGATTAGGTCTTAATAACAACCTTATAATACTGAACCATGAAATTGAAAATTTAAAAAAAATACACAAGACTTTCTTCAGTCAGAACTTACCGACATTAGGACACTACATCAAGCCAGAACTAAAAGAGCTTTAATTCCTATAATAGGTAAAGCACTGAATTTCCTGTTTGGTACTTTAGATGAAGGTGATATCAATACAATCAAAACTAACGTAAACCTCTTAAGACGTAATCAAGTCAAACTTCAGCATGCAGTAAGGGAAAGCTTAACAATAATTCATGCTGCACAAGGTCAAATCACTGATAATAGAAGGAATATAAATGACGTGATTGATACCTTAGAGAATCTAAGAAGCATAGCTCTAAATTTAACAGAAGCAATACAAGATATTGATGAATATTTAAGTACATACACTAAGATCGACAGGGCCCTTAGTGAAGCAAAGGAATTAGTTGGATTAGCTAGAGATTATCTTAATCATTTGAAACTTCAGATCAATATGCTATCTCTAGGACATTTAAGCCCTTCAGTCATTTCACCCCCAGACTTGTACGAACTCCTTATAGAAGTAGAAAGCAAACTTGACCCAGGTGTAAGAGTACCTTTTGACCCGGAAACTGACCTTTGGGAATTTTATAAGACAGTGACCTGTACGACACTTATTAGTACTGATAGCCTTATTGTAGTTATTTCCATTCCATTAATAGACATGATTGGCAAGTTTGCTGTGTACCGAGCACATAACCTTCCTCTTCCGTACCTTGGATCGAATCAAACAAATATTTTGGCGACTTATAAATTAGAAGCAGAAGCTCTTGCAATCAATGAAGCGAAAACACAATTGGTTACAATGACAATTGAGGAGATGAATCAATGTGTAAATAGCGTTAAAAACTACTGCAGGTTTCGTAGTCCAATGTATACTATAATGGGAAATAAGAAATGTATTGTTAATCTTTTTATGAATTGGACCAGTAATTTAGTTAAATATTGTACTACAGTAGTACAAAATACAAACACTTCCCCTATGGCCCAGTATTTGACCAATGGCCAATGGATAGTTGTCCATGATAGATCCTTGACCTTTACACTGAAATGCCCCTATAGAACCCAATCTGGTACTGTGGTGACCAGATACCCTATTGACACCTTATCCCTTGCGGAAGGTTGTTCTGCATCAAATGAATATATGACCTTGCCCCCATATTATCATTCAGAGAGTAAATATAACCTAACAGATCATTTTCAACAGGTGATTCCAAATTATTATGTAGGCTCTATTGAACTCTGGAAAGCAATGACCCAAAGACTACCAAATGTAAAGAACATTAAGATACCCCATAAACTTAAGCCTATAAAGGAAATCCCCATTGATGAGCTGATAAATGAACTTGACAATTCATTTGATCTTGAACCTATGAAATCTGATTTGCCCCTCTCGACCTACTTGTCGATAGTAGGTGTGGTAGTAGTTGTTGTTATAGTGATATATTTATGTCGTAGGAGAATTAGGGATAAATGTCTGAAATGTAGGTTAGGTAAATGGTCAGTGAAAAGGGGAAAGTCAGAGTCGAGTGCTTCGCAAGCCTCAAGACCCATGCAAAGACACAAAAGTAACCGATCCACAGAAGACACGACAGCCGTTGAAGAATTGATGACAACATACATCAAGGAACTCATCCACCAGGAACAAGAAAATACAGAAAAACCTACACTGATGTCAGGAAATTACCCTGAGGGCGTTGACCTCGCCGAGGCAGATGTAACTGCTCCATCAGGAAGTGGAGGAATTGAATCGGGTAAACAAGACTGCCTTACAACCCGAGTACGAAGTGTAATATACCCAGACTTAAGAAAAGAGCTCAGTCTTCCATAGACAGATATAAAGTAACGTCTTGGTCGTAACAAGACAATGTCTAAATGTGAAGAAGGAAATGATAATGACCCGGTGAAACATTATGTCGTGATATTTAACGTCTTGATGATTAAAGAGACTTACGAGACAAAGATATACATATAATGTCTCGGTTATTACAAGACAATAAGGAAACGTCTTGGTGTTAACAAGACCATCTCTTGTCTGGATATTAACGTTAATCAATTAAAAAAAATCACAATGTCTTAATGCGGATAAGACAAAATGTGACCTCTTCAAGAACCGTGGTGGATGACGAACCTAAGAACATGAAGAAGCTCTGGATATAACTAAATAAGCAGCAACTGTGGAGTTAAACTGTGGATTTTTATATATGAGCAGCCATATTATTACGAATGATTTTAACGATGATGTTACCATGGAACTGTGTGACTGTTGAATAGGTTCAAACTAAAATGGACGTGACTGTGAAATAATATTACTGATTTTCAACGACGTAGTTACCATGGAACTGTGTGACTGTTAAATATGTTCGAACTACAATGGAAGTGACTGTGAAATATGTTCGAACTACAATGGAAGTGACTTTGAAATATGTTTGAACTACAATGGACGAACTGTGAAATATGTTTGAACTACAATGGACGAACTGTGAAATATGTTTGAACTACAATGGACGGACTGTGAAATATAGTTACTGGCCAATTTTAAGATGTTGTGACCATAGAACTGTGACTGTAAATAAGATTTTATATTGCATGAATATATAAAAGAGATGTTTAAAGTAGAACGTCCAAGATAATTAGAATATGTGTATGTACATATTGTGCATTAAGGTAAAGAGTTGTAACGTTTAATAGGATAACTTCGCGATAATTAAAAATATACTGCATGACGCATGCGAATGAAAGAAGGTTGAAAGGAGAAATGAATGAAATGGCCACTAGTTACTATTTAGGAATTTTTTTTTTTTAAAGGAGGCGGTGGTTAATTGAAATGTTAATAATACTTGATACTTTGCTTTAAGAAATATGTAAGCCATTCTGAGAAATGCCTTACATATTGTCTTGTTTGAAGAAAGGGGCGATTGTAACCCTATAGAGGTAGGCAGGCTGGTAGCCTTGCTTAAGCCCAAATGATATTATTGGTGATAGACGATTATAACCCTATAGAGATAGACAGGCTAGTAGCCCTGCTTAAGTCCCCATGAATATCATTAATAGATATGATATTTGAATATTCCCGCTAGGTAAACAGGAAGTGGGGTACCTGTTGAACCTTGACAGAAGTTGTTATGTTAGCCGTGTATAATTGTGGATCGCGGGGCTGAGTTAAATTATAGTGTATTTTATAAGAGTACAAGTATTAGTTATTTAATAACAACCATGTATATATTTATTAGGCTGTGTTTAATTTCATAGTGCATTATTGTTGTGTATATAGTGTTGCTTAGACCTAGTATTGATGTGTAGTATATTTAAAGGTCAGTAACACGGGATTGTTTACTCATGTTTGCAGCCAGAGTTAGGTTGTTGTTTTAAGGCATGGCCAAACTGGGTGACCGAAATATCAGTAAATTGTTACGGCACCTACTTTGTAGCGACTACGTGGGATGTTCTGGAAAGCATGGCAGGACATCGCACGGTCTATGCACGTGTTAAACTAGGTGACCAACTTATTAATTAATTGTTACCGAATAGGTATGGGTATGGTAGGGACTACGTGGAATGTTCTGGAAGGAATGACAGGACATCGCGTAGTCCACACACCTGTTTAACTGCGCAGTATAGTTTGTTCAAAATGTGCATATTACAGGCGGTTCTGTCCAGCCTCAACCAAGTCCAGTCAGAAAATCAAAACATTTCTATTTTGTTAAGCCTGCATCAGGCGCCGGTAAGGCTGTATTCTGAATTAAAATTAGTAAATTTTGACAGTTTATGATGAGCTGGGTAACCTTTGGGGCAAGCATTGTCCCAACGGCACGTGTACCAGTCACGTACCCAATCATTATAAATAGAGGGCCGCAATAGGCCCCAGTCAGACGGAAACTAGACGGAGACTGAAACTAGACTGAAACCAGACTGAAATTAGACGGACATCAGACGGGAAAAAGACTGAGACTGGGTACTTCCGCCTCACATACACCTACGTCACCGCCTCCTCTAGGGCCACCTTTGAGAGAGAGAGAAAGTGAGAACTCTTGTCTACACTTTGAATAAAAGCCGTCAACAAGCTTCTACCCTACTCCTTGTCGTCATTTCGACCAACACAGCCATCCATAGGGCGACATATCTTTCTATTCTTTAACGAAAGACAATATGTACATGTGTATACTTACCACGTACGAATATTGTACGTTGAGCTGCCCCTCCTCTGCCCAGGCGTTGTATTTAAGGTTTTCAGCCCAGGTGTACTCTTTACACTCCCCGTGTGGTGGCTCGACTCGGATGACTTCTGTCTAAAGGTGCAAAATTGCATTCTTCAAACATTCGATTCAATTAACAGATTATATGTTGAATTAACAAATTGCTCTCAAAGTATAGGAAAGGTAACCATGTGTTGTCTACTTCCTTTTTCATACTTACCAGCCTTAACG
The DNA here is from genome assembly GCF_041381155.1 of Argopecten irradians. Lineage (NCBI taxonomy): Eukaryota > Metazoa > Mollusca > Bivalvia > Pectinida > Pectinidae > Argopecten > Argopecten irradians. The sequence continues at coordinate 4,161,268 of NC_091144.1, forward strand.
CTATTCCCGTTTTAAATCCCGGGGCCAGATTGATACCGTTCTCCTCCGGGAATGGCATTGCGGTTTGGTTGTGTATGGTCAGACGTATCCCAGCGTCTGGGGCCAGGCTCCCCACATACTCATCCTGTTCTAGGTAAACTTCTAAAGTGAGACCTGAAACCGAACTTATCATGTCACAAAAGCAGTCTTTTGTTGGTTGTAAAAATATCTGATGTGTCATTTGTAATGAGGAAGCGACATGAAGCAGGTTTTCACGCCAGTTTACTGCTAATTTACGTCAATTTAAACAACACATAAGTAAGCAAAACCTATTGGTATTGACTGAGTAAGGTTTGTGTAATAACCAATAACCTTGATCACATTTCTACTTACCATAGACAGGTCCTGTCTTTTCAGTTTCGACAACAGTGGAATTAAACCCAGAATTAAACGTATAGCAGTTTCCATACTTATAGTGCAAAAAGTGAGAGAAATTCCTGAAACACAGAAAACTTGTTTAAAAGAACAAAAGTGGGTTTTCCATTCATTGCGCTTTCGTATAAAAGTAGGTGAAAATATTAATCTAAACTCTTAATCGGTTTCTTATTTTAAGTACAGTTAGTACTAATCAGACTTGTTTTCTCAAATACCTCGAACTGTTACCATGGTCACACCGACTCCGTGTTAATTAGGTAAGACCGTTAACATGTACTTTGGTACATTCGTTGCTGTCCGCTTACAGAAGCAACTTTTCAATAATGATAATTACTATATTGTTAATAGCAGACTCATCATTTAATTGCATTAACCTCTTCAATATTTCTTTTGCGCTATAATTTAATTGCTAAAATAAGAACGTTTACAGTAATCCAAAACGACTTACGCAGGTGAGCACGACCTCCCTTTAAAGCTACACGACACCAACATATCCTCTAGTTGGTGTCCGGTCGACGTCTTGGTAGCATCGTCCAGAGTGGCGTACTCGTGATAGAAATCAAAGCTGTAAGAGGCGTAAGAATCGTAATCGTCGTAGTACGAGCTATTGTCTTCATAACTATCCCAGTCCCAAACAGTCGGGGCCACGGTCGTGTCAGCTGCCTACAACGATAAAAACAACCTCCCAATTGGTCAAAAATAGAACCTTATTTTAAGGTTTTATATTTTATAGAGTGACCTCGTCTTGATGTCTGGAAACAAACTGAAGTAAAAAAAAAAACAACAACGCACCACTTCAGTCAACCCTTTGACATACATGTATGTTACATGAAGAGAAAACTTCAGTTTTGATTCAAGTCGGGTTTCTTTCGATAAATCGGGAACCTGGTTCCAAGATCATGAACAGTTTTAGATCTAAGCCTATCGTTAGTTTTTACTTAACTTATTACGCATCACGTTAGAAAGAAGAAGGTATTCAAAACATCAAATCTAATATTGTTTCATGAATTCCAAAGGATGAATCTCCATTGGTCATTGTACATGAGTAGTAGTTGCAATACATCGAGATACAATGGCTGCTTTGTAAACAAAAACCTTAATGTTGTTAAACATATCTTGAACACTTACCGCTATTAAATCATTGATACTTGTACTAGTACTGGAGAGATTACTTTTGCGTACGGGATTACTGTTGCATAAAGTCACGGCCGGGAACTGCATACTTCCGTTGGAGTTCAAGATGAGGTTTGTGGAAGTTGGGTAAGTGTAGAACTTCTGGATCAACTGTGTCAGCTGCCATATTGTCATCCCTGGTAAAGCATGATATAAAATCAGCAGGATTATACTACTGCCTTCAATGGGTAAATTACAACAAAGTTTTATTACAAATCATATCATACAATTAATGTAGGGAGAAAGGATATATAAGCAATAGTTGATGTCTATTCCTGTTTTCCAAATGTATCATTGTCAATAAGATTGAAATTTAAAATTGTATGGGATCACTCTGTCAAATATAGAGATGCTGACAAATACTGCAGGGTTTCTATGGCCTGAACCACCGTTGTATTCACCCATTACCATTTAGGAAATTCAGAATTTATATCTTTTTTTTTATTATAAAGAATCTTCAATAAAGTTTCCTATACAACACATTCAGAACACATTAACAAACATGATATCTTTATATTGTTAGGAAATAATATTCGGTTTAACGTATGAATTTCAAATTTTATTCAGTATATCAAATACCTTTTCATTACATATTTATGCAAATTAATGTATTGCATGCAAAAAAAACACAAAAAGAAACAAAAAACAAACAAAAAAACAAATTCATACCACAGAACAAAAGGAATCAGGTAATGATGTTGTTTACCATATATATGCAAATGTATCTATATCCAAATAAATGAGAAAAAAATACAAATTCATAACACAGAACAAAAGAAAATATCGGGTAATGAATATTTCGTGCGCGAAGACTACATGTATTGAAGGACAAACATGCTGCTGACTTTTATTAATGCCTTGTCTGTAAAACTTGACAACTGGCTGTATGCTTTACACATATACATATACATGTAGGAGGTGAAAACCGACATTTTTTAGAGGTGACATCTATCTTTGTTCGATTGCTGTATCTATTATTATAGGTCACATGATATTGCAAATTACGCCAAGAACCTGCTTCGACATTATTTATATCACGAAAACGTGACAAACATGTCGAATAGCCTTAGTGATTGTCGTATGACATTCGTACCGGGACAGTGTTCTAAACAAATACAAACTAAGCTATCGCTTTTGTGTTTCGGTGTCATCCTGAAGATAATTCCACCTGTGTATTGTTTCCCAACAGTTATAAGTCACGTTTGTTAACCTTGACACCATTTTTGTGGTCATTTAAAAGTTAATGTAAAAAATGTATATTCTGTCTTGCTATTTGAAAGAATTGTGCTTGAACACTCACTTCTGTTTTTAAAAACTTGCATAGGGATATAACAATACTGAAATAAAGCCCTTAGTCGAATAACGATAAAGCATATTTAGATGTAAAAGGAGAGTGGTATAGGTATGTAATTAGAGGTGTTATATGACAATTGTTAGTAGCCCGAGACCGTCAAATTAGCCCATAAATAGCAGAACTGTTAAAAGGTGCGATATCAAAATTGTCATATAACCTTTTTAGCACACATTTTAAAAAAAATGAAAGTTATAATTTAACAATATAAATTATTTATCCAAACGAATTAAGCAGATTCTACTATACAATGAAACTCACAATGATATTCCACTGATCATAATTGAGTCAATTTAATGTTGAGTTTTATGATTTTCAAATACAGAATCTCTTGATAAATGAGTAATTTTAAATACATTTTAAGCAAAATTATCGAGATTCTAGTTGAGGCTAGCTGTCACTTTATCAAAATAATCAAGATTCTAGTGGACGCTAGCTATCACTTTATCAAAATTATCGAGATTCTAGTGGAGGCTAGCTATCACTTTATCAAAATTATCGAGATTCTAGTGGAGGCTAGCTATCACTTTATCAAAATTATCGAGATTCTAGTGGAGGCTAGCTATCACTTTATCAAAATTATCGAGATTCTAGTGGAGGCTATAGCTATCACTTTATCAAAATTATCGAGATTCTAGTGGAGGCTATAGCTATCACGTTATCAAAATTATCGAGATTCTAGTAGAGGCTAGCTATCACTTTATCAAAATATCGAGATTCTAGTGGACGCTAACTATCACTTTATCAAAATTATCGAGATTCTAGTGGAGGCTATAGCTATCACTTTATCAAAATATCGAGATTCTAGTGGAGGCTAGCTATCACTTTATCAAAATTATCGAGATTCTAGTGGAGGCTAGCTATCACTTTATCAAAATTTTCGAGATTCTAGTGGAGGCTAGCTGTCACTTTATCAAAATTATCTAGATTCTAGTGGAGGCTATAGCTATCACTTTATCAAAATTATCGAGATTCTAGTGGAGGCTAGCTATCACTTTATCAAAATTATCGAGATTCTAGTGGAGGCTAGATATCACTTTATCAAAATTATCGAGATTCTAGTGGAGGCTAGCTATCACTTTATCAAAATTATCGAGATTCTAGAAGACGCTAGCTATCACTTTATCAAAATTTTCGAGATTCTAGTAGAGGCTAGCTGTCACTTTATCAAAATTATTAAGATTCTAGTGGAGGCTAACCATCACTTTATCAAAATTAACGAGATTCTAGTGGAGACTCGCTATCACTTTATCAAAATTATCGAGATTCTAGTGGAAGCTCGCTATCACTTTATCAAAATTATCGAGATTCTAGTGGAGGCTAGCTATCACTTTATCAAAATTATTGAGATTCTAGTGGAGGCTAGATATCACTTTATCAAAATTATCTAGATTCTAGTGGAGGCTCGCTATCACTTTATCAAAATTATCGAGATTCTAGTGGAGGCTCGCTATCACTTTATCAAAATTATCGAGATTCTAGTGGAGGCTAACCATCACTTTATCAAAATTATCGAGATTCTAGTGGAGGCTCGCTATCAATCTATCAAAATTATCGAGATTCTAGTGGACGATAGCTATCACTTTATCAAAATATCGACATTCTAGTGGAGGCTAACTATCACTTTATCAAATTTATCGAGATTCTAGTGGAGGACTATAGCTATCACTTTATCAAAGTGTCGATATTCTTGTGGAGGCTAGCTATCACTTTATCAAAATTACCTAGATTCTAGTGGAGGCTAGCTATCACTTTATCAAAATTATCGAGACTCTAGTGGAGGCTAGCTGTCACTTTATCAAAAATATCGAGATTCTAGTGGAGGCTATACCTATCACTTTATCAAAATTATCGAGATTCTAGTGGAGGCTAGCTATCAATTTATCAAAATTATCGATATTCTTGTGGAGGCTAGCTATCACTTTATCAAAATTATCGAGATTCTAGTGGAGGCTAGCTATCACTTTATCAAAATTATCGAGATTCTAGTGGAGGCTAGCTATCACTTTATCAAAATTATCGAGATTCTAGTGGAGGCTAGCTATCACTTTATCAAAATTATCGAGATTCTAGTGGAGGCTAGCTATCACTTTATCAAAATTATCGAGATTCTAGTGGAGGCTAGCTGTCACTTTATCAAAATTCATCTAGATTCTAGTGGAGGCTTGCTATCATTTTATCAAAATTATCGAGATTCTAGTGGAGGCTATAGCTATCACTTTATCAAAATTATCGAGATTCTAGTGGAGGCTATAGCTATCACGTTATCAAAATTATCGAGATTCTAGTAGAGGCTAGCTATCACTTTATCAAAATATCGAGATTCTAGTGGACGCTAACTATCACTTTATCAAAATTATCGAGATTCTAGTGGAGGCTATAGCTATCACTTTATCAAAATATCGAGATTCTAGTGGAGGCTAGCTGTCACGTTATCAAAATTATCGAGATTCTAGTAGAGGCTAGCTATCACTTTATCAAAATTATCGATATTCTAGTGGAGGCTAGCTATCACTTTATCAAAATTATCGAGATTCTAGTGGAGGCTAGCTATCACTTTATCAAAATTATCGAGATTCTAGTGGAGGCTAGCTATCACTTTATCAAAATTATCGAGATTCTAGTGGACGCTAGCTATCACTTTATCAAAATTATCGAGATTCTAGTGGAGGCTAGCTGTCACTTTATCAAAATTATCGAGATTCTAGTGGACGCTAGCTATCACTTTATCAAAATTATCGAGATTCTAGTGGAGGCTAGCTTTCACTTTATCAAAAATATTTAGATTCTAGTGAGGCTATAGCTATCACTTTATCAAAATTATCGAGATTCTAGTGGAGGCTATAGCTATCACTTTATCAAAATTATCGATATTCTAGTGGAGGCTAGCTATCACTTTATCAAAATTATCGAGATTCTAGTGGAGGCTAGCTATCACTTTATCAAAATTATCGAGATTCTAGTGGAGGCTAGCTATCACTTTATCAAAATTATCGAGATTCTAGTGGAGGCTAACTATCACTTTATCAAAATTATCGAGATTCTAGTGGAGGCTATAGCTATCACTTTATCAAAATTATCGAGATTCTAGTGGAGGCTAGCTGTCACTTTATCAAAATTATCGAGATTCTAGTGGAGGCTCGCTAACCATTCAGTACTTTATCAAAATTATATCGAGATTCTAGTGGAGGCTAGCTATCACTTTATCAAAATTATCGAGATTCTAGTGGAGGCTCGCTATCACTTTATCAAAATTATCGAGATTCTAGTGGAGGCTAGCTATCACTTTATCAAAAATTATCGAGATTCTAGTGGAGGCTCGCTATCACTTTATCAAAATTATCGAGATTCTAGTGGAGGCACCATCACTTTATCAAAATTATCGAGATTCTAGTGGAGGCTAGATATCACTTTATCAAAATTATCGAGATTCTAGTGGAGGCTAGCTATCACTTTATCAAAATTAAATTATCGAGATTCTAGTGGAGGCTCGCTATCACTTTATCAAAATTATCGAGATTCTAGTGGAGGCTAACCATCACTTTATCAAAATTATCGAGATTCTAGTGGAGGCTCGCTATCACTTTATCAAAATTATCGAGATTCTAGTGGAGGCTAGCTATCACTTTATCAAAATTATCGAGATTCTAGTGGAGGCTAGCTATCACTTTATCAAAATATTTAATCGAGATTCTAGTGGAGGCTAGCTATCACTTTATCAAAATTATCGAGATTCTAGTGGAGGCTAGCTATCACTTTATCAAAATTATCGAGATTCTAGTGGAGGCTAGCTATCACTTTATCAAAATTATCGAGATTCTAGTGGAGGCTAGCTATCACTTTATCAAAATTATCGAGATTCTAGTGGAGGCTATAGCTATCACTTTATAAAAATTATCGAGATTCTAGTGGAGGCTAGCTATCACTTTATCAAAATTATCGAGATTCTAGTGGAGGCTAGCTATCACTTTATCAAAATTATCGAGATTCTAGTGGAGGCTATAGCTATCACTTTATCAAAATTATCGAGATTCTAGTGGAGGCTATAGCTATCACTTTATCAAAATTATCGAGATTCTAGTGGAGGCTAGCTATCACTTTATCAAAATTATCGAGATTCTAGTGGAGGCTAGCTATCACTTTATCAAAATTATCGAGATTCTAGTGGAGGCTATAGCTATCACTTTATCAAAATTATCGAGATTCTAGTGGAGGCTAGCTATCACTTTTATCAAAATTATCGAGATTCTAGTGGAGGCTATAGCTATCACTTTATCAAAATTATCGAGATTCTAGTGGAGCTAGCTTATCAAATTAGCTATCACTTTATCAAAATTATCGAGATTCTAGTGGAGGCTAGCTATCACTTTATCAAAATTATCGAGATTCTAGTGGAGGCTATGCTATCACTTTATCAAAAATCGAATTTGATCTTCACTTATCAAAATTAGTGGCGGCTAGCTATCACTTTATCAAAATATCGATTTAGTGAGGCTAGCTTCACTTATCAAATTATCGAGATTCTAGTGGACGCTAGCTATCACTTTATCAAAATTATCGAGATTCTAGTGGAGGCTAGCTTCACTTTATCAAAATTATCGAGATTCTAGTGGAGGCTAGCTATCACTTTATCAAAATTATCGAGATTCTAGTGGAGGCTAGCTATCACTTTATCAAAATTATCGAGATTCTAGTGGAGGCTAGCTATCACTTCATCTTTAATCTAGTGATAGTCGAGATTCTAGTGGAGGCTTAGCTATCACTTTATCAAATTATCGAGATTCTAGTGGAGGCTAGCTATCACTTTATCAAAATTATCGAGATTCTAGTGGAGGCTAGCTATCACTTTATCAAAATTATCGAGATTCTAGTGGAGGCTAGCTATCACTTTATCAAAATTATCGAGATTCTAGTGGAGGCTAGCTATCACTTTATCAAAATTATCGAGATTCTAGTGGAGCGAGATTCTATCGAGATTCTAGTGGAGGCTAGCTATCACTTTATCAAAATTATCGAGATTCTAGTGGAGGCTAGCTATCACTTTATCAAAATTATCGAGATTCTAGTGGAGGCTAGCTATCACTTTATCAAAATTATCGAGATTCTAGTGGAGGCTAGCTGTCACTTTATCAAAATTATGATTCTAGTGGAGGCTAGCTATCACTTTATCAAAATTATCGAGATTCTAGTGGAGGCTAGCTATCACTTTATCAAAATTATCGAGATTCTAGTGGAGGCTAGCTGTCACTTTATCAAAATTATCGAGATTCTAGTGGAGGCTAGCTATCACTTTATCAAAATTATCGAGATTCTAGTGGAGGCTAGCTGTCACTTTATCAAAATTATCGAGATTCTAGTGGACGCTAACTATCACTTTATCAAAATTATCGAGATTCTAGTGGAGGCTAACTATCACTTTATCAAAATTATCGAGATTCTAGTGGAGGCTAGCTACCACTTTATCAAAATTATCGAGATTCTAGTGGAGGCTAGATATCACTTTATCAAAATTATCGAGATTCTAGTGGAGGCTAGCTGTCACTTTATCAAAATTATCGAGATTCTAGTGGACCTAGCTATCACTTTATCAAAATTATCGAGATTCTAGTGGAGGCTAGCTGTCACTTTATCAAAATTATCGAGATTCTAGTGGACGCTAACTATCACTTTATCAAAATTATCGAGATTCTAGTGGACTCTAGCTACACTATCAAAATTATCGAGATTCAACGCTAGCTACATTAATCAAAATTATCGGATTCTAGGCTGTGAATCTTTATCAATATTATCAGATATTCAACGAGATATTTTAAGAATTCGACGAGACAATTAACTATTAAACTGTTCGAATTTATCCTTTTAAATAACTTTATCGTCTGGATCGGAAACCGAATCGAAAAAGGAATACTAAAATCCGGAGTGAAAACCCGAATGACGTGATATCAGCTAGGATTAATATCAGATCTTGACGTCATCAAGTGACAAAATGCCCAATAACAAAGACAGAAGTTAATTGGAGGTTCCCAAACAAGTGACTGTTGTTAATTAAACCATAAAGCTCGTGTCTTTTCATAATTTGAAACTTAACTTAACGAGAGTTTATATAAACATGATAAACAACAGCCACGCGTTGGGAAACTTATTTATCCCTTAACTTTAACTCTATAATCTATACCGTGGTGACCGTTCTCTCGCCTTCATTCAAGAATATCTTTCCGCCATAAAATATAGTGCCTAAATACACACTAAATATTATATTGTTTAATACATATCTATTGCCCTGGCGGTAGGGAGACATGACACTTTGTTAAATAGAGACGTAGCCCAAGGGAAATAAGACTTACCGTGGGTAAACTAAGCGTCATGTCTCCCTCCCTACTACCTGGGCGGTAAATTGTTTATTATAACGAAAAAATAAAGATGAGATGCTATTTAATCGCCTTTTACGATCATGCGATGGAATGGGAAAATCATGAACATAAATTTCATAAAGAGAAAAGGTAAAATTTTATGAACTCAATTTTTTTTGTATCGTTAAAGATAAACGGTTGGAAGAATTTCATTATTTTAAATAATACTCATTTCGGAGACGGTAAATAATTGAGGACTATTAACATTTTAATGAGATATGAATGAAGATTTACATCTTAAGTAGGCAGATTCTATTTACTCAGTGGTAATTCCATAATTTAATATTTGTAAATATTGTTTGAAATCAAACAAAAATATATAACTTAGTTTTTATTAATTATTTTGTAATACGTACCCCAGCCCGCCATGAAGACTAAAATCCAAAGCGTCATGCGGACTATGTTTACGGATCGGGCGATGGCGGACGGGCCATGCATGTAACAGTTGTCAGCATATTGTCTGAATTTCTCTTTAGGGGAATCCTTAGCGGATACATCCAAGGCAAGTCTACCCGAGCAGCAGTCACATATATTCTTCTTCGTCATCCTTAAGTTTTATACCCACATTGACATTTCATTGATTCATCACAGCATTGTTCTGCGGTTTACCAAAATGTATGATACTGTTAGATGTAATGTATTACCTTAGCAATGGTGTCTGATAAACATACCCTTGTATATTTAGAATTGTCGCGAGAATACAATGCCACATTAGTAATTGGCACGTTCGTCACACGTCACATATCTTAAATAACTGCGGTAATTAGAACTTTAGACAAAGAAAGGGAATGTGATATCTTGAACCATAATGACAACAATCAGTTGTTTTCGCTTCCTTTCAAATGTAATTATAAGGCAACAATACACACTGACGGACCAAATACACATAACGGTTACTTATAACGTATGCAATATATCTGTTCCATATTGAAACATTTCTGGATATGTGAAACTACACATACAAAGCAAAATATAATATTTGTTCCGAAAATGGCATCATTATTTTGAAAGGGTTTTGTTTCGATGTAGTTTTGATGAGTATTTGAACATCTAAAAAACTGTTTCTTATTCAGCATTTGACCTTTGTTCTCGTGAAATCCACATAACTGATAACCGTCCACATTTTATTTTTACTCAAAAACTGTGCAGTGTTTGCATCGTTATGGCAGAAGTTTGAAATAAAAACACGGATTATAGATATATTAATGCTAAATTTTGGGATTTTAATCGTAAAAAGATAGTGTTACATTATACCGTTTTCTATTACACCGAAATTTACATAATATGCTATCTCAATCTCAGTCCAGACTGATCCGAACATCATATTGATATCGCTATCAAATTAGACTGATTAACAAATCTAAAGTTATATATACGCTTGTTTGAATGTTTGAAATGGTGTAAATTGAATTTTTTGAAACTGAAAATATCTACATCATAAAGCTAGAATAACCATTTACTCGAAAAACTCAAATTGTAGATCTAACGTATACGTGTATGTGCTGTATAGATGTATAGTACTAGGCTTACCTTGTGTAGCCGCGGACTACTCTGACATCACAAGACCACGTGACCGCCTTGCTCATTATCTCTGAACCGTAGTCGACACTACCCGTAAATCACGACCAAAACCAACCGATAGCGCTAAAAGCTAGGCGATTCGTTGGGTGGAACTTAATTTTTCATCCATCCAAAGCAATATCCTGACGTATTATCAAAAAAAATTTTGGCTGCACAAATCCTTTAACAAAATTCTTTGTTTATTTAAGGATCTGCTGTGGTGAGGCTGCAGTGTCGTTGAAGTCTCGTTTCAACATCAATCTTTATTCCTCAAAAATGAGAGTGTGTAATACAGAAAAAGAAAACAAAATTAATAATTGATATATACAATATAGATCAAATTTTGAAAGTCTCGTATCTTAAACAACATATCAATGTTCTTTGCTAGGGGTGTATCCCCCCTGACATCTTATGGTATCATTCCATGTTTACGGCGTTAAAATACGTTTGTGCTGCTTTATACAAGAAATATATACAGTCGTTTGCGAATTCGCAGCCCACAGCATCATTGTCAAAGTCATGTTCGCCAAGTGTTGCTTTAAAAAGAGACACTAAAAGTTTCTCGTCACTCATCTGCGACAACGTCAGATATGGCTGTACACCATAGTAATTTATTATTTTGTCCATAAACGTGTCCCTGAGTGAATGTGGTAGTACATTCAGTGACAAAATGCCGAATGACGTCATAGGAAGGTATTCCGCACTTCACACATATTTTGCTACTGTGTTCTATAGGAGGGCAAGTTAACATTTTACAGACGTATAATACTTCTTTCTTATTGGTGTTTTCTAATTTCAGTAGCTTATATGGTTCACTATATGTCATGTGTACATTTTTAAAACGATTAAAGTCAGAGTCATTGTTCATTCGTTCTTTAAGTTGTGCGTTTTCACGGATGTGTATTGCAGCTCTTTCTATATATTTCCACTCGCGTCGATTTGGAAAGTTCCAATCAATTACGTATTGAGATATGTATGTTATTAAATTATACTTGCGAAGAATGTTGACTATATCAGGCACGAATCCGCCTTGTATTTTTGATGTTCCGTCATAATTCAGGAATTTTAAAAGTCTAGGAATGAAAATATCTTTTGTTGTGCTATTTGAAGGACTACTTATCAGGCAGTGTAGAAAGTTCAATTACCTCTTTTCAATTTCACTATTGATTCTATAGATGCCGAGCATCGTTTCACACATATCCGACCTTGAAGATTTCCTAAGATTTAGAATAATTTTTGTAGCATAGTGCTGGAAGATTTCTAGCGTTGGTCTGTCTTTTGCCGTTAAGTTGCTCCACATTTCAGACCCATATACCACGGCTGGTAGTATTACCTTCTTATAAATGTTAACAGTGGTCAACGGCTTAGTATGTACACAGTCTGATCCCATACGAGTTATGGCATGTAACATGTTCCTTCCTTTTCTGCATGCTTTCTCCACAGCGTTTGAGATCTTTAGATCCGATGATACTTCAATTCCTAGATGAACTTCTGATTTTACCGTCTTGAGTATATTCCCGTCCAATGTCCATGTGATATTTGTAATACAGTTTTTAAACGATATTATAGAACACTTAGAAGAATTAAAAGTAAAATTCCATGTCTTCGCATATTCTTCCTCGATGTTGAGTAGGCACAGAAGAGCTCTCGGACTCGTGCTAATGAGTGCTATATCGTCCGCTAGGCATGGGATAGCACATTTAACTGACAGAATTCTCGCGCCTGCTGCCGATGCTTCTAATTGGTTAAGTAGATCGTTTATATGGAGGAGGTATAAAAAAGTTGACATTATTCCTCCTTGTCTTACTGATCTTTTCACACTGAACCAACGTGATTGGACATTATTGTGGAAGACCGCACTGACGATTCCTTTATATGAGTTGTAAAGCATTCTGAACAAGTTTCCGGTTATACCGCAACATATACACATTACTCTTTTGTTCTAGATTTTCGTTGATACATTCGTGGAGATTAAAAGATGCCATGGTGCAGCTCTTTCCTTCTTGAAATCCTTGTTGCTGTTTGTTAGGGAATTGGATATTTTCCGTTTCCATCCATCGAAGGACACGATTACGAATAACATTTTCCATCAGTTTGTAAAGGGTCGGTAGTAACGATATTGGACGGTAATTATTCGGATCGTTCTTCTTTTTATGTCCACCTTTATATATTGGAATGACTATTCCCATTTTCCACGGTTTTGGTATTTTCCCTGAAATCCTTATGAGTTGAACAGTTCTACTATCTTCTCTATCAATAATTTCCCTCCATATCTGAAATGTTCATTAGTTATATTATCAATACCTGGGGATTTATTCTGTTTTAGCTGTCGTATGCATATGTTGATCTCATCAAACGTAAACGGCGAGTCTAATTCCTCTACGTAACTATGTGGTGGGTCGAAGTCCGTCTCCTCATTTGAGTTATCCGAGTAGAGGCTTTCAAAAAAGTCTGTAAAAATGCCCGCTATTCCAATGGAATCTCTACTATCAACACCTCCAAGTGACAATGATGTAGATATTTCTGGCGTTGGGTTCTTTCGTTTCCGTATCGTTCGCCAGAATAGTCTTATATCGAGATCAGCTATGCTATCAAGTTCGTTGTTAATTGTGTCCATATATGATTTGTATGCAATTTGATGCATATTACGGAATATATTTTTAGCCTCCTTGTATTCTTTATATGTTTTGAATGGCATCCCTCGCGGTCTGTTTTCGTTTATGTCTTTTATAAATAGCCATATTATGCGCGTTTTCAATTTCTTCAATTTCCGGCGTCCAGTACGGTTTTAGAAATTGCTTGAATTGGCTTTTTGGAATGGTTTTATGTGAAGACAATAGCATACATAATGACAATTGGTCATATAACGTGTCTAAACCAAGTTGTGTATCCATGTCAAATTCTCGGATGTTGCCAAGTTTTTCCGTTAGAGCTAACTGATATGCTATCAAATGGTCTGTACTTGCTTTATTCCAAGATGTGTGGTTCCTTGGACTATTTTCTGGTACTTTACAATATCCAATATTGAGATCTATTGAGCAGACTATAGGTAGGTGGTCAGACGCTATTTCAATATCACCATTATCTAGTATTCGGTTGCGTGTAACACTAGCAGCGGTTGATTGGTCTATAAATATATAGTCTAACGTCGATTGGCAAGATCTGAAGGTATATTCTTGTCCAGTCCTGGACGGTTGATTGTTAAGAATGCACAGGTTAAGGTCATTAACTAGATTTTGCACAGCATTTGCCTTTTGTCTTGCAATTGAATATGTCGGATTTCTAGGATCCTTGTATTAAAATCTCCCGCTATAATCAGTTAACCGCGTTGGTCATAGAACGAAAGAAGATCGTGTAAAGTTTGTAAGGTTTCACAGTAAGCATTTATATTGCAATCACTATTCATATATACGCCAAATATATATATAGGACTGTTCCATGTTTTACCGGTTACTTCAATGGCAACAATGCGTTCATCATTCTTTACTTCGTCTAGTTTCCGGATGGTATATTGACAGATCGCCAGCTGTCAATCAAATCGCACGTGACCTTGCATTTTGTATTGTGTGTGCTAAGATGTTTGCTGCGACATTGAATAGAAACACGTGCGTTTGTGAGCGCGAGGCGTGGCTATATTACACCTGGCGATCGGTCAATTGTAAGGACTATTTAATAAGAAAAGCAGCGCCGGTTCCAACGTTGGAGTATTCACGACAATTAGCACATACTGCATAGTAGTTTTCGTCTAACGTGTCTAGATAGCCGTGCGACTTCTGGCACAATTTGTGTTCGGTGATCGCCATTACGTCACAGTCCGTATCACGTAGTAGTTTTACAACACTTTTACTAGAGGAGAAAATTCCCCTTACATTCCATGTCATTACGGTAAACACCATGATGTCAGCGAGAAGTCCTAATTTAGACATATGAAACGTCTGTCTTTCCCCGATTCTATTCGAGTGCTGTGTTCCAATAGAAGTTATCGCGTGCATCATTATAGTTCCAAGAACTGTCATTGCCTCTGTTGAATCTGTTGTAATAATTATCATGCCAATAATCTCTATTGCGTTCATTATCATTGCGGTCTCGCGGTGCTGTCCATCGCGATCTATCTTCATTTGGCTGTTGGGATTCAAGTTTTTCTTGCCATTCCCTATTGAGGAGCCAAGGTCTACATACCACGCTTTCTGGCCAGAATCCTGGGCTTTCGAGAATTGCGGCAGCATTGGGTTCAACGTTTATCTTTGCCGTAAACGATCCAAACCGCTGTGGAAATATCCATATGTCCGTTATTTTAACATGTTTCCTTTGTAGGTAATTGACGATGCCCGACTTGGTTGTTTGGTGGCCTATACCACTGAGATAAAACCGCGCCGCGCGTTTTCGCTTTTGAACTCCAACAAATATGTCTTGGCCTTCGTTTGTTTGGTCCATCTTAGGCTTACTATTTCTTTGTTTGTGTTCATGTCTCGTCCTTCCTGACTTTCTGTAGATTTCCCGGCTTTATTGCCATACGGCTTACAATGTCCGCTTTTTGGTTCGTAGTTTTGAGCATTGCCATTTACAGTATCTGTGGGTATATTGGTAGAATGTGTTACGCATTCTTGGGGTTCATTTATAATAGTGCTAGCTTTGTTAGTCGGAACAATCCGGCACTGGTCTGGACTGGTTGGGTTTTGGTCAGTATGCATATGGGCGTCCATACTGCTCGCGCACCGTTTCTGTCGTCGCGCTTCGTTGATTGTCGAGCTGGTCGTCTCACCTTTACCTGTATTAGGCCGGTACCGTTAGGAATGTTGTTTACATTTTCCTGGCTTCCTATAACCACATCGGAGAACGATTTAACGCTATTCATTCCTTTGGCGACTGTTGACAAGATATCTTGTAATTCTTGGACATTATTCGAAGTTCCATGTTTTCACCTCGCAATGTTTTCTAATATTTTCAACATCTGACATTCATTTTTGTGGCTTTGCTTCAGAGATAATTCAACACTTTTCAAAACGTTCATATATTGAATGAAGAAAACCTTGTTTGTCTATTTCATCAAGTTTATTCTCATATGATTTTGAGTTCTTTGTTTCATATCGATTTCGTTGTCCATCCACTATTTAGCGGGGTACCGGCGGTCAGGCTGTCCGATATTATCACTTCGGTTGCCCTACCCTTACTGCATACACTTTCAATTTCAGTCGAATCTCCGAGTATTATGTAGCAGTCTCTGGCGTATTTGACGTAATTTTGACTATTCGATGTAGTTTTTCTGGTCGCGAGTTTACCTTTAGGACAACCTGGGATTTTTGTTTCTGTACCATATGATTATTCCTTCGGAACCCTCCCATAACTCTGTTATTGTCTTTATATAATGTTCTCGAGGCAAATGTATCAAAGCTTTATCTAGTTTTTCAGCGTGATCCTTGTTATAGGACGGACTTCCTTTTTGGGAGAGCATCTGGCTGTTGGTCGGGGGTGAATTATATAACCAATCGACACTATGGCTAGGGCTTCGGGACGGGCTTTGACAGAGCTGATTCGCACTCACAATGTCTGACATATCAAAATCACTTACAAGTTCTTTTTCAGGGTCATTCCTCCTTTTTTCTTCACATATCATCAGTTTCGAACAACCTTCAACATTAGGTGAACTCAGGTTTGTTTATACCAATTCACTATCTTCAACATATTGCTCACTATAATTCCGGAGGCGGAGTGGCTCGCCGACCTCAATGGTCGCCATCTTGTACTTCAAAGATTAAAGATTAATCAAAGAGATCTTTGTGATTTAAAAAAAAAAAAATGGTTGTCTCAGTGTGTAGCAGTTTGTATGTTGATGTGAAATTTCATCTTTTTTACTCCAAAATATTCACTCAAACCGTTTGTGCGATGACATTTCAGCTATTTCATTTTTTTTTAATAATTAACGTCAACAGCCAGGTTCATGAGCAGCTTTAATAAAAGCAATCTTCACATCTTTTTGGCGACAGATTTTTTTCTATGACTTACCTCCCTTGAGTTCCGATGAGTTGTGACGTCATCTGAGACAATCAACTAGCGGAAGCCGGTGTGCCGATCGCGGAACTGTCAACATGCATGTGGATTTTAGCCACAGGTCTAAGTACTTACGGAAATACACACGGAGAAAAATAAGTTATATTTCGACTTATTGGGAAGCGTGTTTATCCCCTACATAATGACATATTACTAACGTCATAACCTGTAAAATGACGTCACTATATGTAAATGATGATGTCATTAATGTCGAGTACATATATCATGTGGAGTATCATATGAGGGGTTAAACATTATTCTTTTTTTCACGAATGAATTAGTATTACTTTCCTATTCAGTCCACCCTGGAGTAATACGACTGTGTATGCATACTGGTAAATCATTGTGCAAAATAAGATCGTTGTGAAAATGAACAATTATTGCGGCCCACCTCTACGTTTTGATGATGAAAAAAATCATCCGTTACAAACATACGGAGACATAAAAACAGGTAATTTAAAATCGAAAAATCACAATGTTAAGAACGCTTTAAAATCATCAAAATACATCGTAAAACTCATCACAGCCATTGTAAATTGTAATACTTTTTCCTTCTCGGGAGAGACCTTCGGACCCCCAAACACCAAAATATCGCGCCTTCGCAGCTCGCAAAATCATCAAAATACATCGTGAAACTCATATCTCAGCCATTCTAAATCGTAATATTTTCCCCAGGAGTCTCCTCCGAACCCTCAAAACATCACAATGTTCGCCAATTTGGCCAATTTGCAATTGCGTACTCATTAATTTCCTGTTATATTCTACATAGATCTAGTACACTTGCGTATATGTAGAATACGAATTTTACCGATTTTTTTTATCTAGACCCCTAAATCGTCTTATAATGTTCAATAGGCTATCTAGTGTGTCCATATTGATATAAACTAACCAATTCTCAAATCCCTGTGGACTTTTAGTATACTTTTGAAATTTACTTAAGGTCGACAGGTTTGTTATTTCCACAACTGCGCACGGTTAGATAATATAATGAAGCGGTCTTGTAAATGATTTGTGTTTTATAAGAAATATGTTGTCTCATGGCCCTGTGTTAGTTGAAATATTAAACATGCATGTCTTGTCCACGAGTACATGTCATGCATATTTGGTCACTGTATCTAGTATCTGTGTTTTGTCCTGTCTTTTTATCGGTCGTGCGTGTATTATTACTACTGTACATACATGTTATTCTATTTTCGTACACGGAAAACCCCGAAATTTTGTCGAATGAATCCGTAAAACTCGTAAAACTTTAAAAAAAAAAAAATAGATAAGCCTTACCCATTCTGTGCGGTGTTTCTAAAGCATTAAGTTCCAAATAGGAAATAGAGTGTGTGTAGTACATACATAAGGCGGGATAGGGGCACGTTTGTCGCGGTATGATAGGGTTTAGAAAGGGTATGAAGGGTGGCGGGGTCTACTTTTATAAATATGCATTATATGTATTAGCATGTAGTCTAGTGTCATTATTGTTTTGGTCCATTTTCTTGTAAACTTATATTTCTTCTTGTTGATATACACTTTAAAGTCTATGTTTAGAGTTTTAATTTACAGACAAAAGTCAACAGCAACCTCCTCGAACCTGAGTTGGCAAACACGTACATGATGATGTCATGTCACACCGAATGCTTCAATGCAGTGCTCACCTACAACAACAATACAACGAAAGATTTCATTGGATAATCATACAGCATTTCTAATAACAAAAGCATCGAGTTCGGAATGGTATGAGTATCTATAATTCCGGATCACCCTGTCAGATAAGACCGGACCATCTCTGCAAGCGCAGAGGAGAAATTTGGAGATCAGACAATTAAAACGTTTGACATCCTTAAAGAAGTAATTGTAATGGTTGTGTGATACTCATGACAATATCTCGTATCATTTACTGTAGAACATTCTATTTATTTAGATCGAATACGCCATGTTTGTAAATCTGCGGAATTAGATCACTTCTTTATAAAAAATCACCACCCACTCCCCCACCTTTGGTTCAATTCCATTGGGGGTTGGATTGGGTTAAGTAACTTTAAGGGGGTTCACAGAAAATCCTTTCAGTACTACATGATTTTTATAGGATTTGGTTAAGTTCTTTAGAGGGGTAGGGAGTTTTTATGTATCGGTTCATATACGTCGATTTGTAATTAGCTAGCTAGTGTAAAACATATATCCTTAACAAAGATCTCAATTTGTTGTTGTGCGCCAATTTTTTGGTGCTGCCGCATCCAGAATAATCGCGAAGGTCGAATTCGAGCTTTATAAATCAGTACTCACATTGCAGATGACGCTGCAGATTGGAAGGCAAAGGCCTATCAAGGTCTAAGCCACAGTGCGGGTCTGGACCGAGCTTTTCAAAGGGCTATACAGAAATGGGTAATTGTAACGTCAAAATTAATTGTCTTAATTATGGACCATATGCATATATATGTTTTTGGATGTATAAGGTTTAAATGTTTTAATGCCACAGAATGTTCCATTCTAATGATTTTTTTTCCTTTGTCTAATCCTTATCCGAGACTAGGGAGAGTCACGTAGTGTTTGTAAAACCAGAGGCTTTGCGACGTGTATGATATCAGATTGTGATGCCTATCGGTAAAATATCCCTATCGTTAAATACCACTATATATGAAAGTTTTTTTTCTCTCATACGCTTCGATCGTTTTTACGAATATAACATTCGTTATATATCACTATTTTTCCCGATCCATTTTCGAAGTACAATGCACAAAACATATCTAGACTGGAAAAATCCTATATCTTCATTAACATGAACATTGCGTATATAGACTGTCATCTTAGTGAAAAAGTAATTTAAGCTTAACATTTCATCATAACAGCAAAATCATAGTTTATCACCACAGCGGGCACGAGGTTTTATTTAAACATGGAGTAAGCTACGAATATGAGATAAGAAATACATGTAATTTCAACATTTCAATGATAAAACAATTATTTCATGCTTTTACACTGTTCATCTAAAAATCTATTTCACTGGCTAAGCTTTATCATTTAGAATTAGTTTTAGACAGTTTTCTTGAGAGCTCTCTCTTTTTTCAGTTCTTCCTTTTTTTCCTTTTTGACTTGGATCTCGCGTTTTGTTCAACTATTTCGTCACTCGTAAGTAATCTGTGTGAGGTGTTTCTTTTTTTCAGCGAGGACTCTGCACGCTCTGGGGATGGTTTGGGAGGCAAAAACAGTTTTTCAATTTCGGAATTCCATATACTGTGGTCTGCGGGTTCAACATTCACTTCAAGTTGGTCGGTACTCAACAAATTGAGCAGTAGTTCCGGGTGCTCAATCTCGGGTGGAGATAGTAGAGGAGAAACCGAAGGATGTGATAAATCAGAACCTAGATGAAGACTTCGGCTACAAGATGCGGAAAATTGAGAGAAGCATCACAGAGGATCGAATTCTCACAAAGACACGGAAGAGACGATACTGTTAAGTACAGATGGGACTCGGTGTATGTGAGGTGTGTATGAAGGATCGACGACAGAATGAATGGAACTGCTCATAAGTGCATAGCAGGAAGGAATTTTTGATAGAGAAAGTAAGAGGAAGAGATGTGCTGCTGAAGATGATTTCTTCCATAGAGTTTATGGCTGACCAATATCAAGGGGCAGCAGAGACTTCTTATGGACCGACTGTCGTACATGATGATACTGGCGAACCGTTGGTATTTGCTTGGTGCGTAGGACTCTTTAGCTGATAGGCATTAGGGTGAAACGGAAAAACTTCCGCATTGACCTAAACTCTGCATTCGGTATGTTTTTGACAGTAAAATGACGAATCCCCATCGCACACTTCACGAGGCCCGGAAAAATTCATTTTTGAGACAGAATTGAGTGGGTTTTGAGCATATAATTCAGAACATGCGGTGTTATATGCATTACTGAAGGGTTCCACTATCCCGCCAAAACGGCCGGGTAAGCGGTTGCAAAATATGAGTTGTGTGGGGAGGGAGACAGTTAAATTGATGATTGATATGTTTTCCCTTGCTAATTCTAAAATAGCAAGGGACTCGTGTGAGTGAGTGGCCATCTAGCTAACTAGGCAGCTGAGGCCTCTCCTCACCACATCCGGCTAAAAATATGTCTCGAAACCACTGCTCACCAATTTTGGTCACGTCATCCAAACCCCGTCTTACCCCATCCCGTTCTCCGTGAACGGCCCATTTTGTCCCAACTGGAGCAGCGGACGTATCAAATCCATGAATGGAGACATTAGTCTTCCCCTTAACTACAAAACATTGGGGACATGGTTTTCCCCGCAGCATTCACGCATGCCATAATCGACACATTGGTGCGATTGTTGCTTGTTCTGCCAACAACATTTTTTGATTTTTTTTCAGCGATTACGCGAACGGGGGTATGTTCAAAGCTCCGGCCAGGTCTCGTCACAATTCCAGATACATTCTGGTTTTTCTCGCAAATTGAGAGACGTGATCAGATCACCCAAACTGGTCATATACTGCTCCACAAACTGTGGGGTTTAACATGCGTGCTCTAGATGATGATAGTTTTTCTGGCCTGCGAATGGATAACTCAGGGTGCCGTTTTTTGATACCCTCCCACCACTGATTTGACGGAGTCACGTTTTTGAAAGGAGTGACTTTGTATTTTTCTACAGAGATCTCCCGTTCTTGCCAGAAGTTGTCGCCTGGAAAATGCCCATTCCCTGTTTCGCTGCAGCCTTGACTGTATTTACTATTTTATCTTCTATAGCGTCGGGAAGCGCGGGCGGACGGCCGAGGCGTGGATCAGAGCCATAACGCTCATTTACCCTATCAGACAAAGTTGATTTAGGGATGGAAAAGTGTTGTGCCGCTTTTCTTAAAGACATCGTTTTCGAAGTCACAGCGTCAACGGCCTTCATCATGTCTTCTCTGTCGTACTGGACCCTCTTCCCTGGCATCTGGATGAATAAATTAGCAATAAAAGTTAAAAAAAAAAAAAAAAAAAAACGACACCAAAAACGTCTATATTTATCATTTGCAGTACAACTTGTTGTAAATATAGTCTCATACATTTTTTTTTCAATTTCGATATTACGTTTAGAATACTATTTCATAGATTGAATAAAAAAAATAATTAAAATTACTCTTGATACAAAAAAAACAAAAAACAAAAAAAAAAAAAACAAACAAAAAAAACCCAAACAAATTGGGCATATATTCTATATGCAAAATTAAAATAACATATGATATTCATTCCACTCTCCAAGTACGTTTGGCCCTGTCCGGAATTATGTGGCCATCTGAAATATAGTCATGTATTACCGGACAGCCGATATTTATTATTTTTTAGGTATTTATCAAATATTCTCAATTAATACATTGATCTTAATAATTAATAAAGTATATCTTTGTTTTACTTAACTATTTTCCAATATACAATTCGAAAGATTACCTACCTTAAATGTATTTCAATACACGAGACCCTATGAACCGGTCACCTTGAATTTCACCGCCACAGCAAACTCAGCATCACGTGATGAAAAAAATCCGTACCGATTAAACCGAATCGACCAAACTATTGGTATCGCCACCAGTATATAAAATAGTATCAGGGTATTCCCATGCTTAATCGATGTCGGAAAAGCGCTTTATTAACAAGCGTTTACGATCGAGATACAAGAATAATGGTTTACAATCAACATTAATTTGGGAGTGTCCGGTAATATATTAATGTCCGGTATTTATGTGAATTTCCCCTACTTTGTATTTGTTGAGTTAATAACTGTTTAATGTACATGATATTTATACATGTAAGTTAGTCACCAGGTTCCTGACTCCACAAGCTTAAGCCATTAAATGTTGTTATTTTGTAGATATTATATAGTGAGTTATACAGTCACCAGTGATCAACTTTGTCGCACTCCTAGCTACAATGTAGGTCAGCTGTTAAACGACTGACAGATAGTATTGGACTAGGACTGTTTTCAGTAATTTGCAGATTTTGGGGGAGGGGCAAAACGATTACCTCGATAGGCTGAGCATCCCAGTTGATGGAGTGTTTGTTGCTGTTGAATTGCCAGCAGCCAAGACAAACCCTGGAGACTTCGAGATCAGTACCAGATAGTTTTACGCGTGGTACAGCCATGCTTAATTTTGATAAGAAAGGATCTATTTAGGTCAGAACACCGGCAAGAACTCCTCTTCAATGATAACAACACACGTGCCGTAAACAGAACTAAACTGTCGTAAGCTTTACTATCAATTCCATCAAGGCAAAAATTAAAAGATAATAGATATAGAGTAGACTTTATTATCTAAAAAGTTTATAATATATATAAACAGTTGGTGAAATTGATCTTTACGCATTTTCAATGAAAATTATAACGTCGCAAAATATACAACATCCGGGCATTTTCAAGATGGATGCGCCCTATCGTTAAAAAATCTCTACTGACTAGCTACAGTATATCTATATCTAATCATCACAGACAACTGTGGCTTTCATTAATTTTATTTCCTACTAATTAACTGACATGCTTTTTTTCTGAAACAATCCTATATCGACAAAATTCCCAATATACCCTTCGAACATTATTTGTAAGTAACATATAATAACGTTAAGCTGATCATGATTGCACCACTCAGCCACTAACTAGACTTGCCATCTGGTGATGCAAATGTGCTCAGATGGGACTAATAAAAGCAAAAGTAAGGATTAAAAGTTGACATAATAGGCTTATCAGGATTCAAGACGGTAATTATACATTATTTCATTCTTTATATAAAAAGAAAATGTGTATTTATATACATGCAGAGTTCAATCTACGAATATTATTCTTGGGTCCTTTTCAATAGTTTTTGTGAAAACCATCGGTCCCACAGTGTTATAGATACCCATTCCCAGAAATTTCATGGGTCCTTTTAAAATTCTGTGAGTACAGCTAGGACTCGGGATGCGCACGTAGATTTATCACTGTACATGAAACAGGTTGGGGACGCATTTATGTAACAGTCCTGTATTTTGAGGGATAATTTTGTTACGCAAATTTAGGACTTTGTGACATGAAATGGATAAAGTTATTTTAAAAATTTGTATATAAAAAAGGGCGTCATGATTTTCAGATAGCCATATACCCTTGAAGGACCAATAATCGTCAAAGTAATCAAATCATCTCGGTTATCAACAAATTAAACCAGCAAGAAATAAAATGTACCAGTTTTATCAACAAAAATATTTCATATTTTGTCTTACTTGTACAAAAAGTAGTCTATTAATTCGTTTTTTATCTATCACGATACGACTGGTCACCGGCCGGGTGATAGCCGACACAATAAGGACCTATTTTTGTCAGGGGGGCAGTTTGGCTTATTACGAAAATTGAAATCATTTCAAACAAATGTTTAGCATTCATAGGCACTTGTGAAACCGTGTTTAAGATGAAAATTTCTTGATGTTACATCAATTTTAAGTCTTAAACCTATTGGTCATGGAAAGTGGCGAACACCTCTGTTTACATAGAATAACGTTATGTTTTCAACTGTACCGCACCCAAAATTTTTGAAGGGTAAGTTGAATTGCCAAAATAATTAATTTGAAATATAACCCAAAATCTGGGTTACAATCACATGACAGACATGTATTCTATGACTGGTCCGGTACTTTGTTGACATTTTATTGCTGATCAGTGCACATGGACTTTGTACAGCCAAACGCTGTTGGTATGTAAGTGTTTTAAAAGTTTCATTTAAAATGGACTTAAGAAAATACCTTGAGTTTTGGGGGAACATTGCTACATCGTTTTTTATAAAATCACTTGGTTTATAGTATAGCACACACTCCCTTTTAAGCAAGACAAATACTTACTTGACGATGATCAAATCTGCTTTGGGCAGACAACACTCTTTATGAATCTTATCTCGCGATATTGTTTATGAGATATAAGTAATCATAATAGGTTGTAAACATGGACGAAAACAGGTATTCCTACAAACGAATTTTAGGGCACAACTGGCCATAACTGATTGAAGACTATGTTTTTGTGTATGAACTACAGAATTCTATTATCTCACTTTGTCATAAAGTGACAATTTAGCTGCTCTCCATAGACTACAGTGTACAGCCATCAGGGAAATTTAGTGTAAATGTCATGAGTTTTACCTGTGTTCTATTTTTAGCCCCATAGTAAGCAGTAGAGGTGATTTTGTTTTGTGACTTTTACAAACATGTAGCTAATGAAATTTGTTTCCATTTGAGTAATAATGTGGAAAGTTGTATTAGTGATATTGCCATGTAAAAATTATGACGCCCTTTTTTTTAAAAATGTTTAAAACAACTCTATCCTATTTCATTTGACAGAAACCTGCTCTGTTTTCTCTTGGAAAGGACTAGGTATGGTAAGGCCCATACCGAAATAAAGCATGCTTTTATGATGCTTTTAGTGACATATTTTAGTACTTTTTCTAAAAAGTACAAAAAAAGCATGCTCTTTTAGTACTTTTTTCCGGACACACCATCAGGGCAGAGTACTTTTTTTGTACTTTTTTTGGACTCTGAAATTTTGCAGAGTACTTTTTTTGTACTTTTTTTGGACTCTGAAATTTTGCAGAGTACTTTTTTTGTACTTTTCTGGACTTAAACATTCTGCAGAGTACTTTTTTTTTGTACTTTTCTGGGACTTAGTCATTTTGCAGAGTACTTTTTTTGTACTTTTCTGGGACTTAGTCATTTTGCAGAGTACTTTTTTTGTACTTTTCTTGGACTTAGAATTATTCACATGGTATGAGAAATGTTCAGAGTACTTTTTTTGTACTTTTTTTGGACTTAGAATTTTTCACAGGATGAATGGGAAATGTTCAGAGTACTTTTTTTGTACTTTTTTTGGACTTAGAATTTTTCACAGAGTATGAAAAATGTTGTGTACTTTTTTTGTACTTTTTTGGGACTTAGAATTTTTCATAAGGCATCACCATTTCAGTGTACTTTTATTTTGATTTTTTTTTTCTACTCCAATTTTTTTTAGGGGGAGTTTTTTTTTAACAAAATTATATATTTAATTAAAAATTGTTTACAACTGAACATTAGAAAGAAATATAATTCAACTACCGGTAATTAAGATGTTTATTTAATAAGTGAATGTTGCAGATGATGTTTTGAATAATTTTACATTCTTAATGCTAAGTTTTTATTTTCATTTCTTTACCATAAATGTTTAAATTATTTCTAATCACTTAAGTGTTCACCTTAAAATATTGTTGAAATGTGTTTATATAAGTGTTCACCTTAAAATATTATTGAAATGTGTTTCCAATTCCCTTTCTCTCTAAATGAGTTAAAATGTAGTAGTATACACTAGGCCCATGTACATATATGTTACATAAAACCAATGCCTATGTGATCAGCATAAGATGCATTAAAATTAGAGTCTTAATTATCGACAGTCACGTGCACACTGACACACAAATCGCCTGTCTCTGACCAGTGGTTTCACACACAATAACGATTAACAACCAGGTAAACAAGCCAACATAAGTCGTTCTGCACGGACCTAACAAAACTCTCTCCTGGGTCAGACTCATGGTCCCATACGATAATAAATAGTTTGTGAAAGTATTTCCATCCTCATATAATGATTAATGGTTTCAGTATAAAATCTCAACAAACTAACCAAAACAAATAGACATGCCGGGGATACTCCGTTGCACACACTGTTGACGTAAATATGCTATCGGTCTGATTTTATATGTAAAAGGAAATACAAGCTATCATAGATGAATTTGTCAATGGAATTTTATCAACTCATTTGTTTACACCGACTCGGACATCATAGTAGGCTAACCAACAAAACACTCACGGCTCATGTTTACGTAGGCCTGGATGTTTCTGGTCAGACACATGGTCTTATACGATGATAAATAGCTTGTGACTATATAATCTTTCCAGCATCACAACGATGAAATTGATACTTTAAAAAGTTCCTCCAAACCATGCCAAAACAAGGGTTTTGTTTATCTTTTTTTTTATATAAAAATCTCGATCTTTTCACGACATGCCGGAAATGGTTCTTATTACAAATACTCTGTTGTCGTGATTATAAATTGGTTTACACCTCGCGTCAAAAGGTGGATTTATTAATATAATAGTTCGTATATTTTCTGTTTTGATATATTATCACAAACTCTCAACAAAAATTTAGGAATTAAGAGGTTTGGTTTAGACGATAGGATCGTACAACATTCTTTTGAATCACGTAAGAGGCCTACAGGTGTCTGTTTGTAATACAGCAACTAAATGTGGATTTATCAGCACACCAGTTCATTTGTTTGCGTTTTTTATTCCTTGTCCTAAGTTAATAATAAAACGTGAGGAATTGAGAGATTTTGTTTAGAAATATTATAGTACAGCATTCCTTTGTGAAAGACGTAAGCGGCCCCACATGTGTTTGTCACGTGATTATTTGAGCGGGAAACACAGAATGTGAAACAGCTGGCTGGCGGCCATATTTGTTTACGTCTGTCAGCTGAATGCAGAATGTAAACAAACAAAATATAACTGTCTGCTGGGCCAACATCGAAAGAAGGTAGGATGTTTGCACAGAGACACGAGGTTATTTATTTTTTGTTTATTGTTACAATACCATCGATCTCCTCAAACTCTAGCTGGTGAACACAGTACCGATGGAGGATGGAGTTACGGTAAGTTCATTTCTCTTACTTGTTTACTTCGTTCTGAAAGCATTTGGATGCAATTAAAACACCCAGTTTATGAAATAAGTTAGACATCATTTTTTGTTTACATAGCTGTGCTTTCTTTTTGAATGGGCTTGGCAATTATTTCATTGCCGTTCAGTTGTAAATTTCAACATCATTTCCAATTTCAAATCACAAGAAAATTTACACGGCAGGGGGGTTTAAATGTTATAAATCAATTCAACATCCAACAAATTGTATCTGGACACAAGTTTTATTAAAAAACTATGGAACTTTCCATATCATTTTCACTTCATTATCGCCCACAATTTCGTTTTGTGGTACATAATTTATTTTATGTTTTTTTTTTTTTTTAAACTTTACTTTATTCATCGTGATTAATTAGATTGGGAAATAATATTTGTTTTCTTGAAAACATGGGTAATGAAATAACATTATTAACTTAAATATGTGAGTGTGATTTGGATGCTCATATTCAATTATATCGTTGTTTTCACGACATTTTTTTTGACAAGAAGGTATGGTGTTTCAATGATGTAATCCTATCATATTTACATTTTGCTGTCCATCAGTCAATTAAGTCCTGCAATTAAATCTAAATGTGTATACACATTCATACATGTGTTTCCATACAATCAGGTCATGTATATATAACCTCATATTTTTCCTTTCAGGCAAATTGCAGATCAGTGTGTGATAATGATCGAGGGCAGACTGGTTAAAGACATAACATTAATATGCCTAATTTAAACAGGTAAATATTATAAAAAGGATGGTGGTAACATGTGAATATTTAAATATTTTAAGATGACTGATATACACAATGTAGATGAACATTATAAAAAGAGTTATTTTACCATCTAAACATAACCTTTGCATTTCTTTTTTTGTTAAGTAATATTTCATTGAGACTTACAATTTAAGTGAATTAACACTCTGAGAAAAATGTCATTTATCAGAATGGCAGTAGGGTCACTGGGGTGTTGATCAGGGGTCAGGGAGTGGTCACACCTCTTTTGTTTACATAATTATCAAGCGACTGCCTGGTATTTTGGTAGTTTAGTAAAACTGTACTGGGGACAAACAGGGCTGGGTTATAGATCGAGGCATGGCGTCAGGTAAAAAGGGCACGGCGCTGCGCCATGCGTACATAAAAACACTAAAATAATTTAGTTCTGTAAATTTATTTTTGATTAATTAATCTAGCCATGTGTGAACTTTTTATGAGTATACTATTGTACCATATGCATTCACACTGTATCCATATTGCACATCCTATTTTTTTTCTTTCTTTTCAGAATACAGTAATTATGAAGAAGAAACAGTCAACAAAAACAAATGAATAGCTGATGACTGAAAATGAATGCACCTCATCAAAGAGACTGAAAATCCACAGCTGTCATCAAGCCACTTTTACAGGTAAATATTTCAATCTATCCTGGTTTCAGATTGCTATTACTAGCAATTATGTAAAAAATATGGATGCCATTTTAGACACTAAAACTCAGTAATCCTGTGTGGAGTGTATCTGGCTTCATTGTACGTTCATATAGGCGGGTGCTTCGAAAAATAAATGGAGGAATTTACGTTGTTACATACATACACATGGCATGGTATAAAATTAAAGCAAATATTTATTTGAACCAAACAAAAAAATAAGACATTTTAATATATCCATAAACATTATTGTTCCAGCACAAGTCTTTGTCTTTTTTCAGGCTTTCACTGCCAGGAAAATGGAATGAAAAAACAGCATGTAATGGACAGTGATCAAGGGGAAAAGATTTGGACAGGATTTCATTGCATTGACATATTGAAATTTATATTGTAGACAACATTGTGACAAAACCTGATGCCAATGTTCAACAAATTTACACATGTTTTATCTCTGAATACAATGCTGTGTTTGTAAATATTGAACAGAGTGTGGCCCTTAATTTTATTTGTTTCTTCTGTGCATTACCATGTCCAGGTACTATCTTTAAACTTGATGTGTGGGTCCATCTTGGTTGGATTGTGTGTCACATAAAAAACACTGCACTAACTAAGACAAGTCTATTTGAACAAAAAAAACAACAACCTTGAATTGCATCTTCATTTAAGAAAAACATTGCTAAACTTTTTCTGTGTTATAAGAGATACTAATAGGTCCATCTAGGTGAGCTGAGGCACCTATAACCATCAATAAATAAGAATTCTATCATAGTATTTGAAATTAGTGAAAGAGTACACCTGGGTTTTCATATTGTATTCTTAATTATTTGGTACTTGAAAAAAATCATCCGTTACAAACATACGTACTTTTTTTGTAGACATCAAAAAAAAAAAACTTTTTTTCCGCCACAAAGTACTTTTTTTTGTACTTTTTGTACTGTTTTTAGTAGCCTACCTATAAAAGTAATTAAAAACTGTACTTTTTTAGTATCCGAAAAATCACAATGTTAAGAACGCTTTAAAATCATCAAAATACATCGTAAAACTCATCACAGCCATTGTAAATTGTAATACTTTTTCCTTCTCGGGAGAGACCTTCGGACCCCCAAACACCAAAATATCGCGCCTTCGCAGCTCGCAAAATCATCAAAATACATCGTGAAACTCATATCTCAGCCATTCTAAATCGTAATATTTTCCCCAGGAGTCTCCTCCGAACCCTCAAAACATCACAATGTTCGCCAATTTGGCCAATTTGCAATTGCGTACTCATTAATTTCCTGTTATATTCTACATAGATCTAGTACACTTGCGTATATGTAGAATACGAATTTTACCGATTTTTTTTATCTAGACCCCTAAATCGTCTTATAATGTTCAATAGGCTATCTAGTGTGTCCATATTGATATAAACTAACCAATTCTCAAATCCCTGTGGACTTTTAGTATACTTTTGAAATTTACTTAAGGTCGACAGGTTTGTTATTTCCACAACTGCGCACGGTTAGATAATATAATGAAGCGGTCTTGTAAATGATTTGTGTTTTATAAGAAATATGTTGTCTCATGGCCCTGTGTTAGTTGAAATATTAAACATGCATGTCTTGTCCACGAGTACATGTCATGCATATTTGGTCACTGTATCTAGTATCTGTGTTTTGTCCTGTCTTTTTTATCGGTCGTGCGTGTATTATTACTACTGTACATACATGTTATTCTATTTTCGTACACGGAAAACCCCGAAATTTTGTCGAATGAATCCGTAAAACTCGTAAAACTTTAAAAAAAAAAAAATAGATAAGCCTTACCCATTCTGTGCGGTGTTTCTAAAGCATTAAGTTCCAAATAGGAAATAGAGGTGTGTAGTACATACATAAGGCGGGATAGGGGCACGTTTGTCGCGGTATGATAGGGTTTAAGAAAGGGTATGAAGGGTGGCGGGGTCTACTTTTATAAATATGCATTATATGTATTAGCATGTAGTCTAGTGTCATTATTGTTTTGGTCCATTTTCTTGTAAACTTATATTTCTTCTTGTTGATATACACTTTAAAGTCTATGTTTAGAGTTTTAATTTACAGACAAAAGTCAACAGCAACCTCCTCGAACCTGAGTTGGCAAACACGTACATGATGTCAAATGACTTGTGACCTAAAGAACATAACAATTTTATAGCCCAGAATATAACGATTAGAATGAGTAAACGAACATTTTTATTATATCAGGGTATATTATAGATTGTATATTATATATACGGATACATTTCCACTTATCAATATAGCAATTACACGTAGCGCGACTGTTTTAAATATCTATAATCGCCAATACCGCAACACTGCCCCATTGAATTTCCCGGCTCTTTTCACAGCTGTTGGTCTCAGATGACGTCACGAATCTACGGCCACCTGGTGATATCAGGGGCGATAAGCGATGCGATCGTTCTAGACAAGGGTCGTTTTGGACTTCGTTTCAAGCATATTTTATTGAAATTACGTCAAATACAACCTGTATATTTTGTGGGAAGTCATAAAGTGCAATACAATAAACAAATATCGACACAAAAATAGCATATTTAAAATCTGTTTTTATCACCTTTAAGTGTAAAGTTATAATTTCGTGGGTTTTTGTATTTTTTTTACATTGAAGTGAATTTAAAATTTTAGCAAGAACTGTTGAACTATAACCAATTTTGTAACGGGACAAGACACCAAGATGGCCCCCGATTTTTATGCCGCCTAAAGTCTTTTAATCTGTAGAAATTTAGTAATCAATGATTTTTCTTTAAAGTGTTCGATCTTTTAAGAATTGTTAAAAAATAGGGGATAGGGGTAACATTATGTTATTCTCAGCAATAGGAATAGTATTTTAGAGTGCAATAATGATATTTTTGACAGAAAACATTGGTTTTGTCATTTATGCGAATATTCCTACTTATCGGACAATCAATTTGCAAAGTATTGCTTTTTTATCTTGGCTATGTTCAAAACATTGAAATTCAGGAAATATCACAATTTTCGTCATCTTCGATGCTCCAGAAATTACTTTTACTATCATAATATCCAACCCCTTTTTATGTTGTTTTTTTTTTTTCCAAAAAAAAATAACTTTATTCCCCAGACATGATAAACATAGATGACTGCCAGGGTTGGGACCCTGGATTCAGCATCCGTACATAATTGTCCTCTTGCAAGAGGGCTTTCATTTAACATTCATTTCCCTATATTCTCTCTAACCTTCCAATCATTCACTTACTCTTTCTCTTTCTTTATATTATTCATTGATACATTCATTCTGTGAATCTTACATACTCATTTATTACTTTTCTTTCATTCTTAATTCATCCTCGCATTCTATAGCTAATTCCTAAATTTATCTAAAATATTCTGAACATACTTTATTGATACAATTTTCTTTTTCTTTGATTTTATAAACATTTCTAAATTACTTAGAAATAGGTATTGGACTTTCCTAAATATATGATCAACAGCAATTTCTATTTTGTTATACTTAATTTCATTTCTACATTTCCAAATGGACCATTTGAAGGACAATAATGCGGTATTGAGAAGAACTGACATATTATCTTTAGCTTGAAATCCCAAAATCACAACATCTGATGTCAGCATATCTTCATTAAATCCCGGAATGGTTTTAAATATATGTACAGAACAAATGTTTAGAATATTTCTGACAATACCACATTCAAAAAATAAATGTACAATATCTTCAGTTTGCGTTTTGCAAAAATGACACTTGCCATTCGAATTACCAAATTTACTTATTTTTGATTCTGTATATATAATGTTGTGTATACACTTCCATTGAAATTCTTTTACTTGATTTGTTGTAACGGTATTTTGTACATTTTTCCATATTAATTCCCAATTGAACTGTTTTTGAAATTTGATTTCCCATTTTAATTTGCAGATAGGATCTGCATCAGGATTTCTTTTACACGTTATCATTTTTGGTTTCAGACTTTTGTATCCTATCGGTTTGTTATCTTTCCCTATAATATTAAGATTGGCGTCTATATTAGGATAAACAAAATCTGTCGCCCCAGCATCAATTCCTTTTAGAACATTCAACCGTTGTGTCGGAAAAGCGATCTTAAACTTTGCTAGTTCAGCGATACAATTTCTTTTGTCAGTTATGTATTTCGTAATCCTCTTTAAAATTATTTCTGCGTTCATCCCATAAATCTTGTAAAAATATTGCTTTTGAGAAAAGAAGGAAAATATATGGCTGTTTTATTATACTGGATGAAATAATTTCCAAAAATTGGCTGTTCTAGTATTTTGTTTTTGTTGAGAGTTGAGTGGCTAGATTTTTGGAAATTTGCCCATGCTTCAAGAAGATTTCTGTAGAAAAGTGGAATTTTTGATGTGTCAATAGTGCGTATGTCTGATCATTTACATAGAAAATAGGTTACTCTAAATTTTTCATCCATATAGCCTAACCAGTATTTACCTATTGCGTTCCATGTCTCAATATCACTTTGCATAATTTTATACATTGTTTTTATTTGCCTTCTGAAAATGAATTCTCTGATATTAACAATTTCTATTCCCCCGTCTTTGAACCTTTTTGATGACATATTCCTGTTGACTAAATCCCTTTTCCCATTCCATACAAATTCCCATATCAATGAATCGATTTCTTTTATATAACGTTCTGAGATACCACGTGCTTCAATTTCATAACCTATAAGTGATATTACTAAAGACTTAATAACTAAACTCTTACCATATAGTGTTAAATTTCTACTTTTCCAAACCTGCAAGCATGATTTAATTTTTTGAATTTTTTCTTTCCATATGGAATTGTCATCGATGACGTATCCATGATGGACTCCTAATGTTTTCACACAAGTTTTCGACCAGGATATATTTGTATATATTGGATCTTTATGCTTCCATCTGCCTAAATATATACCTGTTGTTTTATCTAAGTTAATTTTTGAACCAGAAGCTGATTTGAATATATCTAAAATATTGAATATTTCTACGATCGAATGTTCGTCCCTTACGAATAATTGTTTGTCGTCTGCAAACATGTTAATAGTAGTTTCTTTTTCATTCGGAAGTTCAATACATTTTATATTTTCGTTTCGCTTTATAGAGCAATCTAATGACTCAGCTTGTAGGATGTATAAAATCGGAGCGATTGGACAACCTTGCCTTGCTGATCTCGATATCGGGAAATATTTACTGACATACCCATTTGTTTTAATGCATGTTTTTGAATCTTTTAAAAGCATTGTTATCCAGTTTAGATATTTTGCACCAAAATTAAAGTGTTCTAGGCATCTGTTAACCCATGACCATTCTACTCTATCGAAAGCTTTAGATTGATCCAGGAAAATTATCGCTCCCTCTGATTGTTCTAAATCCGTATATTCAAAAACGTCTTGAATAAGTCTATTAGCATCTGAAATATTTCGACCAGGAACGAAACCTTTTTGATCCGAATGGATGATATGTTTTAGATACGGTTTTATTCTATTAGCCAGAACCTTTGCAATAATTTTATAATCAACGTTAAGTAAAGTTAGCGGTCTCCAATTTTGAATAAGTTCTCTTTCTCCTTTTTTATATAATAAAGTAAGCATACCTTTAGACTGAGATTCAGATAATGTATTTGAAGCAAATATTTCTGTTAAAACTTCGAAGAATTCCCCTTTTATAAGGTACCAGTATTGTTGATAGAATTCGGATATAATACCGTCTTCGCCTGGAGATTTGTTCTTTTTCATTTGACAAATGCTGTTATGTATTTCATTTTCGGTTATATCTCTTTCTAATTCGCCCCTCTGTTCATCAGTTATTTTAGTTTTAGCATTTACATTTTCTAGAAGAGAGTTTGCTGCATCTCTATCCCAACCCTCAGAAGAAAATAACTTTTTATAAAATTTTGTTTGCTCATCTAAAATAGCAGATATTCCTTCTTTATAATTACCGTCGTCTGTTTTAATTCTGTGCCACAACTTTTCTTTTGCCTTAGTTTTTTCCAAATTAAAAAAATACTTAGAAGACGTTTCATTATCTTCATAATTTTCCATTCTAGATCTTATCTTATAACCATTAATCTTGTGTTTGTAATGAGCCTTAATCTCTCTAGTTAGTAAATCGATTTGATTATTTTGATATTCTCCTATTTTAATCATTTCTTCAAGCTCCTGTTCTTTTTTCCTTATTACATCTTCTCTCTTATTTATTATCTTCGAAACGTGTATGGTTAGTTCTTTTATTTTAATTTTTGTCATTTCCCACCATTCTGTAAGTTTCCCATAGTGCACCTTTTGTGTTTTCCAGTTTGACCAGAAGGTTTCGAAAAAATCTTTAAAAAATTCTGATTCTATAACTGATGCATTCATTTTCCATACGCCAGGACCAATTTTTACCTATTTTCAATTCCGCAGTCACCATATTGTGATCACTATATATGCACGGAATTATTTTTGCATTAACCATATCATTAAACAATTCATTACCTACCAAAATATAATCTATTCTAGATCTTGATTTCCCCCTTTTAAATGTAAATTCTCTACTTTCGGGATTTCTTTCACGCATTCTTTTTCATATCTTTCATAAGCTCCCTAAATTGTTGTGTGGTTAGATCATTAGTGTTTGCTGTTGGTATCCTATCATAATTATTATTTAACGTACAATTGAAGTCACCCATAATTACACATTTTTCTCTATGTCTGTTTTCGTCAATGCTGTTCAGAAATAGTTTCCTCTCTGCACATGTGTTTGGTGCATATACATTTATGTGGCTGAATAATGGAGCATCATCTTTATTGATGGAACACTCTAAAAACCTACCATCTCTGTCACGTTTTGATTCAGTGATAGAAATATTGATCGTTGATTTGGTCAATGTTTTGCTACCCCTCTTGACGCAGAGAGTACCATTATTCCATATAGATACATTCCCGCCCAAACTCTTCCATTCTTTACTCCATATATATATTCATCTGCTTTAGTACAGTGAGTTTCCTGTAAAGCTATTAACAACCCCTTTTTATGTTGTTACAAAAATGAAGGCAATGTATCACAAGGTGTTTCTTTTCTTCTTAAAGATGCTCCACCGCTGAAAATTGGTATTTTTTCACTATCAAAAACAGGACCAAAACGATTTAGTAATTTTTCTTCAGTTACAAAAGTTACTTACTTTACACCATTACCAACATTGAAAAGTTTGAGCTTCTAAATTTTTACTTCAAGTTAAAAAATATGAAAAATAATTAATTGCATCCCGAAAAAAAATCCGTGGCACTATATCCTTATATGGAAGTGAAGTAATGATTTGCGCATGCACCAAGGGCGAACAAATTATTTTATGTAATTTTTTGTGTTAATTAGGCATACATACACACGATTAAACACCAATTATTGTTCAAATGATGAATAACCTTTATGCTCTGTCGGCGGTGGAGCATCTTTAAGTGCCTTCAGTGTTTTATATGAGATCATACAGGGGTGGATATGACGACAGTGAAAGTAGCCTCTGGAATACCGAGAATGAACTAACGTCAAATAGCTATCTTTGA
The DNA here is from genome assembly GCF_041381155.1 of Argopecten irradians. NCBI lineage: Eukaryota > Metazoa > Mollusca > Bivalvia > Pectinida > Pectinidae > Argopecten > Argopecten irradians. The sequence continues at coordinate 4,197,876 of NC_091144.1, forward strand.
TTCACAATCCTACAAAAATCAAACAAACAATCATGTTGTTTTTATTTCATTTTCAACCTTGATATTAACTCCCATTTAAAAAAAAAAATATTTAATTTCCAAAAATCTATATAAAAACTTGTTAGTAATAGAAAAAAAATGACTGCTACGGTATCAAAACTCATATGTGCCGAAATTTTTTATACTTCATGATTCAGTGTTCAATGCTATTTACCTGCATCACATTAGAAGATCCTAAGACTCAGTCGGGAAAGTTAGTGACGAATATGAGTAAATATCAGTGATGTTATAAGCTTGTGAGTAACTGTTCGGCCGGGGTTAACTAGGATTGTAAAGTTCTAAGAACAGCTAGAAATTAAACATTAATGGTAGGATTACCTGACATGATATTAGTTAAGAAATAACTAGTATGTTTTGTTGTTCACTCACTCGTGTGTGAATGGCTTTTTAAAAAAAATATTTAAAATGTGGTGCGAAATGTATATTGAAATATCTGACCAACTATGCATTACATACGCCAGTGAACAACAAAAAATAATTATTTCTTATATTTACATGTCAACAGCTTTTTATTATAAGGCTTCAGAAATCAATATAATGTATGCGTTATCTATTTGACGCTATACCACCTCGGCGGCTGAGTTAATGATGTGTCAGCAGATCCAGATGTAATCAGAACAAATCAAGAATCAACGAATATCAAGGTTTTATTGAAAATAGTATAACTGACCACCGTGAAGCATAAACAATCTTATGTCATTTACACATGAGGCAATAAATCAGGAAAACAGTTAATTATTATTATCAGTCCACAGAAACACCTTATACAGATACAATGTTCAGATATCAAAAATGAACATTTCAATTATATTGTAACTAAAAAATGTCTAATTTATATTGCCGACATCATAAGGAAGAAGTTATTTGCCTTGCTGTGTAAAACAAAGGAAGCTAGCCGCTCAGTTAATAATGATGTTAGCGGCTTTCTTCATTAAGAATACAATATGTGGAAGAATAAGTCGTTTGTGCATACTGTATCAAAAAGTCATGTAAATACATAAAACTCAATTTGATATACATTATACATATGGCATTGCACCATATAAGTCTGCATGGAATGAAATAAAAATTAATTTCTTCTGACAAACATAACACTAATTTCACATATCACCAATATCTAACAAAACAGAGTAACAAATATTTAAACTATGATATGAAAACCTTAAACCCACGACATATATAATTTAGGCCTTACCAATAGCATACCAGAGGATGGTTACACTGGTTCTAAATCTACTGGATTTTACTGCGTATCAATAGTAATGTTATCACAGCGTTGTCATGAAAACGAGTAACAATTTATTGGCATGTACTTATTCAAATAAGATACGGGTTACGAAAATATAACCAATAATCATTTCATATGTATAGACAATATTTATCACGTAAAGATGTACATTGATGTGTCATTAAAAACTATTCTTGGGCCGCCTTACACTGTTACCATGGTAATGATATTCATCACCGGTTTGCTTTTATTTCACATTGATTTCACCGTCAATTTTAATTGTATTAACATCATTCTTTTTTCTACACAACTTTAGGAATGCGATCATTATCAGATCGGATATGATCTCTATGATCTCGAACAAGGACACGATGGACAGTCCAATCCAGAGTCCGAGCTGACCACCGATATCAGACAGCAGGTTCTCTACCTACAACACAAGAAAAAATGTGTTTAAAGGGAGACAGCTCCATTACCAGACTTCCATTGGATATGACTCTATTATCATGATTGAGAAAAGAGGAGAGGGCAACTCAATTATGAATAATATTGAAAATAAAATACTTCTATTTGCTCGGAACTAACACTGTAACCTAACCAAAACCAAAAAAAGAAAATTTATGAGACCACATTTTTCTCCTATAACTCCCGTTGGTGTAGTGATATGTATAAAATGTTTTGTGACGTCGTTCCGACTAACGTCATGACGTAATGCGCATGTTTGTGCGTTTGCGTGCTACCGAAATAAAAACCTTAATTGTCATTCGCAACAATAATTGTAGTTTTGAATTTACAATGTTGAATATCCTAAATATGGGTACATATTGATTAAAATGTTGGAAATGTACTGACGTAGGCAGTTCAATGCTTAAATAAACCTTGCATATGATTATTATTGAATAATTTATGCTCCGACATCAATAATTAATGCGGCAAGACTATTGTAACAATGACCTCGTGAATATCTATTGTCGATTCATATCGATTTTAATTATTTGTTATTTCATAATAGAGAGTGCAAAACAATATCATAGGAGAGGGCTGTGCCTAATATCTGCATTAAATAATATAGAATCACTAGCTAAGCAACAATGTCAAGAGATTAATAATAAGCTTACCTCATACGATGCTTCGGTATGAATCACCTCGTAGTTGAGGTACCGGTAATATACTTCAACTTTAATACCATTCTCACTTAAACAAAAACAATAGTAATTGAATGAGTTACCTTTACTTTGTATAACACGTAATACTAACTGAGTGTATTGTACAGATTTGTCAAACCTACTCACCAACAATTATCTTGTTACTTGTTGTTAGGGAAAAGTTAACTCTGTCTTCACGCGCTAAACGAGTATGTGATACCATCACTGCATCCAGTGTAATTTATCGATAACGTCTTTATTTTAACGTTTTTGTGGTGATGGCGCAGTGAAACTGGTTTTAAATAACTGAAATTTCATCGTTTTACTCATTACACAAAAATGATGTCTGTCATTTGGACAGTGATAATCGGATATTATATATCCCGTCTACATAACAAAAGATTATATTAGTTTTATCGTACAGTTAGATTTCCAATCTGTTTCTCTCAGGTGTTGTACGTGGCGGCTTACTCTGACAATTAATACTTCACTAAGATGGTTAATTAGCGACATATGTTATAAAAACACCAACATTAAGCAGTTGACTTACTCCATGAACTCCCTCTTGGCTGATTTCGTCTGTGCAGTGGATATGGACGTGAACAGAGCGCTCGAGGATGACCGGAAATGGTTAATAGCTGGATCCTGTAGAGGATTACACGTGGTTTACAATATCTATCAGTTTATTTAAGATAAGTTAATTAGTTATGTTATTATGTAGATATTATTTAATTGATACTTTTTAACTTTTTCTATGTTTTTCACATATAATGAGTTAATACAATCTGCAAGAGTAAATCTTGATGTCAACATTTTATGATGTCTCACAAAATCTAAACTTGTATCACGACCTGGATGTGTGGGATTGATAAAAAAACACCACAAAGTAGCTGAGTGCATTTCTTGTTACAGATAACTTTGTCAGATTGTCAGAAGATGCCACCCACCCCAGCAACAGGTAAGTTTGACAATACATGCTCCCATACATACAATTTAGACCAAGCTTGTCTCATGTATAAAATTATACAAAGCATGTTCCCCTATAAAACTTCTATAACTTAAGAAACTGGTAGCAATATATTGTCACTAGCTAAACCAGTCATCGTTTTATGTATGTACACTAATAATATATTATAAAGTAATCTCCGAAGGCACAAACACACACGTATGGGTAGTTTTTAAAGACATAGCGTTTCTTTGCCAAGTTCGTAATTCCTCTATACCATTCATGGTGTTTCGCTTTGTTGCTTATTATTCTTTGACCTTCACAAATGTTAAATCAAGTAAAATCTATTATGTAATAATGTTTTTATAACATATGTGGTATGTATTAACCTTGTCACACAGAAATGACACTCACCAAGTATTCATTAGACGGCCAGGCTGACATAGAAACCTCCGTTGTGAATTCTGTCTCACTGAAATTAATTTGTACAAATATGAATACATTGCATATTACTTCATTAGTAAGTCGTTTCCTATACCATTAATGTCAGTACTACAATATTACCTATTCGCATATTTTGTCGGTCATCACTTAAACAAATAATGGTTCTAAAAAGTAATGTACATGTACCTGATATTTATAATTGGAAGGGTACTAGAAAGGAAATTAAAATGCTTTAACGACAGAAAAGCCAACGCATTGCATCTCAGACTTTTTTTAGAAACGAGAACATTTTTCTGTAATCCGTATCGAGACAAAATAATTATTATTGTTGGTAGCAAAAGATGTAAACCTACTTCAGATACAACGTTGCACTTCAATGTGAACTTTTTACAACATACATGTATACATGATGTATGCTTAATGGAAAAATACTCGAAAGAAATTAAATCTTTACGTACTCGCAGGGTGGTACACATGAAGATGAACATGGAAGCTCACTCTTTTCATACTTGAGCAAAACTGCTGCTTCACACTCAACTGCAAAAACAAAACGACACTAATTATAAACTATATAAGCGTTAAATAGCATTTAACTATGAAACATGATCGTGTTTCTTTGACGATACGTTTATACACATGACATTGCGGTACATAAGTCATTAATTAGGTCTCACATTGGTAATGATATCTCTGTTAAGAGAGAACTTCATACAACTTTATTATCAGTTGTATGAAACTTGTGCCCAATCCCATTGTATATAAAATATCACAGTAGATTATGATTAAATATAATGTAATTTAGTATGCGGTTTCTGCCATATTATATATGACAACAGCTGTTGAATTAAACAATGGAAGCTGTCACTTTGTATGATGTGCTATATTAATTTTCGGCAAATAGATGTTCAACTATAGTGGATACATATATAAAAACCCTGCATTTTGGACTCTGGTAGACTTAGGTGGAGCAGCGATGGAGTTATATTTTGCTTAAATTGATATACTGGTAGTCAGTTGTCAACAAACTACATAAAAGATTTTTATTTATTTGCATGAAGTGAATTGAGATAGTGTTGTATCGTCTATTTGGCACATGATTGTATACTGCTCACAAATGTGAAAACAATTTACATCAATGTCATTTCATCGCTGTGTTCAGTACAAATCAAGGAAAGGGATAAGACGGAAAAAAAGTAATTCACTAACTTTGTGTATCGTTTGAATACAGACACCAATCCACTCCGTCCGGGTATGCTGACAAGACTGTAGTAAAGGCTTCACCAGTACATGGGTAGTCCAGACTACAACATCCACAGTACTGGATCAGGCTCTTCTGGTAACATGTCTTCTGACACGCCTGTCATAGGAAAATAAAACTTTGGTAAAGGCTGCATCAGTACACGGCTAGTCCAGACTACAACATCCACAGTACTGGGCCAGGCTCTTCTGGAAACATGTCTTCTGACACGCCTGTCATAGGAAAATAAAACTTTAGTAAAGGCTGCATCAGTACATGGGTAGTCCAGACTACAACATCCACAGTACTGGACCAGGCTCTTCTGGTAACATGTCTTCTGACACGCCTGTCATAAGAAAATAAAACTTTAGTAAAGGCTGCATCAGTACACGGGTAGTCCAGACTACAACATCCACAGTACTGGACCGGGCTCTTCTGGAAACATGTCTTCTGACACGCCTGTCATAGGAAAAAAACTTTAGTAAAGGCTGTATCAGTACACGGCTAGTCCAGATTACAACATCCACAGTACTGGACCAGGCTCTTCTGGAAACATGTCTTCTGACACGCCTGTCATAGGAAAATAAAACTTTAGTAAAGGCTGCATCAGTACACGGCTAGTCCAGACTACAACATCCACAGTACTGGACCAGGCTCTTCTGGAAACATGTCTTCTGACACGCCTGTCATAGGAAAATAAAACTTTAGTAAAGGCTGCATCAGTACACGGCTAGTCCAGACTACAACATCCACAGTACTGGAAAAGGCTCTTCTGGTAACATGTCTTCTAACACGCATGTCATAGGAAAATAAAACTTTAGTAAAGGCTGCATCAGTACACGGCTAGTCCAGACTACAACATCCACAGTACTGGATCAGGCCCTTCTGGAAACATGTCTTCTGACACGCCTGTCATAAGAAAATAAAACTTTAGTAAAGGCTGCATCAGTACACGGGTAGTCCAGACTACAACATCCACAGTACTGGATCAGGCCCTTCTGGTAACATGTCTTCTGACACGCCTGTCATAGGAAAATAAAACTTTAGTAAAGGCTGTATCAGTACATGGGTAGTCCAGACTACAATATCCACAGTACTGGATCAGGCTCTTCTGGTAACATGTCTTCTGACACGCCTGTCATAGGAAAATAAAACTTTAGTAAAGGCTGCATCAGTACACGGCTAGTCCAGACTATAACACCCACAGTACTGGACCAGGCTCTTCTGGTAACATGTCTTCTGACACTCCTGTCATAGGAAAATAAAACTTTAGTAAAGGTTGCATCAGAACATGGGTAGTCTAGACTACAACATCCACAGTACTGGATCAGGCCCTTCTGAAACATGTCTTCTGACACGCCTGTAATAGGAAAATAAAACTTTGTAAAGGCTGCATCAGTACACGGCTAGTCCAGACTACAACATCCACAGTACTAGATCAGGCTCTTCTGGTAACATGTCTTCTGACTGCCTGTCATAGGAAAATAAAACTTTAGTAAAGGCTGCATCAGTACACGGCTAGTCCAGACTACAACATCCACAGTACTGGACCAGGCTCTTCTGGTAACATGTCTTCTGACACGCCTGTCATAAGAAAATAAAACTTTAGTAAAGGCTGCATCAGTACACGGCTAGTCCAGACTACAACATCCACAGTAATGGACCAGGCTCTACTGGTAACATGTCTTCTGACACGCCTGTCATAAGAAAATAAAACTTTAGTAAAGGCTGCATCAGTACACGGCTAGTCCAGACTACAACATCCACAGTACTGGACCAGGCTCTTCTGGTAACATGTCTTCTGACACGCTTGTCATAAGAAAATAAAACTTTAGTAAAGGCTGCATCAGTACACGGCTAGTCCAGACTACAACATCCACAGTACTGGACCAGGCTCTTCTGGTAACATGTCTTCTGACACGCTTGTCATAGGAAAATAAAACTTTAGTAAAGGCTGTATCAGTACATGGGTAGTCCAGACTACAATATCCACAGTACTGGACCAGGCTCTTCTGGTAACATGTCTTCTAACACGCTTGTCATAAGAAAATAAAACTTTAGTAAAGGCTGCATCAGTACACGGCTAGTCCAGACTACAACATCCACAGTACTGGACCAGGCTCTTCTGGTAACATGTCTCCTGACACGCCTGTCATAAGAAAATAAAACTTTAGTAAAGGCTGCATCAGTACACGGCTAGTCCAGACTACAATATCCACAGTACTGGACCAGGCTCTTCTGGTAACATGTCTTCTGACACGCCTGTCATAAGAAAATAAAACTTTAGTAAAGGCTGCATCAGTACACGGCTAGTCCAGACTACAACATCCACAGTACTGGACCAGGCTCTTCTGGTAAACATGTCTTCTGACACGCCTGTCATAAGAAAATAAAACTTTAGTAAAGGCTGCATCAGTACATGGGTAGTCCAGACTACAACATACACAGTACTGGACCAGGCTCTTCTGGTAAAATGTCTTTTGACACGCCTGTCATAGGAAAATAAAACTTTAGTAAAGGCTGCATCAGTACACGGGTAGTCCAGACTACAACATCCACAGTACTGGACCAGGCTCTTCTGGAAACATGTCGTCTTCTGACACGCCTGTCATAGGAAAATAAAACTTTAGTAAAGGCTTCACCAGTACATGGGTAGTCCAGACTACAACATCCACAGTACTGGATCAGGCTCTTCTGGTAACATGTCTTCTGACACGCCTGTCATAGGAAAATAAAACTTTGGTAAAGGCTGCATCAGTACACGGCTAGTCCAGACTACAACATCCACAGTACTGGATCAGGCTCTTCTGGTAACATGTCTTCTAGCACGCCTCTCATAGAAGATCAAACGCATTATTTAAAGAAGGGGAACTAACGCTCTAGAATATAATTTTCATATATATAAAGCATATTGCGATGTTATATTTTGGTTTGGTTTCTGAGGTGAAATATACTATTTACAGCCAGAGTTATTTAAGGACGCTCCCGTGAGTGCAGTGTGTGGATGTCAGTATGTTTTTAATAGTGGAACTCTTTACCTTTTTATAGTGCTATTTCACTGAAGCATACCACCGACGACATCGAACAAGCACGTTTTTATCCGGTCACATTATACTGACAACGGGCAAGCCAGTCGTCTCACTTCATTTATCCTGAGGGCTAAGCAGGGGCCGAAAATGCCTCTTTTATAAACAAGACATCGTGTAGTGTTTGTAATATGAGCTTTTATGTAGAACTGTTTTCCACGGACTTCGTCTACGCTGTATTATCCCGCGATTGATGAATGGTTACAGAAATGAACGTGTATAGTGTGCAAGTAACAATAACCATGGCTTACCACGAAGGAATATTGTACTCTAAGTTCACCCTCTTCTGCCCAAGCGTTGTTGATCAGGTTTTCGGCTTGAGTGTAATCTTTGCATTCACCATGCGGTGGTTTAGATCGAATTATTTCAGTCTGTAAGTAGATAGTTTTATAAAGGTAAGTGTAACTATGATTTAAAACGTTATGAAGTGGTTGAAAATACTGTGCAATTGCTTTCATTCGCTAGAGACTATTTGCTTCATTCGCGGTCAAGATAAATTCCACGAATTTAAAAACCAACGAATAAAAAAGAAAAGAAAGATAACAATATAGCTTATTACTTTTATAAGCTGGCAATGCGCGAACAAATATCCCCGCAAGTAAGTATTAAAAGCAAATCGCGAACTTTCCTCCCCTCGAAATTAGACATCTGTACTGTACATTTATGGTGTTGACAGATTTATAAGAATAATCTTATTCTATACTTACAAGTTTCAATGCTATCCCCGTTTTAAATCCCGGGGCCAGATTGATACCATTCTCCTCCGGGAATGGCATTGCGGTTTGGTTGTGTATGGTCAGACGTATCCCAGCGTCTGGGGCCAGACTCCCCACATACTCATCCTGTTCTAGGTACAATTCCATGGTAAGACCTGCAATTGGAAATACATCAAGTCAAGTATGTGTCCACGTTTTATTTTTTACATTTATCCTTTACATTACATCATACAATAAATATGGAATATGAACGCTATGTGTAATGCTTGCAATATATATAATATTGCCTTCTTTTTATAAGAATATTAGCACGCAGAGACGTGCATAATCTTTTCATTTCATTGCATAAATGTATCCATAATGCGAAAGATTATGTTTAATAATACCTATACTGTAAGGGGACTAAACACTTTTCGAAATCCTCCCTGGATTAAACATCTATTGACTACGAATGTCCACACCTACCATATAAAGGTCCTGTTTTCTCTGTTTCAGCCACTGTGAGATTTAAGCCAGAATTAAAGGTGTAACAGTTCCCGTACTTGTAGTGTACAAAGTGGGAGAAATTTCTGAAACGACCAAATCATCACAATTTCAAAATACCTTCCAATAATGATAAGTGTCCTATCCTAGACAAACAACCTGCCGAAAACCCTTACATATATATGTAAATGACACCATATAATAGATAACTCACAAATATATGACGGCAATTATTTTATTTTTTGATGTTTTAACAAGTTTGAACTTTTATTGTTTAAACCTTAAGAACGCACTGACAACAAAATTCCAATATATATAACTGAGCTATCGAAACATTCAAGTGTATCAGTTGATAGAAGACTCAGTAGGACTGGAACGGTATACCGGTTTGAAGCGGTACTTAACAACGTATCCGTTCCCGATAAGGAAACATGCTGTTGTATCGCTGTATCGTTCAAATATTAAAATTACCATTGTTCACTCCTTTTGACAAAAAATATCCGTTCAAGCTCATTTAATATATCATCCGATCAAAGGATTTCTGTAGCATATTCGATTAATAGGAAGGATCAAGCTTCCATGCCACTTAGATGTACCGGAAATGCTTTTGCGTAATCATGAATACAACCTAGCAGAGCACATGACGTTTTGCAAGACGCGCAAACAACTATTCTCTTCAAATATATCGTTTCAGTGTATCGTCAATACGTATCGTGTATCGTTTCAGTGTATCGTCAATACGTATCGTGTATCGTTTCAGTGTATCGTCAATACGCATCGTGTATCGTTTCAGTGTATCGTCAATACGTATCGTGTATCGTTTCAGTGTATTGTCAATACGTATCGTGTATCGTTTCAGTGTATCGTCAATAGGTATCGTGTATCGTTTCAGTGTATCGTCAATACGCATCGTGTATCGTTTCAGTGTATCGTCAATACGCATCGTGTATCGTTTCAGTGTATTGTCAATACGTATCGTGTATCGTTTCAGTGTATCGTCAATACGCATCGTGTATCGTTTCAGTGTATTGTCAATACGTATCGTGTATCGTTTCAGTGTATTGTCAATACGTACATAAGATTGTATCATGTATCGTTTCAGAGTATTGTCAATACGTATCGTGTATCGTTTAAGTGTATCGTAAATACGTATCGTGTATCGTTTCAGTGTATTGTCAATACGTATCGTATCGGCTGTTCCAATATTCAGCCTTCTATAGTTTGTTTTCAACTGTTCGGCTTGACCAGTCATATAATAAAGTGTAAATTTGGATCAAATATTTTACTTTTTTGCAAAGATAAATCATTATCAGCCATAAAGATGAATGCAAGAGTGAGAATTACTGAATCCCATTGGTGGTAACCATCGGCTTAATAGACTTTCTGGCCCCGATTTCTCGAATCAAACTGAAGTCAAAAACTGACTTAAGTAAAAAAAAATCATATCAGCTACATAAGGAGAAAAACTTAAGTTTTGACTTAAGTCTGCACTTAGGTTTCGAGAAATCGTTTCAGTGTATGGTCTGTATTCTGTGAGAAAAGGTAAATCCTACGTGGTTGCTGTGTTCCTCTTTATTTATCATTATACTTCTTGGAAAAAACAAAATAACTATCCTTACATTTATGTAACATCTGGTATTGTCATTACTTAAAATATTTTCTATATTAATGTTCTGGCTTTAAATTATACCGTTTAAAAATATTCTTTCACTTCATTTGTATTTATATTTTGCTACCAGGGATAGACCTTGCATAGGTTGTTTTATTCCTTTTCAATTTAATTGAACTAAAATTTGGTTGAAATTGAAATCAGGAAGACAAAGTCTCGATTTTATAAAGACGTAAAAGATGCTGAAAACTGTTGGTATAAACAATAAAATCATCTTTAAGAAAACAATAATTTGAAAACGTACAAAGCTTTCAGTAAATGTATCAATTCAGTACCAAAAGAAGGTTAAAATGATAATATCAATTGTGTTTGTTTACTTACGAAGGTGAGCATGATCTGCCTTTGAAGGTACACGACACTAACATGTCCTCTATCTGGTGTCCAGCTGCCGTCTTTATAGAATCATCAAGAGCTGCGTATTCCCGAGAAAATTCCAAGTTTACAGTTGTGTCGTCATCGAAAGAATCGTAGAATGTTTCATTCTGATCCACAGAGTTCCAATCCCGAACTTTGGGAGCTGGTGTAGTGTCGGCAGCCTAAAACAGTCAGACAATGAACAGTCAAAGAATTGATACCATAATCATGAATAAATTTAGTTATGTAGGTAGGGTCTTAAAAAAACCTAAGATGACAACTGTATATTTTGGTCCATTGCTTATTTTAATCCCAATTTTCAAACATTAATGAAATTATGTTTTGGCAGCGTCAATGCAGACACGTCAGAAGGTGGGAGTGCCCGAAGAAAACCACCTGCCTTTTGCCAAAACATGTTAATGTTCTATGTGGGCATCTCATGCAAAAAAAAAATAAGAATTAGGTGATTAATGCCGGAAACCTTCACCACTTGGTCAAACAAACTGCGAAAACACAAATGTGTGTCATTTGACATAGGAACAGTAATTTCCGTGTTTATAAAAACATTCTGGGTGAATGCCACTACGACGAAACAGTGTATACTTTAAATAGAAGAGGATACAAGAAAAAATCGTCACCTACTGTTATTATATTTTGAATATCTGCACCAGTGTAGTTGAGAAGACTCTTCTTGACGGGATTGCTGTTACAGAAAGTCACTGCCGGAAATATCATACTGCCATTGGAGTTTAAAATAAGGTTTGTGGTGGTCGGATAGGTATAAAACTTCTTAATCAATTCTGTCAGCTGCCAGACTGTCATTCCTGGAAAACAATACCTTAATAATCAATCAGCAGTATCTACAGTTTTATCAGTACTTCTATTCTTAAATTCATTTATTTCTTACTCATTTTATTTACGGACATTTTAACAATATATGCTTTTACATTCTCTATTCTATACGGTTACTTTAAAAACATATGATTCTACATTCTATATTATATACGGACACTTTGAAAACATAGGGTTCTTCATTCTTTATTATGTACGAATACTTTTACAGGAGGATTTTGCACTCCATATTCTATACGGACATTTTGACAAGAGGAATTAACATTCTATAATATATACGGACACTTTGACAGCATCGGATTTTGCATTCTATATTCCATACGGACACTTTGACTGGAGGATTTTACATTCTATATTCTATGAGGACGCTTTGACAAAGATGTTTTTGCATTCTATATTTTATACGGACACTTTGACAATATGGAATTTTACATTCTATGGTATATATTGACCCTTTGACGACTAAGGATTTTACATTCTAAAAAAGGGGCCGCGGTGGCCGAGTGGTTAAGATGTACCGACATATTACCACATGCCCTCCATCTCTGGGTCGCGAGTTCGAAACCCATGTGGGGCAGTTGCCAGGTATACGTACTGACCGCTGGTCGGTGGTTTTTCTCCGGGTACTCCGGCTTTCCTCCACCAACAAATCTGGCATGTCCTTAAATGACCCTGGCTGTTAATAGGACGTTAAACTAATCAAATCAAATCAAAACATTCTAAAATCCATACGAACTTTTTGGCAAGAGGAATTTACATTCTTTATTCTATGCGGACATTTTGACAAGAGGATTTTACATTCTATAATCAATATTGATACTTTGACAAGAGGATTTTACATTCTATATTCTATTCGGACATTTGACAACATAGGATTTTAAATTTTATCAAGGACGTATATGAGAAGGATAATTCACACTGTGTTTTGGGCAAGTACGTTGTAGGAGCTTTTGTGTTTGTGAACTGACCGTGACGCTGGTCGACGACTGATTTCCCTTTCTTATCCGCCAGCGCAGCTTTTGATGTAGCTTGCCGGTGCGAGGGTTACTGTCTTACTTTCTGAAGCGTGTTGTTATTTCATGAGCAGTTGTATTTTTGAAAATTTAAACATTTTTCAATAAATCTTCCGTCCTAAAGCAAGTCTGTAAACATTGTGAAATTTTATTAACATTACGTTGCTGTTTCGTTTGACTCGATCAGACAAATATCTGATGAGAAAAACGTGTTTATTTCCGATTTATGGATGCCTCGCATGGTGCTTAGTGGTGTAAAGGGATAGTGACGAATCCTTCTCACTTATAAATCCTTGATTCTATATTCCATACGGACAATTTGACGACATAGGATTTTACATTCTATATTCTATACATTCACATTGACAACATAGGATTTTACATTCTAAATTCTATATGGACACTTTGATACATAGGATTTTACATTCTATATTCTTTACGGACACTTTGACAAGATGATTTTACATTCTAAATTCTATACGGACACTGTGATAACATAGGATTTTACATTCTAAATTATATACGGATACTTTGACGACACAGGATTTTACTTGCTATATCATATCTATACGGACAACTAAACGGATTTCACATGGACTTTGACGACATAGGATTTTACATTCTGTATCCTGTACGGACACTTTGACGACATAGGATTTTACATTCTGTATCCTGTACGGACACTTTGACGACATAGGATTTTTACATTCTATATCCTGTACGGACACTTTGACGACATAGGATTTTACATTCTATATCCTGTACGGACACTTTGACGACATAGGATTTTACTTGCTATATTCATCTATTACCTATACGGACACTTTGACGACATAGGATTTTACATTCTATATCCTGTACGGACACTTTGACGACATAGGATTTTACATTCTTATCCTGTACGGACACTTTGATTTCACATGGACTTTGACGACATAGGATTTTACATTCTGTATCCTGTACGGACACTTTGACGACATAGGATTTTACATTCTATATCCTGTACGGACACTTTGACGACATAGGATTTTACATTCTATATCCTGTACGGACACTTTGACGACATAGGATTTTACATTCTATATCCTGTACGGACACTTTGACGACATAGGATTTTACATTCTGTATCCTGTACGGACACTTTGACGACATAGGATTTTTACATTCTGTATTCTGTACGGACACTTTGACGACATAGGATTTTACATTCTGTATCCTGTACGGACACTTTAACGACATAGGATTTTACATTCTATATCCTGTACGGACACTAACGACATAGGATTTTACATTCTATATCCTGTACGGACACTTTGACGACATAGAATTTTACATTCTATATTCTATACCGACACTTTGATAACATAGGAAATTTATATATTTGGCATCAGGGATTAACTTTACACCATTTTTATCCGTCAGTCATTGCCGTGTATACAATGAGATTTAGATGATGTTTTAGTTAGAAAATGAAAACAGGAGAGTTAATGAATGAATGATTGTGTGACTATAATAACAAATAATTTAATATAGACCTATCCGATCGCATATAAAAGATTCAGAACACAGAACGTTCACGTTTACCAAACAGTACAAACATCATGCATTCTTAGGATAAGCCAAAAGCTAAATATTAATCTACCGGGCGAAATGATTTTCGATACCGATTTAAAGTACGAGAAAGCTACCCTAAGTCCATTTGTTCAGGGACCTAGTTTAGACAGGCAATCTAAGACTGCAAAATCAATAATGATACAACCATTATCCGCAGTGTATTCAATTTCAGGTCGAGTAGATGTTTGCGAAGTAGATGTGATTATTTATTTTCCCTTCCTAACTAGTACAGCTCGTGTCATTCTGTGATAATGTTTTATCATTTTTTAAGCAGAAACATTTCCAGGTTTAATTACTTTTGAATATTAAAAACTATCTGAATAAATCATAGTACTCAGAGAAGCAATAACTAATTAATTAAAAGTATAGTAAACGTAACAGAACAATAGATTCAATTGTCATCCCCTAGAAATGATAAAATGTCTCCATCAAATGTAGAGATGGTCCGGAGTACTGCAATCAATCGTCAGTACAACAATTATCTAATAGCAATAGAAGCAATCGCCATTTCTGAAGTTATGGAGGTACCGCATCAAAGATAAAACAAATACCCCATAGCAATGAAAATATAGGTAATTATTACAACAGTGCATTTAAACAAAGTTAACAATAATAGTTTCAACAAAGCAAAGAAAATATTAATCATCAAAGGGTAAGGCATAAATAATATCTGAATCATACTCTATGTTAATTCACCCAACCTGTATCTGAAACATGCATTAAATTATGTCAGCATGTTTCTTGTTATAAAGAAAGACAAATAAGGTTTTAGTAAATCAAAATGCCTAACTTGTTTTGGCAGTGTACGTATTTATCACGTAAAAGATATATTATTAGGACTAATCATACTTATGGTTTTAGAACCGCTCTATACAAAATCACTTTTTAAAGATATCTTAATTCTATTCTTCATAAATAGTTCAGACATGTGTAATTCATCATCAGTTTAATTAACATATTTATTTCCTTATTTCACATAAATATTTGAACGCGTGTGTATGTAGTGATTTATTATAAATTGATAAAATACAGTGTATTTTTCTCATAAATTATTGACGTTACGATACATTCTTCATAGAGTAGATAATTAAAACTGTACATAATTATGTAATATGGCAGATGTAAACGAGCTGATAAATCATTCACAGGTTCTCCATTCCGTCATATATAGGCAGGTTTCTGGTTTATTTGTTTAGTTTTTTTTTACAGAATGCAGAATAGTTGCGTTAATTGACGATAATTCTATTATTTTCCTTTTTAGATAAAAACCGTTATCTGGTACCTACCCCATCCACAAAGAAACACTAATATCCAGACTGTCATCCGTACCGTGTTTACGGAACGAGCAATGGCGGACGGGCCATGCATGTAGCAAGTGTCGGCATATTGTCTAAATTTCTGTTTTGGAGAGTCTTTAGCGGATACATCTAAAGAAAAGCTCCCAGGGCAATTCTTACACGATTTCTTGGTCATTTTCATCTATTCCTCACATGTCTTAGATACAAGAATCCATCACACACACAAAAATCATTGCCCTTTTTTCGGCGATTCCACGTGTATATGGGAGGTACACATTGTATCGACTGTAACCGGTATATATTCTAACCGCTATAAATGGTGCCACGCATCGACGCTGTTCAATTATCCAACGCGATACCTAAATGATATTGGTAAACAACATATAGAAACGGCCTACAGCTATTTGTTTTATATCGTCCCGGGTATTAATCAATATATTTCATTTCAGGTGAAAATGACAAGAAACCTTTTTTCAAACGTTAGAAATCAAAATACTCAATTTACCACAATGCCAATTTTAAAAACCTTTAGTGTAAGTTGGGAAGTTACTTTGAAAGCAATGCTTGATTCACAATTAACATCAGCTAAGGTAGTTCAAAATTCCGTTTGTGGCTTAAAAAAATTAACGTAGTTTTATGTTTATAGTGTTTAACACCGTCGATGGCTTAAAAAAGAAAATACATTGGTCTACCTTCATCTGTCAGCCAGGAGTTGATCTGTACATCGAAAAATGATTTAGACGTACTCGAACATTGATCTTTTGTTGAAACAAAACAATTTGTTCGTTTAATTGTCCTATCAATAGCCAGGGTCATGTAGAGACGGTTTCCATTGTATGCGATATGTTTCGCGTATGAAATGCATAGTGATTATTTTGGGAGACTGCGGTATATTCGTGTTATGTTTTATTGTATAGTTGAATCACTGAATCATGCAGCCGAAGACACCAAGAAACACCACATCCGGTCACATTATACTAATAACGAGCGAACCAGTCGCCCCACTCCCTGTGTGCTGAGCACTAAGTAGGAGCAGAAACAACCACTTTTATAGACTTTGCTGGTGTCTCGACCAAGAAATAGCACCCAGAGCCTACCTCATAGGGGCGAGCGCTCAACAAGGCCAAAAGTGGGACGGGGTCAAGAGAGACGTTAGGAAGAAAAGGGTTAGTTAGCAAAAAGAGAAAAGATAATGTTAGAAATTTTGACGTCATTTACGAGTTAGTTTTCTCTCATTTAACACGAGATTTTACGGTCTTTCTTATCTGCTAATAAAGTATGTTACTATAAGCATATATAGTGTCCCTTTTGAAAAGATACATCAATAAACGACAGGCGTATTTTGTTTTCGTGATAAAACAACAAAATATATTTATATCGATGATTCCCATGCTAAACGAACTTCAAAGGCATCTTGTCTAGGGGGAACGCGTGATTAAAAATACACCATCGAACAAAACCATTCGTGATTCGTGTGGTAAAGAACTTTAGCAGAGAGATACTGAGTATTACAAAAGTAAAAGATATTTAATAAATGGGCTTTCAAGAGGAATTTACGTTGTGAGATTGCTGGTAAGGCAGAATATTCGGAAAACGTATGCCACTTGAACCTCAGCGAATCAATTAGGTGTTTCTCGGTATAAATACGTACAATTGGCATGGGAGTTGAGACGAGTATTCATATGAACCGATAAGTATTTACAGAGGAACAATACTATGTATATCATAGCTATAGAAATAAACTACAGTGAAAGGCCGGTCGGTACGGGTATATGTCATAGTTAGTTAATATATCATTTTTACTTTTTACTCCAGTGTAGGGCGTGAACAACAGGGTCAGCACGTTTTAGATTTTTTATAATGACATCGTGTCGACAACCCCCATAAGAAATTCATTAATAAACACAGTACGCATTTTTATCAAACAATACAGGAGTTCTTATTTATATAACAATGTGCACAAATTCAGGCAACATGTTAATCGAACTACCTTACAATTTCACACAAAAAAAATCCCCCAACCTTAGAAATTGCAGATTAAGTTTTACTTGCCCTCCCAAAGTTCTGCTTCACGTGTATTTATATAAATAAACATTAAGTAAAGAAATACGTAAATCTTTCTGATACAGGCATCATTATATAGTATTTATCAACTTATTTATCTTCTCTTACTCATTATAAGGTTGTTTAGAGGTTTCCTCAAAGATAAATTGTCAGCAAATTTTAATGTCTATTTGTTCACGATATATTCATCATTGCGGGAAAACTCAACATCTCATCCCTGTTGGTGGACTACGTGTTCGATTGATTTTGTCCTTCGCGAACAACATGGAAGAACTTTTACAGAAAAACAGTTGAGAAGTTATATTGTAAAAAAAACTGCAGGACGCTATGGTATCTTCTAAAAGACTACAGACATACAATTCTTTTTATTTCACTCAGGGTCCTTACCCGCTATATATGGCTATTGAGTCTAGAATACCCTAAATATAACTTGGTAGCTTGCTAAACTGGTAAAATTATCATACCATTATCAGAAAAACACAGTGACATTTAAAATATGTAAGAAAGAAACTGATAATATAACTGTTCATTTTCTAGTCCAGTGTCCGGCACTAAACTCGCGTTGTATGTATTGTTATTTTCAGTAAACGTATTAGATGTATCTAATTACGTAAAATGTTCAATGATTCAATAGTTTACGGATCAACTGTTCAATCTTGGCAATTGTTGCAACACATGAATGTCTAGATTCACACATGACATGTAAGGGACACCAATGACATGTGTTATCGCCATGGTCTTCAGTAAGGAATACTAAAACATGAGTTATCACAATGGTCTTCAGTAAGGCACACCAATGACATTAATTATCGCCATGGTCTTCAGTAAGGAATACCAATGACATGAATTATCGCAATGGTCTCCAGTAAGGAATACCAATGACATGAATTATCGCCGTGGTCTCCAGTAAGGAATACCAATGACATGAATTATCGCCGTGGTCTCCAGTAAGGAATACCAATGACATGAGTTTTCACAATGGTCTTCAGTAAGGGATACCAGTGACATTGATTATCACCACTGTCTCTAGTAAGGAATACCAATAACATATTTTATCGCCATGGTCTCCAGTAAGAGATACCGATGACATTAATTATCGCCATGGTCTCCAGTAAGGAATACCAATGACATTAATTATCGCCATGGTCTCCAGTAAGGAATACCAGTGACATTAATTATCTCAATGGTCTTCAGTAAGGAATACCAATGACATGAATTATCGCCGTGGTCTTCAGTAAGGAATACCAATGACATGAATTATCGCAATGGTCTCCAGTAAGGAATACCAATGACATGAATTATCGCAATGGTCTCCAGTAAGGAATACCAATGACATTAATTATCGCCATGGTCTCCAGTAAGGAATACCAATGACATAAATTATCGCCGTGGTCTCCAGTAAGGGATACCAGTGACATTAATTATCTCAATGGTCTCCAGTAAGGAATACCAGTGACATTAATTATCTCAATGGTCTCCAGTAAGGAATACCAATGACATAAATTATCGCCGTGGTCTTCAGTAAGAAATACTAAAACATGAGTTATCACAATGATCTTCAGTAAGGGATACCAGTGACATTAATTATCTCAATGGTCTCCAGTAAGGAATACCAATGACATTAATTATCTCAATGGTCTCCAGTAAGGAATACCAATGACATTAATTATCTCAATGGTCTCCAGTAAGGAATACCAATGACATTAATTATCTCAATGGTCTCCAGTAAGGAATACCAATGACATTAATTATCTCAATGGTCTCCAGTAAGGAATACCAATGACATAAATTATCGCAATGGTCTCCAGTAAGGGATACCAGTGACATTAATTATCGCAATGGTCTCCAGTAAGGAATACCAATGACATAAATTATCGCCGTGGTCTCCAGTAAGGGATACCAGTGACATTAATTATCGCAATGGTCTCCAGTAAGGAATACCAATGACATAAATTATCGCCGTGGTCTCCAGTAAGGAATACCAGTGACATGAATTATCGCAATGGTCTCCAGTAAGGAATACCAATGACATAAATTATCGCCGTGGTCTCCAGTAAGGTTTACCAGTGACATGAATTATCGCAATGGTCTCCAGTAAGGAATACCAATGATATTAATTATCGCCGTTGTCGCCAGTAAGGAATACCAGTGACATGAATTATCGCCATGGTCTCCAGTAAGGAATACCAATGACATAAATTATCGCCGTGGTCTTCAGTAAGTGATACCAGTGACATTAATTATCTCAATGGTCTCCAGTAAGGAATACCAGTGACATTAATTATCTCAATGGTCTCCAGTAAGGAATACCAATGACATTAATTATCGCCGTGGTTTTCCGTAAGTAATACCAATGACATTAATTATCGCCGTGGTCTTCAGTAAGGAATACCAAAACATGAGTTTTCACAATGGTCTTCAGTAAGGGATACCAGTGACATTGATTATCACCACTGTCTCTAGTAAGGAATACCAATAACATATTTTATCGCCATGGTCTCCAGTAAGAGATACCGATGACATTAATTATCGCCATGGTCTCCAGTAAGGAATACCAATGACATTAATTATCGCCATGGTCTCCAGTAAGGAATACCAGTGACATTAATTATCTCAATGGTCTTCAGTAAGGAATACCAATGACATTAATTATCGCCATGGTCTTCAGTAAGGAATACCAATGACATTAATTATCGCCATGGTCTTCAGTAAGGAATACCAATGACATAAATTATCGGCGTGGTCTCCAGTAAGGAATACCAATGACATTAATTATCGCCGTGGTCTCCAGTAAGGAATACCAATGACATAAATTATCGCCGTGGTCTCCAGTAAGGGATACCAGTGACATTAATTATCTCAATGGTCTCCAGTAAGGAATACCAGTGACATTAATTATCTCAATGGTCTCCAGTAAGGAATACCAATGACATAAATTATCGCCGTGGTCTTCAGTAAGAAATACTAAAACATGAGTTATCACAATGATCTTCAGTAAGGGATACCAGTGACATTAATTATCTCAATGGTCTCCAGTAAGGAATACCAATGACATAAATTATCGCAATGGTCTCCAGTAAGGGATACCAGTGACATTAATTATCGCAATGGTCTCCAGTAAGGAATACCAATGACATAAATTATCGCCGTGGTCTCCAGTAAGGAATACCAGTGACATGAATTATCGCAATGGTCTCCAGTAAGGAATACCAATGACATAAATTATCGCAATGGTCTCCAGTAAGGGATACCAGTGACATTAATTATCGCAATGGTCTCCAGTAAGGAATACCAATGACATAAATTATCGCCGTGGTCTCCAGTAAGGGATACCAGTGACATTAATTATCGCAATGGTCTCCAGTAAGGAATACCAATGACATAAATTATCGCCGTGGTCTCCAGTAAGGAATACCAGTGACATGAATTATCGCAATGGTCTCCAGTAAGGAATACCAATGACATAAATTATCGCCGTGGTCTCCAGTAAGGTTTACCAGTGACATGAATTATCGCAATGGTCTCCAGTAAGGAATACCAATGATATTAATTATCGCCGTTGTCGCCAGTAAGGAATACCAGTGACATGAATTATCGCCATGGTCTCCAGTAAGGAATACCAATGACATAAATTATCGCCGTGGTCTTCAGTAAGTGATACCAGTGACATTAATTATCTCAATGGTCTCCAGTAAGGAATACCAGTGACATTAATTATCTCAATGGTCTCCAGTAAGGAATACCAATGACATTAATTATCGCCGTGGTCTCCAGTAAGGAATACCAATGACATTAATTATCGCCGTGGTCTTCAGTAAGGAATACCAATGACATTAATTATCGCCGTGGTCTTCAGTAAGGAATACCTATGACATAAATTATCACCGTGGTCTCCAGTAAGGAATACCAATGACATTAATTATCGCAATGGTCTCCAGTAAGGAATACCAATGACATGAATTATCGCCGTGGTCTCCAGTAAGGAATACCAATGACATGAATTATCGCCGTGGTCTCCAGTAAGGAATACCAATGACATTAATTATCGCCGTGGTCTCCAGTAAGGAATACCAATGACATTAATTATCGCCGTGGTCTTCAGTAAGGAATACCAATGACATTAATTATCGCCGTGGTCTTCAGTAAGGAATACCAATGACATAAATTATCGCCGTGGTCTCCAGTAAGGAATACCAATGACATTAATTATCGCAATGGTCTCCAGTAAGGAATACCAATGACATGAATTATCGCCGTGGTCTCCAGTAAGGAATACTAATGACATTAATTATCGCCGTGGTCTCCAGTAAGGAATACCAATGACATTAATTATCGCCGTGGTCTCCAGTAAGGAATACCAATGACATAAATTATCGCCGTGGTCTCCAGTAAGGAACACCAATGACATGAATTATCGCCGTGGTCTCCAGTAAGGAATACCAATGACATTAATTATCGCCATGGTCTCCAGTAAGGAATACCAATGACATTAATTATCGCAATGGTCTTCAGTAAGGAATACCAATGACATTAATTATCGCCGTGGTCTTCAGTAAGGAATATCAATGACATTAATTATCGCCGTGGTCTCCAGTAAGGAATACCAATGACATTAATTATCGCCGTGGTCTTCAGTAAGGAATACCAATGACATTAATTATCGCCGTGGTCTCCAGTAGGGAATACCAATGACATTAATTATCGCCGTGGTCTCCAGTAAGGAATACCAATGACATTAATTATCGCCGTGGTCTTCAGTAAGGAATACCAATGACATGAATTATCGCCGTGGTCTCCAGTAAGGAATACCAATGACATTAATTATCGCCGTGGTCTCCAGTAAGGAATACCAATGACATTAATTATCGCCGTGGTCTCCAGTAAGGAATACCAATGACATTAATTATCACCATGGTCTCCAGTAAGGGACACCAATGACATTAATTATCGCCATGGTCTTCAGTAAGGAATACCAATGACATTAATTATCACCGTGGTCTTTAGTAAGGAATACCAATGACATTAATTATCGCCATGGTCTCCAGTAAGGAATACCAATGACATTAATTGTCGCCGTGTTCTCCAGTAAGGAATACCAATGACATGAATTATCGCCATGGTCTCCAGTAAGGAATACCTATGACATTAATTATCGCCGTGGTCTTCAGTAAGGAATACCAATGACATTAATTATCGCCGTGGTCTTCAGTAAGGAATACCAATGACATGTGTTATCGCCGTGGTCTTCAGTAAGGAATACCAATGACATTAATTATCGCCGTGGTCTCCAGTAAGGGATACCAATGACATAAATTATCTCAATGGTCTTCAGTAAGGAATACCAATGACATAAATTATCGCCGTGGTCTCCAGTAAGGAATACCAATGACATTAATTATCGCCATGGTCTCCAGTAAGGAATACCAATGACATTAATTATCTCAATGGTCTTCAGTAAGGAATACCAATGACATTAATTATCGCCATTGTCTTCAGTAAGGAATACCAATGACATTAATTATCGCAATGGTCTCCAGTAAGGAATACCAATGACATTAATTATCGCCGTGGTCTCCAGTAAGGAATACCAATGACATGAATTATCTCAATGGTCTCCAGTAAGGAATACCAATGACATTAATTATCGCAATGGTCTCCAGTAAGGAATACCAATGACATTAATTATCGCCATGGTCTCCAGTAAGGAATACCAATGACATTAATTATCGCCGTGGTCTCCAGTAAGGAATACCAATGACATTAATTATCGCAATGGTCTCCAGTAAGGAATACCAATGACATTAATTATCGCCGTGGTCTCCAGTAAGGAATACCAATGACATTAATTATCGCCGTGGTCTTCAGTAAGGAATACCAATGACATGAATTATCGCCGTGGTCTCCAGTAAGGAATACCAATGACATTAATTATCGCCGTGGTCTCCAGTAAGGAATACCAATGACATTAATTATCGCCGTGGTCTCCAGTAAGGAATACCAATGACATTAATTATCGCCATGGTCTCCAGTAAGGAACACCAATGACATGAATTATCGCCATGGTCTCCAGTAAGGAATACCAATGACATTAATTATCGCCATGGTCTCCAGTAAGGCACACCAATGACATGAATTATCGCCATGGTCTCCAGTAAGGAATACCAATGACATGAATTATCACCATGGTCTCCAGTGAGGAATACCAATAACATATTTTATCGCCATGGTCTCCAGTAAGAGATACAGATGACACTAACTATTGGCTTTCTGTCGTAGCTCGTTAGGTTAAGACTTATGATTGTTTACGTACTACCATAGCTTTTTGATTTTGAGATAACGAACGTTTCTAAACAGAAAAGGATGAGATACATAACGGCATGGTGAAATGTATAAAGGGTGCAAGTGTCAGGTGTACAGACAAAAAGCGTGAGGGCCATTTCTAACACTTTACGAGGAAGCCGGGTGAGTGAACCAAATCCTTACATACCGACCCTCTTTATAGTTTAACAATAGCGTTTCAGAGTATTTAAATCTATCGTCACACTTGTAGTTAATCACCCTTTAGAAGAACACACATGAACGACCCTTTCTATCTCGTGTGTGATCTCATATAATTTACTCTTATCTGTAAGATAAATATGTTATTTCTACCGGTCTATTGTAAGGTAAAGTAAATGTGGATAACAACTGTTACACTATAGGGACTCTATGATATGAAAAGAAGTATTACCAATAGCATACACCGGAGACATCGAAGGGTTTGACTTTATCTTTTGTAGAAATAAATATATCGGTTTTGTTCTTTTAACTGTGGCAGATAATTCTCATAAAATATCAATAAGTTTACACTTTATAAAATCGCCAAAATGAATATTTAGAGGGTTTTGCACCCATTTACAGGACGAAAACATCCATTCTCAAAGTTGGGCGGACGTAATTATGATTTTTATAATGAGAACATATAAGCAAACAATAAACGCCATGTAACAATAAACGATAAACAATAAACGTCATGTATATTTGTGAAGATGTTGAGATATTTTCATAACATTTAAAATGTTTTAGTGGCAGATTTCGCCAACTGTATAGAACACCTTACTACTACCGGGAAATATCTACCAAACAAACACTAAAGTAACTGATGGACTTTGAATTATAGTTCATAATATTCATTCTGTATCCTGTCACGCCATTTAACATGCATTTTTAAATATATAAAGTTAAAATAATTTATTTAGAACTTAAGTGATGCAAAATTTTATATTGTAATACAAGGCAAACGGAATATTTAACATTTGTATTTTGAAGTAAAAATACGGCAGAAAGGTACGTATTCTTGGCGCAAGCAGAAACCATTTATTGTCATAAATCATACAGTTGGATTATTAGTAACAGATTGAGAGAATAGAGGCTTAACGATTAGTTTAGTAGTCAGGGAAACCTTAATAATCAGGTAGACCACATGCCAAGAGTAACATTTTATCCATAATAAATGAGTTAGGACCAACAGTGGACAGTGGTACGCAATGAACATCTGTTTAGATTAATATTCATGTGTATCATAAGTAACTTCGTATAAATAAATTCTACAGGCGTGGGCTGTTCAGGCTACCCTGTAGTTCGTTAACGGAAAATCAGGGTTCATATAGGTATTGCGTAAAACAGGAAAAGTTTGGACATCTGTTTATCAGGCTAACTAGCCTGAAAACAAATATCCATTTTTATCGGTAAATGATAATTAATGAATATATTTGATTGTTCCGTCGCTAATCTTATCATTTAGGGTAAACAAGGTTTCCAAAGTGCAAGCAGCGTCAGTCTGGACACAACGATAACAGAATAAACATTGGAAACTTAAAGAAGTTAGTATGTATCCTTTAGAAGAGTACAGTCAAGTAATTCTGATTCGTCGAACTTTCGGAAACAGAGTTAAACGTTCATGTAAAGTTTTAAATTTGATGTTAGATTTTTTTTCTTCTCATTCTGTTCAGTAATCAACTTGACTAATATGGAATACAAATTAGATCCTTATTAAATTTATTTTATTGTTTTTGTATCATATTAGCGCTATACATTTTATTGTCAATTTGTTATGACTTTTGTGATATGTGAATATGTAAATTGAATGTTAATCTGCGGTTCAGTCTGGACGCAACGATTGCAGAATAAATATTGAAGTTCAAAGATTTTTTGTGTATCCTTCAGAACACTGGGAATCCTGGTGATAAATTGACAAGAGGACTTTATTAACTGAGAAAACAATAGTGAGATGTTAAATTAAACACAAACCTTGTCTCAACTGAAAAGTAACATTCAGAAGTAGTTTTACTAGTTGGACCTAATAAAAGTTCAGTAAATATGTGTACGTGAGATCCATTTCTATAGAAATATTTGTATTGCCTAATAATTAAACTCAATAACTGACAGAACACGTACCAGATATTGGCTCTACGTATGATAATCAATATGAAAATAAACATCATTTAAGAGAAAGTCTAATGGTTATACTAAATCTTGTCAAACACTTTACTACTAAACGTTAGGCGTTTATTTTATCATCCAGCTTATTGATATATTTATTGACAATATAACATTGTTTAAATTAATGGCATTGAAGGAAGTGTGGGTTAAGTATGCACAGCAGAGTGAATACCGTATCAGTACTAAAATAACATTGGAAATATTGTGTCTTCTATATCAATATACGAGAGAAAGCTAAATCTAAAACATTTTCTGCATCAACAGCAATGTATAATATTCAATAACAAAAACCTTAAACAAATGCACCACATTAAGCAAATTGCTTATATTCAAGGATTCGACACTATGAACGGATACCACGGGAAGGCTAGGATAGGGCTCAATATGATTGATAACTCTGATTGTTGACGTTTCTGTACCAATATGATAGTTGACGTTTCTGTACCAATATGATACTTGACGTTTCTGTACCAATATGATACTTGACTTTCTGTATAAATATGATACTTGACGTTTCTGTACCAATATGATACTTGACGTTTCTGTACCAATATGATACTTGACGTTTCTGTACCAATATGATACTTGACGTTTCTGTACCAATATGATACTTGACTTTCTGTATAAATATGATACTTGACGTTTCTGTACCAATATGATACTTGACGTTTCTGTACCAATATGATACTTGACGTTTCTGTACCAATATGATACTTGACTTTCTGTATAAATATGATACTTGACGTTTCTGTACCAATATGATACTTGACGTTTCTGTACCAATATGATACTTGACGTTTCTGTACCAATATGATACTTGACGTTTCTGTCCCAATATGATACTTGACTTTCTGTATAAATATGATACTTGACGTTTCTGTACCAATATGATACTTGACGTTTCTGTACCAATATGATACTTGACGTTTCTGTACCAATATGGTACTTCACGTTTCTGTCCCAATATGATACTTGACTTTCTGTATAAATATGATACTTGACGTTTCCGTACCAATATGATACTTGACGTTTCTGTACCAATATGATACTTGACGTTTCTGTACCAATATGATACTTGACGTTTCTGTACCAATATGATACTTGACGTTTCTGTACCAATATGGTACTTGACGTTTCTGTACCAATATGATAGTTGACGTTTCTGTCCCAATATGATACTTGACTTTCTGTATAAATATGATACTTGACGTTTCTGTACCAATATGATACTTGACGTTTCTGTACCAATATGATAGTTGACGTTTCTGTACCAATATGATACTTGACGTTTCTGTGCCAATATGATACTTGACTTTCTGTATAAATATGATAGTTGACGTTTCTGTACCAATATGATACTTGACGTTTCTGTATAAATATGATACTTGACGTTTCTGTACCAATATGATACTTGACGTTTCTGTACCAATATGATACTTGACGTTTCTGTACCAATATGATACTTGACGTTTCTGTATAAATATGATATTTGACGTTTCTGTACCAATATGATACTTGACGTTTCTGTACCAATATGATACTTGACGTTTCTGTATGTATATGATTGTAGACGTTTCTGTACCAATCTGATAGTTGACTTTTGTATATAAATATGATAGAGAAACAGCAATATCTTGAACTGTGATTTAACTAACCCTAAAGTGGAGAGCAAATAATTAAAATGTCGTGTTTTTTTTTTTTTTTTTTTTTTTTTTTTGGGGGGGGGGGGGGGGGGTTGGCAAGTTCCCCTATGTCGATGCTGTGGTTATTGTTTTTCTTTGAAACTAGTCACTTTTTAGGCTTAACTTTTTAAATGAGAATGCGATAATTCCTTTCGGTGATGTATACCAGTATAACTAAATGCTATAATTGGTTATCATTTATAACAAGAACCAAGAGTACTAAAAATCGAAACGTTAATTCCTTGTCACAATGTTTCCATTATGTGTATATTTTTTACTTTTCGTGCAGGTAGGGCGTTAGAATTGTACCTGCTGCCCCTATTGCCTGATCGTAAAAGGCGACTAAATAAATCAAACAAACAAACAAAAACTTTTCGTGCCTCACATTTTCATGTTTTGTTTGTTTTGTTTGATCAATTAACGTCCTATTAACCGCTATGGTCATGTAAGGACGGCCTTCCATGTATGCGATGTGTTGCGTGTATGTTGTGCGAGGTGAGTGTACTGGGAGACTGCAGTATATTCATGTTGCGTCCTCTTGTATAGTGGAACTGTTGCCCTTTTTATAGTGCGATATCACTGAAGCATGCCGCCGAAGACACCAAGCAACACACCCAACCCGTTCACGGGCGAACCAGTCGTCCCACACCCTGTATGCTGAGCGCTAAGCAGGAGCAGAAACTACCACTTTTATAGACTTTAGTCTGTCTCGGCCAGGGGACAGAACCCTGAGCCTTCCTCACAGGGGCGAACGCTCAACTCAAGGCCAAAAGTGAGGCGGTGCCAAGGGAGGTATTAGGAAAGATAAAGTCAGTTAGGAAGAAGAGAAAAGATAATATCCTAAATTTAGTCACCTTTTATGATCATGCAATAGGGGCAGCAGGTTCAATTCTAACGCCCTATCTGCAAGACATTTTCATGTATACCTGGCTTTTTAATATCGACCACTGTTGCATATTATAACATTAAAATTTAACCCACAAATGCTCTTTAAGTTTGTTCAGTCTGGACCCGCAAAATATAGCTGCAATTACATTTGTTACTTTCCCTGCCAATTATGATCATATTATGCAGATAATTATAGTTTATTTATGATATAAATTACTATTTTGATACGGTTTTGGATAAAAAAAACACCTTGCATTACATGTTTCAGTAAAAAACTGTAAGTTGTAGCTGATAACAATTTGCTTTAATAAAATTGCTTCGTGCGAAACTGTTATCCATGAAGTCATAAAGAAAAAGTTCTCCTGTTACTCACTGATGAAGGAATGGGTATCTTCATAAATTTTATCAACATATACAACTCATTTTTCAAGTTACATTAAGCAGATAATTATTACCAAATTCTTTTGTCTTGTCACTTACCCCATCCCCCAATAAAGAAGAGAATCCAGAGTGATAGCCGAAAGAAGTTAGTAGACCGAGCAATGGCGGACGGTCCATGCATGTAACACCTGTCTGCGAAGTGTCTCAGTTTATCCCGAGGAGAGTCCTCAGCGGAAATATCTGAACGACAAAAAATACACCTGTTCTTGGCCATATCTATTACACCGTTCTCTTATCAATATTGAATTTTGAAGAAAAGTTCAAGGAAGATCAAATAATTGGATCCTCTAATACTGTTACTGTATCCATGTCGGTATTGGGGACAAAACATTATAACATTTAGAGTTATATTTAGTGTAATATTCGTGTATTAGGCCTTCCCCTAATGACTTGCAATAACAATTTATATTTTATTATCTAGTAATCGCATTATGATTGGGATCGAGACTGTCAGAGAATGTGTATATAAACATGAACTTTGTGTCAAATAGCTGGATTAATTTTATTGCATTCACACTTGTGGTAATTATTCTCTGTTTCGATTAGGTGTAAAATAAGGATACATTCTAGGACATTCTCTGTTTCCTTCAGTTCCTCATTTGTATGGCACTGCAGGTAGGGCGTTAGAATTGTACCTGCTGCCCCTAGTGCATGATCGTAAAATGCGACTAAATTTAGGATTTCATCTTTTCTCTTTTTCCTAACTGACTTCATGTTTCCTTATGCCTCCTTTGGCACCGCCTCACTTTTGGCCTTGAGTTTATCGCTCGTCCCTGTGAGGAAGGCTCTGGGTTTTGTCCCCTGGCCAAGACACACCAAAATCTATACTAATGGTTGTTTCTGCTCCTGCTAAGGGCTCAGCAAACAGGGAATGGGACGACTGGTTCGCCCGTTGTCGGTACAATGTGACCGGGTTGGGTGTGTTGCTGTGTGTCTTCGGCGGCATGTTTCAGTGATATAGCACTAAAAAATAGCAACAGTTCCACTATGCAAGAAACATCACGAAAATACCGCAGTCTCCCAAAACACGTATCTCGCAATTCGCACACGCTTCATACATGGGAGGCCGTCCTAACATGACTCTGGCTGTTAATAGGACGTTAAAATAATCAAACAAACAAACAAACCTCATTTGTAAAGTAACTCATAACCTGTCGATTAAAAACATACCAGAAACCTATTCAAAATTACTATTTCATTTTCAAAGGATAAAGAAAGGGACTCGATCCCGTTCACTTTATTAAACAATTCAACTTTTAAAAAGTATCTCAATAACTCCTGAAATAAGGAAGTTAAGACGATTTATTCAACACCGACACGTTATTGACGCAGTTTACTCTTGTGGTGGGTTGTCTGTCTCTTTTGGAGGACGGTATGTCCAGTGAAATAGCTACTATAAAATGGATAATAGTTTCCACCTGCCAAAGGGACAACAACATCAAAATTCTGCTGCCACCCATATACTATACAAACACTTTCACAAAAAAAACAATACAAAGATACCGTAGCCATCAAAAGAAACAGGGTATTGTCGAGTTGTCTTCAATTATCTGGATTGACTCGCTGGTATTCGGGGATATTGGGTATCTGTGTGCGTCCGTTAGGTAGTTGACAAATCTCGCTAGTCTTGATTCCAGCACAGCCAAGTAAACACGTTAATTACATATATATTTAGTATTGTCATTGACTATGACTTGTATTGACTGCGATGTTATGTATGTTTATTGCCTGTATGAGGATGATTTCTGGCTATGTTTGTGATGTATTGTTTGACAAAAGCAAAGTAAATTATGGAGCTTGTGGACTTTGAGCCCAATCATGACTATGATAATGAGATGGATGGTGCGAGGTATACCAGGTTTACTGTTATACCACAAAGGTCTCGCACTTATCAACATCACCCATAGGCCCATACCGGTGCGTAGCTATCCATTAATGGCAACTCCTCAGCAGCCAACATCTATATACCCAGGCACTTACAGCGGTAACCAGGGATATATGCCACAGGGAATTATGCCACAGGGACAGCACTTTCATCAAGTTCCACCTGGAAATGGCATGTACCCGACTGACCCATTGAGTGTGCAGGCATAATGGCGTGTATATGAACACATACATGTCACAACCACAGGCAGTGTACTCTCATTGGATACCAGATGTTCCCTGTGGATACTGGCAGGTATGTACCCAAAATATGGCTACCCACGCCTCCATCCCACCAGGATATCCAACACCTATTCCACCGCATGGATATACAAGCACCACAAGTCAAGTACTTCCTCAAGGTCAAAATCTTGGAGGACTATCCTATATTCACTCCAAGGAATTCTTCATGATGTACGTCAGGGACAACCCCAAAGGGAGTATCTGGGAAACTAAGGGACTCACTGTTAACAGGGCAGTCCTGCAGGCACGGCGTTAGAATTGTACCTACTACCCCTATTGCATGGTTGTAAAAGTGACTTAATTTAGGATATCATCTCAGCCTTTCTTTCTTACTGACTTTCCTTTTCATAACGTCAACCCTGACATCGCCTCACTGTTGGCGTTCAATGGAGCGTTCGGACTTGTGAGGAAAGCTCTGGATTGTCTTCCGGCCAAGAAACACCAGTCTGCTTAACGTTCAGCATAATGAGTGGGACAACCGATTTGTACGTTGTCGTTTATAATGTGACCACTTGTGGTGTGTTGTCCAGTCTCTTATGGGAGCCGGTATGCTCCAGTGAAATAGCACTATAAAATGGATAATAGTTTCCACTGTTGCAAAGGGACACAACACAAAAAATACTGCAGCACCAAATACTATACACACATTCACAAAAAAAAACACAACACAAAGATACCGTAGCCCTCAAAACTATACACACATTCACAAAAACATATCACATACAGAAGAAACCATCCTTAAATGGGACAACTATATCACTTTTATAGACTATAATGTGTTTTGGACAGAGAAATCAACACAGATCCCCCCCTTACAAAGGCGAGCGCTAAACTCTAGACCAAAGTTCAAGCGATGCCACAAGGAAGACGTTAGTGAGAAGACAGTAAGTTAGGAAGTAGAGAAAAGACGTAAAATTTAGTCGCCTTTTACAATCATGCAATAGGGACAGGTTTTATTGATACTTTAAAAATGAAAACAATTAACAACCAATATAAAATCAGTTACCAACCATCAATTTGTTCTTTCTTGCATTTTGTCAAAATGTACGTAAGGGGCATAACTCTTGCGTTATTAAACATCAAATCTGATGCTTTTGGACTTTTTTTTGAAGAGTTATTTCCCTTTATCCGTAAATGATATCTACGTTTTTTTGAGTACGACGCTGAACATGAGAAAAATTGTTATAGTTCAGCAGAAAAATAAAACTCTGCTGTGATTAATTAGATAATGATTCGGTGTTTACACATCAACTATATAAATCTATTACATGATCGTAAAAGGCGACTAAATTTAGGATCTTATCTTTTCTCTTCTTCCTACTGACTTTATCTTTCCTAATGCCTCCCTTGGCACCGCCTCACTTTTGGCCTTGAGTTGAGCGTTCGCCTCTGTGAGGAAGGCTGTGGGTTCTGTCCCCTGGCCAAGATACACCAAAGTCTATAAAAGTTGTAGTTTCTGCTCCTGCTTAGCGCTTAGCATACAGGGACGACTGGTTGGCCCGTTGTCAGTATAATGTGAACGGGTGGGGTTTGTTTCTTAGTGTTTTCGGCAGCATTTTCAGTGTTATAGCACTATAAAAAGGGCAACAGTTCCACTATACAAGAAGACACAACATGAATATACCGCAGTCTCCCAAAACCCATACCCCGCATAACATACGCGCAACACACTGCATACATGGGAGGCTGTCCTTTCATGACCATAACTGTGAATAGGGCGTTAATTAATCAAACAAACATTTTCAAAATAACATCTTTTATTTTCATCTGGTTTTCATCAAGTAAATTTTACAAAATGAATTCGACTAATATTGAATAGATTGTGTTTCTCTGCGAGCCAGTCCATGACGAAAGATAAAAACAAGAGAAATCAATTTTTAATAAATCTTTAATGAAATGGGTATCAAAGATACAGCAAATCTCGTATCGAATTTACGGACAGGTACATGAATAGTATTAACTTTTGTTCGAAATAGATAGTTCACCTTTGAGCACCTTTACACAAATTAATTGTTTTGGCAGTACGTTGAGCGTTCGCTGTGAGAAATGCTCTGGGTCTGCCCCTAAAGTGTTTCGTATCATGCTTCCACGATATAGCACTATAAAAAGGCAAGAGTTTCGCTATCACATAGTGACACAACATGGTCCACATCCACTACACATACACTACATCCACTCAAGATACCATACATTCTTACCTCAATCTTACTTTCTCCTTCCTAATGTCTTCGTTGACATCGCATCACTATTGGCCTTCTGTTGGGCGCTCGCCTCTGTCAGAAGGGCTCTTTGTTCTGTCCCCTGCCCTGGCCGAGATTACCATAGTCTATAAAATTGGTAGTTTCTGCTCCGCCAAGCATTATGGGAGTGAGACGACTGGTTATGGTTAGTATAATGTGACAGGATGTGGTGTGTTGCTTGGCGTCTTCTGCGGCATGCTTCAGTGATAGAGCTCTATGAAAACGGTAGTATACAATATACAACACGAATATACTGCAGTCTCCCTAAACACGCATCTCGCACTTCGCTTTTGCAATATACTACGTCCTCAGGATACCGTCTTTAAATAACCCTGGCTGTTATAAGGACGTAAATATAAGGAAACAAACCAAATCAATTCACATGCAATAAAATGCATACGAGTAAAGTCGTACTTACATGTAGCTGTTAATATGACGTTAAGTCTGATCAACCAGCCAACTTCTAATTAATGTGCACTATCAAGACAACACTAAATTACAACATTAGGACGACAACGTACAACGTTAGTGATGTGCACCATCAACAAGTTGAAACATTAGGAGCGAAACGTGTACACCATCAACACAACACTAAGTTACAACATTAGGAGCGGAAGGTGTACACCATCAACACAACACTAAGTTACAACATTAGGAGCGGAAGGTGTACACCACCAACACAACACTAAGTTACAACATTAGGAGCGGAAGGTGTACACCATCAACACAACACTAAGTTACAACATTAGGAGCGGAAGGTGTACATTATCAACACAACACTAAGTTACAACATTAGGAGCGGAAGGTGTACACCATCAACACAACACTAAGTTACAACATTAGGAGCGGAAGGTGTACACCACCAACACAACACTAAGTTACAACATTAGGAGCGGAAGGTGTACACCATCAACACAACACTAAGTTACAACATTAGGAGCGGAAGGTGTACACCACCAACACAACACTAAGTTACAACATTAGGAGCGGAAGGTGTACACCATCAACACAACACTAAGTTACAATATTAGGAGAGGAAGGTGTACACCACAACACCACACTAAGTTACAACATTAGGAGCAGGGGTACACAACACACAAAGTTACAACATTAGGAGCGGAAGGTGTACACCATCAACACAACACTAAGTTACAACATTAGGAGCGGAAGGTGTACACCATCAACACAACACTAAGTTACAACATTAGGAGCGGAAGGTGTACAACCACAACACAACACAACACTACACTAAGTTACAACATTAGGAGCGGAAGGTGTACACCATCAACACAACACTAAGTTACAACATTAGGAGCGGAAGGTGTACACCACCAACACAACACTATGTTACAACATTAGGAGCGGAAGGTGTACACCATCAACACAACACTAAGTTACAACATTAGGAGCGGAAGGTGTACACCACCAACACAACACTAAGTTACAACATTAGGAGCGGAAGGTGTACACCATCAACACAACACTAAGTTACAACATTAGGAGCGGAAGGTGTCACCACCACCACACACAACACAACACTAAGTTAGTTACAACATTAGGAGCGGAAGGTGTACACCATCAACACAACACTAAGTTACAACATTAGGAGCGGAAGGTGTACACCATCAACACAACACTAAGTTACAACATTAGGAGCGGAAGGTGTACACCATCAACACAACACTAAGTTACAACATTAGGAGCGGAAGGTGTACACCATCAACACAACACTAAGTTACAACATTAGGAGCGGAAGGTGTACACCACCAACACAACACTAAGTTACAACATTAGGAGCGGAAGGTGTACACCACACAACACAACACTAAGTTACAACATTAGGAGCGGAAGGTGTACACCACCAACACAACACTAAGTTACAACATTAGGAGCGGAAGGTGTACACCACCAACACAACACTAAGTTACAACATTAGGAGCGGAAGGTGTACACCATCAACACAACACTAAGTTACAACATTAGGAGCGGAAGGTGTACACCACCAACACAACACTAAGTTACAACATTAGGAGCGGAAGGTGTACACCACCAACACAACACTAAGTTACAACATTAGGAGCGGAAGGTGTACACCATCAACACAACACTAAGTTACAACATTAGGAGCGGAAGGTGTACACCACCAACACAACACTAAGTTACAACATTAGGATTGGAAGGTGTACACCACCAACAACACAACACTAAGTTACAACATTAGGAGCGGAAGTGTACACCACCAACACAACACTAAGTTACAACATTAGGAGCGGAAGGTGTACACCATCAACACAACACTAAGTTACAATATTAGGAGCGGAAGGTGTACACCACCAACACAACACTAAGTTACAAACATTAGGAGCGGAAGGTGTACACCATCAACACAACACTAAGTTACAACATTAGGAGCGGAAGGTGTACACCACCAACACAACACTAAGGTGTTACAACATTAGGAGCGGAAGGTGTACACCATCAACACAACACTAAGTTACAACATTAGGAAGGAAGGTGTACACCATCAACACAACACTAAGTTACAACATTAGGAGCGGAAGGTGTACACCACCAACACAACACTAAGTTACAACATTAGGAGAGGAAGGTGTACACCCACCAACACAACACTAAGTTACAACATTAGGAGCGGAAGGTGTACACCATCAACACAACACTAAGTTACAATATTAGGAGAGGAAGGTGTACACCATCAACACAACACTAAGTTACAACATTAGGAGAGGAAGGTGTACACCACCAACACAACACTAAGTTACAACATTAGGAGCGGAAGGTGTACACCATCAACACAACACTAAGTTACAACATTAGGAGCGGAAGGTGTACACCATCAACACAACACTAAGTTACAACATTAGGAGCGGAAGGTGTACACCATCAACACAACACTAAGTTACAACATTAGGAGCGGAAGGTGTACACCATCATCAACACAACACTAAGTTACAACATTAGGAGAGGAAGGTGTACACCACCAACACAACACTAAGTTACAACATTAGGAGCGGAAGGTGTACACCACCAACACAACACTAAGTTACAACATTAGGAGCGGAAGGTGTACACCATCAACACAACACTAAGTTACAACATTAGGAGCGGAAGGTGTACACCATCAACACAACACTAAGTTACAACATTAGGAGCGGAAGGTGTACACCATCAACACAACACTAAGTTACAACATTAGGAGCGGAAGGTGTACACCACCAACACAACACTAAGTTACAACATTAGGAGCGGAAGGTGTACACCACCAACACAACACTAAGTTACAACATTAGGAGCGGAAGGTGTACACCATCAACACAACACTAAGTTACAACATTAGGACGGAAGGTGTACACCATCAACACAACACTAAGTTACAAACATTTCAACACCATCAAACAACACTAAGTTACAACATTAGGAGCGGAAGGTGTACACCACCAACACAACACTAAGTTACAACATTAGGAGCGGAAGGTGTACACCACCAACACAACACTAAGTTACAACATTAGGAGAGGAAGGTGTACATACCATCAACACAACACTAAGTTACAACATTAGGAGCGGAAGGTGTACACCATCAACACAACACTAAGTTACAACATTAGGAGCGGAAGGTGTACACCACCAACACAACACTAAGTTACAACATTAGGAGCGGAAGGTGTACACCACCAACACAACACTAAGTTACAACATTAGGAGCGGAAGGTGTACACCACCAACACAACACTAAGTTACAACATTAGGAGCGGAAGGTGTACACCACCAACACAACACTAAGTTACAACATTAGGAGCGGAAGGTGTATACCACCAACACAACACTAAGTTACAACATTAGGAGCGGAAGGTGTACACCACCAACACAACACTAAGTTACAATTTTAGGAGCGGAAGGTGTACACCACCAACACAACACTAAGTTACAACATTAGGAGCGGAAGGTGTACACCACCAACACAACACTAAGTTACAACATTAGGAGCGGAAGGTGTATACCACCAACACAACACTAAGTTACAACATTAGGATTGG
Organism: Argopecten irradians; assembly: GCF_041381155.1. NCBI lineage: Eukaryota > Metazoa > Mollusca > Bivalvia > Pectinida > Pectinidae > Argopecten > Argopecten irradians. Next base: position 4,236,038 of record NC_091144.1, read on the forward strand.
AAGGTGTACACCACCAACACAACACTAAGTTACAACATTAGGAGCGGAAGGTGTACACCACCAACACAACACTAAGTTACAACATTAGGAGCGGAAGGTGTACACCACCAACACAACACTAAGTTACAATTTTAGGAGCGGAAGGTGTACACCACCAACACAACACTAAGTTACAACATTAGGAGCGGAAGGTGTACACCATCAACACAACACTAAGTTACAACATTAGGAGCGGAAGGTGTACACCACCAACACAACACTAAGTTACAACATTAGGAGCGGAAGGTGTACACCACCAACACAACACTAAGTTACAACATTAGGAGCGGAAGGTGTACACCACCAACACAACACTAAGTTACAACATTAGGAGAGGAAGGTGTACACCACCAACACAACACTAAGTTACAACATTAGGAGCGGAAGGTGTACACCATCAACACAACACTAAGTTACAACATTAGGAGCGGAAGGTGTACACCATCAACACAACACTAAGTTACAACATTAGGAGAGGAAGGTGTACACCATCAACACAACACTAAGTTACAACATTAGGAGCGGAAGGTGTACACCACCAACACAACACTAAGTTACAACATTAGGAGCGGAAGGTGTACACCACCAACACAACACTAAGTTACAACATTAGGAGCGGAAGGTGTACACCACCAACACAACACTAAGTTACAACATTAGGAGCGGAAGGTGTACACCACCAACACAACACTAAGTTACAACATTAGGAGCGGAAGGTGTACACCACCAACACAACACTAAGTTACAACATTAGGAGCGGAAGGTGTACACCACCAACACAACACTAAGTTACAACATTAGGAGCGGAAGGTGTACACCACCAACACAACACTAAGTTACAACATTAGGAGCGGAAGGTGTACACCATCAACACAACACTAAGTTACAACATTAGGAGTACACCACCAAACAAACACTAAGAAGGTGTACACCACCAACACAACACTAAGTTACAACATTAGGAGCGGAAGGTGTACACCATCAACACAACACTAAGTTACACATTAGGAGCGGAAGGTGTACACCATCAACACAACACTAAGTTACAACATTAGGAGCGGAAGGTGTACACACCATCAACACAACACTAAGTTACAACATTACATTAGGAGCGGGGAAGGTGTACACCACCAACACAACACTAAGTTACAACATTAGGAGCGGAAGGTGTACACCATCCAACACAACACTAAGTTACAACATTAGGAGCGGAAGGTGTACACCACCAACACAACACTAAGTTACAACATTAGGAGCGGAAGGTGTACACCACCAACACAACACTAAGTTACAACATTAGGAGCGGAAGGTGTACACCACCAACACAACACTAAGTTACAACATTAGGAGCGGAAGGTGTACACCACCAACACAACACTAAGTTACAACATTAGGAGCGGAAGGTGTACACCACCAACACAACACTAAGTTACAACATTAGGAGCGGAAGGTGTACACCACCAACACAACACTAAGTTACAATATTAGGAGGAAGGTGTACACCACAACACAACACTAAGTTACAACATTAGGAGCGGAAGGTGTACACACACCAACACAACACTAAGTTACAATATTAGGAGAGGAAGGTGTACACCACCAACACAACACTAAGTTACAACATTAGGAGCGGAAGGTGTACACCACCAACACAACACTAAGTTACAACATTAGGAGAGGAAGGTGTACACCACCAACACAACACTAAGTTACAACATTAGGAGCGGAAGGTGTGTACCATCAAGACTTTATTGTCTATATATTGACAATTTGTTATCTACATGAGGATTGTTTTTATGAAATGTGGGTAGCAGAGACTTTTACTTGGTGTTTCATAATGTACATGTATTAAAGTACATATTTTTCAAATCTATAACGCCGTGTCATATGACACTATATAGTTCACTAAGTTACATCATTAGGAGCGAAAGGTGTACACCCTTGAATATAAAATTACCATGGTAAGCCAAAATAACCGAGGTCAATACAAAATCAATTCAACAGATTTACATCACTAAAGAAAACCTTTTGTTGTGTGTGTGACATCAATATTAGTTTTAGAGTGACTATGTGTTATAGATATAGTCTTTATCACGTGACCTTGATGTAACACGTTAGAATGGCCCCTTGGCTCCTTTTGGTTTATTTTATTAATGTCCTATTAACAACCAGGATCATTTATCTGGCATGAGTGAAGTGTGTTTTGGGAAACTGCAGTATTCGTGCTGTGTCTTCTAATAGAAAACTGACCTGCTGTACTCATTAATAAAGACGACTGTAGGACGATGATTTGGACACACAGCCACGAAATAGAAGGTCGTCTTTACGTCACTGTGGCTAAAATCTAACAGACCATACCAAACCATAATTAGTTATCTAACATGTAATTCCCAATATTAAGTAAAGCTCCGATTCATTTGTCATACGTGCTGTGCAATATTGCAGATGTACTTGTTATGATATATTGTAACCCTCCTAAATAGTAAACATGCATAAATTATGCAAATACGAAGTTTTGACCGGGTCAGTTATCCGAGATTACCACTAATTGAAAACAGTATACCGTACCGTACCCCCCCCCCCCCCCCCCCCCCCAAAAAAAAAAAAAAAAAAAAAAAACACACCATCAAATACCAAACGCAGTTAGTATCTATAGGCCTGTCAATCAGATCTATTCTTTAACTAACATCGAATATAAGTCATATTCTGGTCCTTATATTCAAACTGAGCATTGATAACCACATACAAATTTTCAGTAAGATTTTACGTTTGAACACGTATAGAGATACCTTTTATTTGTTTGTATTTTTTACAGTACCTAGTAACGTCCCCTCTACAGGTATGACAGTATCTAATAATAGAATTCAAGCATAATTGGGTCCATATGATGGCTATACATGCCAAGTGTCTGGTCAGCGGTTTTTCTTGGCAGAAAAAACAATTTCTCTGTCCAACGCTAGGTAACCTGTCATATACGTCATGGTATCAAATACACATTCGTGTCACTGACCACTACTGCTAATTATCTAAGCATGTATTGACCACTGCATCACGTGATCGGCTATGACCGGACATTGACCAAGCGTATAGAATCCTGCACGTTCCGGACAATCACCATTTAATTATAGACTTCAAAGGAATATTGATTACCTACATTGTACATACGCATTGCCAGCCGTAATACCCTGATATGTTACAGTTAGGGCCCGTAATGGGAACGATCGACACTATATTAAGTCTGGGAGAATGATGGTTTCTCTCATCTAAGATGTTGATGGTAATATCTTGTGACATTGACCGTTAGTGTCATCAAGGGGTTAAATTACTACATGTTTAATAATTGTTTTTTTATAGAGATTAAGATCAATGTCCTATTAGCAACAGGGATAGTTTCATGTTTAAATCCTGCTGCGTGTGTGCAATTAATATGTTTTGGTTGTATGTGGTATATTTGCGTTGTCTTCTTTTAATAGAAAAAATAAAGATACATGTGTATGAAGTGCAATGTAAAGGTGAGGAAGAATAGAAAAGATAATATCCCAAATCCAGTCGCCTTTCAAGCCAATAGTGAAAACATAAAAGCTAATCTTGGTCCGATTTATCGAAACAGAAGTGCAATTCTTGGTTAAATCATATGTCAAATCCTTACATGGATTCATGTGGAAGGACGTAACAAAACCGTTTTATCATCCATGGACAATAGAGTCAAATTATCTTAATTATCACCAGGATATCAAATTAAACAAAAAACAGTTTCTAAATTAATTTTCTATCGAACTAAATGTATCAGTCGTTCTTTGTTCATCCTATAGTCGTATCTAATGAAAAACTTAAAACACTTAAAAAGGTACTAATTGCTTGGTGTCTATCGTACGATCTGGTGTTGTAATGAAACAGAACACTTCACGTTGGGCGGTTTCCAAAGGGTCTGGTTCAAACGCTGAACACCGCGTGTCTCAGCTGATGTTTAGAAGTACCTATTGTTTGTATCCTGACGGGATTAGTCAGTTTCTATAAAGTTGATTGGATACTGTAAACTATAAATTTACTTAAGTAGGTATTTCTCGGGATACTGTTAGGTTCTCTGTCCATGATTAGTAGGTACCCTTGACATGTTGTTTATTTGTTTTATTTAAACCACACTATGCAACTATCAACAAAAAGTAAAGTCATTTTCGACCCCGTTATTCTTAGTATTTGTAGACGTAGTTGAAATTAAGTTAAATCAGAAATATATGTGATGATTTCTTAATAAATTTGGTACAGCAGTTGTTGAAAGTTTTAAAATGGTCGCCATAGAAGCTTCGATTATTGCCGAACGGAGGTCGGAAAGTTCTTGACCCGTTTTCGGGAAAGTTCGGACAGACGTTAAGTAGTTACGGTAGTCACATGACGTTCTTGGCAACGACGTTAAATGTCTGCTTACTTCGGCTTGTTTGATCTCCCACATGAAACACAATTCGCTATATGTGTGTTTAAGGTGAATGTATCAGGAAGTCCCCATCGATCGAACCTTCTAGATTAACATGGACTTTCTGAGCTAGCAGTTTTTCTATATAAGCTGATTTAACCACTATAAAAATCTCTTTTAAAGATGCTCCACCTTCGACATAGCATAAATGATATTCATTATTTGAACAATAATTGGTGTAATATCGTGTTTATATATATATATATATATATATATATATGTGTGTGTGTGTGTGTGTGTCTAATTAACACAAAAAGTAATATAAAATAATTTATTTTGCCTTTGGTGCATGCGCAATCATTACTTCATTCCATATAGGATATAGTGCCACGGAATTTTTTCGGGATGCAATTAATTATTTTTCATATTTTTAACTTAAAGTAAAATTACAAGCTCAAACTTTTCAATGTTGGTAATGGTGTAAAGTAAGTAACTTTTGTAACTGAAGAAAAATACTAAATCGTCTGCTCCTGTTTTTGATAGTAAAAATATACCATTTGTCGGCGGTGGGGCATCTTTAAAGCAATATGCAGCAATTGTAACAAGCACAAAATGCCGAGGGTGTGGCCAAAGTTCTACCACACTCCCCATTTAATGGTAATCTTTCAGAACAACGGACCTTGACAAAGGTTAAAATATCCCTCTATACAAAATGCCATCCATAATTCTTGTATTGAATGACATCAATTTTGTTCTTCGATAAAGCCTCCTTGTGTCTGCCTCATCACCATTGTTCGGTATTTGATGCTTCAAAATGATACAAAGGGATGGGAAACCATTTCTGCATAGTCGGCCAGTACAGAGTATGTTAAGGACAACAACACTGTCTAGTATGCTTGTGTCTGTGTCGTTTATTTGTTTGTTTGATTAATTAACATCCTATTAACAGCTTTGGTCATGTAATGACGGCCTCTCATGTATGTAGTGCGTTGCATGTATGTAGGACGGCACAGGTACTCCTTATTATACTGACAAAGGGCGAACCAGTCGTCCCACTCCCTTAATGCTGAGTGCTAAGCAGGAGTAGAAACTACCACGTTTATAGACTTTTGCGTGTCTCGGCCAGGGGACAGAACCCATAGCCTACCTCATAGGGGCGGGCGCTCAACAGAAGGCCAAAAGTGAGGCAGTGTTAAGGGAGAGGTTAGGAAGAAAAAAGATATGATCCTAAATTGAGTCGCCTTTTACGGTCATGCAATAAGGGCAGCAGGTACAATTCTAGCGCCCTACATGCAGGGCCATGTCTGCGTCATAGTATGTACTGAAACCATTTATCATCATTCCTTTGGTAAGAAGCTCTACCAGTGATAAGGTACCTAAACCTTCTTTGTGTTCCTATTTGGAACTGGTATCTGGTATCGAACTTTGATCCCTCTGCCGATACATCTTACCATTACGAAATACGCACAGGGCATTGGAAACCTGAAAATGGATTATCCATACCACAGATCACACCTGCCTTGACATCTCATCAGTAGAAAAGCCAATAATGTGTTGTCTTGTCGTCGGATTTTTGGTCTTTCTCAGTTTTTAAATTAATATACATGTTATATACAATTTGACCAACTGCCTTTCCCTTAAGGTAATGTTATAACTACTAGGTATTTGTAATGAGCCTGATAGACGAATATAGCATATAATAGCCATTGTTATGTCTTCATTCTAAATTTTCTTGTCTGAATTTTTCTTCACTGAAATATGCTGCCAAAGACCCATAAACTGCAAATGGGCAAACCAGTCGTCCCATTCACTTTATGCTGTGTGCTAAGCAAGAGCAGAAATATCATTTTTATTGACAATGGTTGAATCATAAGTTTGGAAGTTTGATTCCTGAAGTAATCAAGGAAATCATCACTTTCTCTTATAATATGAAAGGTTGCATTGCTTATCTACACAGTAGGTAGTGTAAGCTTTTTTTCAGTTAGGAAGGCAATGCGCTGAGAATAACTTTTTGATAATGAGTCTTCCTTCAAAGAAGAAACAACACTTGCCTAAATAATGACATATTTTAATAGATAAATGTATTAAATATTAAAAGCAAATTTGAATTATAGTAAGAATTAAAAGCTAATATGAGTTAGATTAACTATTCACATATCATAAATGAGTTCTGATACTCCTGTAATAAGTAATATATGGGCCGGCCATATTGGAAAATGGCCACCATGACGTCAAAGGCAATTTTTGGAAAATGACCCAGGTCCTAAAAAAATTCCTTTGTTTGTATTCTTGATGTAAAAGCAAATTAATAATAATTACATCTTTAAATAAATTTTGATAACTATAACTTGATGCTGTTGGAATATACAGTAATAAGTAATAAGTGTGGCGGCCATATTAGATAAGCAAAATATGAGTGTGGCGGCCATATTGGAAAATGACCGATATGACGTCATATGCTATTTTCGGAAATGGCTTAGATTCTAAAAAGTTTTATTTGATTGTATTCTTGATGTCAAATCAAAATTAAATATTTAAATTTTCAATTAATTTTGATAACTTTGATAAAATGCTATTGGAATGTACAGTAATAAGTTATATGTGTGGCGGCCATATTGGAAAATGACCGCCATGACGTCATAGGTAATTTTTTGAAGTGGCCCGGGTCCTAATAAGTTTCCTTTGGTTGTATTCTTGATGTCAAATTAAATTAATTATATTTAAATCTTAATGAATTTTGATTACTTTAACTTAATATGAAGATATGCAATAAGTGAAAATGTGTGTGGCGGCCATGTTGAAAATGGCCGCCATGACGTCATAGGCTATTTTTGGAAATGGCCGGAGTCCTTAAAAATTTCCTTTGGTTGCGTTCTTGATGTCAAATCAAATAAATTATTTTTCAATCTGAAATAAATTTTGATAACTATGACATGATGTTTTTGGAATATGATTAATATGTGTGGCGGCCATATTGGAAAATGGCCGCAATGACGTCATAGGCTATTTTTGGAAAAGGCCCGGGTCCTAAAAAATTTTCCCTTGGTTGTGTTCTTGATATGTGCCAAGTTTCATGCTTTTATCAAATACATGTTATATACAATTTGACCAAATTTCTGCACGAATCCGCTGGACTATGAGTAAATGGGACCAACCTACCGATATTCAATATTTATTTGAGTTTTTTTCAAAAGTTCTTGGATCATTATCGCTCATCTTGACTTCGATTCAGTCCTATCTCTGCATTATTTACAACATGATTTCTTTTTCAAAATTCTTCTAAATCGTGGAAAAAATAAGTTAGGTACGGATATTGGGACTTATCAACAGCCAGAAAATGTAAGGACGGCCTCACATATATCCGATGTGCACGTTTATAGTGCTCTATCACTGAAGCATGCAGCCGAAGGCACCGAGCAACAAATCCCATCCTATCACATTATACTGACAACGGGCGAACCAATATGCTGAGCGCTAAGTAGGAGCAGAAACTACCACTTTTATAGAATCTGGTGTGTCTCGGCCAGGGAACAGAACTCAGAACCTACCTACCAGACATAGGTCAAAATTGAGGCGTTGTCAGGAGAGACGTTAGAAAGAACAAAGTAAGGAAGATTGAAAAGATAATATCCTAAATTTTGTCGCCACGATCATGCAATAGGGGCAGCAGGTACAATTCTTTATGACAATTGACCTGTTGTTTGGGTTTCAATAAGAAGTTAATCTGTTCAACCTCATCAGAAATCTAGTGAAAACCACAATTTTGGATTAAAAATCAATGAGACACTTGTGTAACACACTGGTTAAGCAACAATAACGACTTTAAATAATACAAAAACCTCTCCTTCAGATGTTCTTTGTATGTTCTCATTAAGTAAACTTTATAATTACTTTGAACACTCTTAAACATTGAAATTGCGAATGTTCCCGCTTCTTGGTTTGACTTTGTACTCATTCAACCGCACAGTAGACGTGAACATCATTATGTTTGACAACTCAGTCGAACTTTATTTTACGTTTTGCCTTTTTTGAATTCAAACATACCTATCGTGAATATTGTAATGTTGTGGGTATGATATGGTGCCTTTTTATGCCGAATGACATGTTAAAAGATCTTGATTTTTATGTATGAAGATTACAGAACATATCACTTTGATCCAAATGACAGTAACTTCCAGAGGTTTGTTTTTGACAACAAATACCAGCGCTTAATCGCTGAAGCTGCGGACGGGTTGATGGCAGCTGCCTTCCGTTAACGTTGTCAGCAAACTTAATATCTAACATGACATGATTATTTCAGACTTAGGTATAACAATATTGTGTAATTGTTTTAATCAGCACTCGTAAGACGTCTGCTATAGTCATATAATATATCCTAGCTTTTCAGCTATTTCCCGAGGGTAGAATTCAGCTTAAGAATTTTTTACCTTAAATTCACCTGCAATTATGGTCAATTTTAGGTCAACATTTCTTGAATTGAAATTCTGCCTAATTTTAGGTTAGATTTTTTGCCAGTGTATCATTATTGTATTATTATATTAATATGCCGCCTGTGTCACTAACATGACTCAACGAATAAATCTGTACTTTTATCGTACATGAAGCAATTTGTTGAAACTGACCATACACACAGGCAATATTTTTCCACGTGATTTTTTGCCAACGTGAATATTTCCTCCACGTGAAAACGATTCCTATGAATATCACGTGCAGTTCATGTGAAATTCATGTGAATTGTTTTCGCGAGAAGAAATGTTGCCGGTGTAGCATTGTAATAGTAAATAAACTCCGCATACCACCAAAGTTAACAGGGGATGTTTCTCTTAATTATCGTGTAAGGGTCCAGATGTAATTTTCTTTCATACCTACGGGTGGAATACTGGCTGATCTAGGGCAATACACTCATGTCGCCTGAGGCTGTACTTCATGGCTACCCACGCAATAAAGCCTCGTGACGTCACGGCGTCAACAAAATTTCAATTTCCTCGGTAAAATTTTTAACATTTTTTCACAAATTCGACTGGTTTTACTATAAAAGATTCTATCAAGGGAATTTGTGTTGAAAATATCAAGTAATTTTTCACGTATTGAAAAAATAACTTTCAGTCCTGGATTTCTTCCAATTTATTTCAAAATGGCTGGATATTATAATTGTAAAATTGCAATAAAACGTCGATATGAAAGAAAAATACTCTTTCATAAGTTGATATGAAGGGTAGGGATATTCTACCCTCGGGATCACAAAATGTTGCAAAACCCTCGGCAAGCCTCGGGTTTTACTACATTTTTTGACCCTCGGGTAGAATATCCATACTTATAATATGTAGTGTTGAGATCTGACGTGCAAGGGTCAAGATGTATTATATATAGTGCTGAGATCTGACGTGTAAGGGTCCAGATGTATTATATGTAGTGTTGAGATCTGACGTGTAAGGTTCCAGATGTATTATAAGTAGTGTGGAGATCTGGCGTGTAAGGGTCCAGATGTATTATATGTAGTGTTGAGATCTGACGTGTAAGGGTCCAGATGTATTATATGTAGTGTTGAGATCTGACGTGTAAGGGTCCAGATGTATTATATGTAGTGTTGAGATCTGACGTGTAAGGGTCCAGATGTATTATATGAAGTGTGGAGATCTGACGTGTAAGGGTCCAGATGTATTATATATAGTGTGGAGATCTGACGTGTAAGGGTCCAGATGTATTATATGTAGTGTGGAGATCTGACGTGTAAGGGTCCAGATGTATTATATGTAGTGTGGAGATCTGACGTGTAAGGGTCCAGATGTATTATATGTAGTGTTGAGATCTGAGAGGGTCCAGATGTATTATATGTAGTGTTGAGATCTGACGTGTAAGGGTCCAGATGTATTATATGTAGTGTTGAGATCTGACGTGTAAGGGTCCAGATGTATTATATGTAGTGTTGAGATCTGACGTGTAAGGGTCCAGATGTATGTATATGTAGTGTGGAGATCTGACGTGTAAGGGTCCAGATGTATTATATGTAGTGTTGAGATCTGACGTGTAAGGGTCCAGAATGTATTTATGTATTATATGTAGTGTTGAGATCTGACGTGTAAGGGTCCAGATGTATTATATGTAGTGTTGAGATCTGACGTGTAAGGGTCCAGATGTATTATATGTAGTGTGGAGATCTGACGTGTAAGGGTCCAGATGTATTATATGTAGTGTTGAGATCTGACGTGTAAGGGTCCAGATGTATTATATGTAGTGTTGAGATCTGACGTGTAAGGGTCCAGATGTATTATATGTAGTGTTGAGATCTGACGTGTAAGGGTCCAGATGTATTATATGTAGTGTTGAGATCTGACGTGTAAGGGTCCAGATGTATTATATGTAGTGTGGAGATCTGACGTGTAAGGGTCCAGATGTATTATATGTAGTGTTGAGATCTGACGTGTAAGGGTCCAGATGTATTATATGTAGTGTTGAGATCTGACGTGTAAGGGTCCAGATGTATTATATGTAGTGTTGAGATCTGACGTGTAAGGGTCCAGATGTATTATATGTAGTGTGGAGATCTGACGTGTAAGGGTCCAGATGTATTATATGAAGTGTGGAGATCTGACGTGTAAGGGTCCAGATGTATTATATGTAGTGTTGAGATCTGACGTGTAAGGGTCCAGATGTATTATATGTAGTGGTGAGATCTGACGTGTAAGGGTCCAGATGTATTATATGTAGTGTGGAGATCTGACGTGTAAGGGTCCAGATGTATTATATGTAGTGTGGAGATCTGACGTGTAAGGGTCCAGATGTATTATATGTAGTGTTGAGATCTGACGTGTAAGGGTCCAGATGTATTATATGTAGTGTTGAGATCTGACGTGTAAGGGTCCAGATGTATTATATGTAGTGTTGAGATCTGACGTGTAAGGGTCCAGATGTATTATATGTAGTGTTGAGATCTGACGTGTAAGGGTCCAGATGTATTATATGTAGTGTTGAGATCTGACGTGTAAGGGTCCAGATGTATTATATGTAGTGTTGAGATCTGACGTGTAAGGGTCCAGATGTATTATATGTAGTGTTGAGATCTGACGTGTAAGGGTCCAGATGTATTATATGTAGTGTTGAGATCTGACGTGTAAGGGTCCAGATGTATTATATGTAGTGTTGAGATCTGACGTGTAAGGGTCCAGATGTATTATATGTAGTGTTGAGATCTGACGTGTAAGGTCCAGATGTATTATATGTAGTGTTGAGATCTGACGTGTAAGGGTCCAGATGTATTATTGTAGTGTTGAGATCTGACGTGTAAGGGTCCAGATGTATTATATGTAGTGTTGAGATCTGACGTGTAAGGGTCCAGATGTATTATATGTAGTGTTGAGATCTGACGTGTAAGGGTCCAGATGTATTATATGTAGTGTTGAGATCTGACGTGTAAGGGTCCAGATGTATTATATGTAGTGTTGAGATCTGACGTGTAAGGGTCCAGATGTATTATATGTAGTGTTGAGATCTGACGTGTAAGGGTCCAGATGTATTATATGTAGTGTTGAGATCTGACGTGTAAGGGTCCAGATGTATTATATGTAGTGTTGGAGATCTGACGTGTAAGGGTCCAGATGTATTATATGTAGTGTTGAGATCTGACGTGTAAGGGTCCAGATGTATTATATGTAGTGTGGAGATCTGACGTGTAAGGGTCCAGATGTATTATATATAGTGTTGAGATCTGACGTGTAAGGTCCAGATGTATTGTAGTGTGAGATCTGACGTGTAAGGGTCCAGATGTATTATATTAGTGTGTTGAGATCTGACGTGTAAGGGTCCAGATGTATTATATGTAGTGTGGAGATCTGACGTGTAAGGGTCCAGATGTATTATATGTAGTGTTGAGATCTGACGTGTAAGGGTCCAGATGTATTATATGTAGTGTGGAGATCTGACGTGTAAGGGTCCAGATGTATTATATGTAGTGTGGAGATCTGACGTGTTAAGGGTCCAGATGTATTATATGTAGTGTGGAGATCTGACGTGTAAGGGTCCAGATGTATATATATATAGTGTTGAGATCTGACGTGTAAGGGTCCAGATGTATTATATGTAGTGTTGAGATCTGACGTGTAAGGGTCCAGATGTATTATATGTAGTGTGGAGATCTGACGTGTAAGGGTCCAGATGTATTATATGTAGTGTGGAGATCTGACGTGTAAGGGTCCAGATGTTATTATATGTAGTGTTGAGATCTGACGTGTAAGGGTCCAGATGTATTATATGTAGTGTGGAGATCTGACGTGTAAGGGTCCAGATGTATTATATGTGTTATATATGTAGTAGTGTTGAGATCTGACGTGTAAGGGTCCAGATGTATTATATGTAGTGTTGAGATCTGACGTGTAAGGGTCCAGATGTATTATATGTAGTGTTGAGATCTGACGTGTAAGGGTCCAGATGTATTATATGTAGTGTTGAGATCTGACGTGTAAGGGTCCAGATGTATTATATGTAGTGTGAGATCTGACGTGTAAGGGTCCAGATGTATTTATATAGTGTTGAGATCTGACGTGTAAGGGTCCAGATGTATTATATATAGTGTTGAGATCTGACGTGTAAATGTATTATATGAGTGTAGATCTGACGTGTAAGGGTCCAGATGTATTATATGTAGTGTGGAGATCTGACGTGTAAGGGTCCAGATGTATTATATGTAGTGTTGAGATCTGACGTGTAAGGTCCAGTGTATATATGTAAGGTCCATCTGACGTGTAAGGGTCCAGATGTATTTATATGTAGTGTTGAGATCTGACGTGTAAGGGTCCAGATGTATTATATGTAGTGTGAGATCTGACGTGTAAGGGTCCAGATGTATTATATGTAGTGTTGAGATCTGACGTGTAAGGGTCCAGATGTATTATATGTAGTGTTGAGATCTGACGTGTAAGGGTCCAGATGTATTATATGTAGTGTTGAGATCTGACGTGTAAGGGTCCAGATGTATTATATGTAGTGTTGAGATCTGACGTGTAAGGGTCCAGATGTATTATATGTAGTGTTGAGATCTGACGTGTAAGGGTCCAGATGTATTATATGAAGTGTGGAGATCTGACGTGTAAGGGTCCAGATGTATTATATGTAGTGTTCAGATCTGACGTGTAAGGGTCCAGATGTATTATATGAAGTGTGGAGATCTGACGTGTAAGGGTCCAGATGTATTATATGTAGTGTTGAGATCTGACGTGTAAGGGTCCAGATGTATTATATGTAGTGTTGAGATCTGACGTGTAAGGGTCCAGATGTATTATATGTAGTGTTGAGATCTGACGTGTAAGGGTCCAGATGTATTATATGTAGTGTTGAGATCTGACGTGTAAGGGTCCAGATGTATTATATGTAGTGTTGAGATCTGACGTGTAAGGGTCCAGATGTATTATATGTAGTGTGGAGATCTGACGTGTAAGGGTCCAGATGTATTATATGTAGTGTTGGAGATCTGACGTGTAAGGGTCCAGATGTATTATATGTATTAGTGTTAAGGTCCAGATGATGATCTGACGTGTAAGGGTCCAGATGTATTATATGTAGTGTTGGAGATCTGACGTGTAAGGGTCCAGATGTATTATATGTAGTGTGGAGATCTGACGTGTAAGGGTCCAGATGTATTATATGTTAGTGTGGAGATCTGACGTGTAAGGGTCCAGATGTATTATGTATAGTGTTGAGATCTGACGTGTAAGGGTCCAGATGTATTATATGTAGTGTGGAGATCTGACGTGTAAGGGTCCAGATGTATTATATGTAGTGTGGAGATCTGACGTGTAAGGGTCCAGATGTATTATATGTAGTGTGGAGATCTGACGTGTAAGGGTCCAGATGTATTATATGTAGTGTGGAGATCTGACGTGTAAGGGTCCAGATGTATTATATGTAGTGTGGAGATCTGACGTGTAAGGGTCCAGATGTATTATATATAGTGTGGAGATCTGACGTGTAAGGGTCCAGATGTATTATATGTAGTGTTGAGATCTGACGTGTAAGGGTCCAGATGTATTATATGTAGTGTGGAGATCTGACGTGTAAGGGTCCAGATGTATTATATGTAGTGTGGAGATCTGACGTGTAAGGGTCCAGATGTATTATATGTAGTAGTGTTGAGATCTGACGTGTAAGGGTCCAGATGTATTATATGTAGTGTGAGATCTGACGTGTAAGGGTCCAGATGTATTATATGTAGTGTTGAGATCTGACGTGTAAGGGTCCAGATGTATTATATATGAAGTGTTGAGATCTGACGTGTAAGGGTCCAGATGTATTATATGTAGTGTTGAGATCTGAGGGTTTAAGGGTCCATGTATTATATGAGTGTTGAGATCTGACGTGTAAGGGTCCAGATGTATTATATGTAGTGTGGAGATCTGACGTGTAAGGGTCCAGATGTATTATATGTAGTGTTGAGATCTGACGTGTAAGGGTCCAGATGTATTATATGTAGTGTTGAGATCTGACGTGTAAGGGTCCAGATGTATTATATATGTAGTGACGTTGAGATCTGACGTGTAAGGGTCCAGTCCAGATGTATATATGTAAGTGTTGAGATCTGACGTGTAAGGGTCCAGATGTATTATAGTGTGGAGATCTGACGTGTAAGGGTCCAGATGTATTATATGTAGTGTTGAGATCTGACGTGTAAGGGTCCAGATGTATTATATGTAGTGTTGAGATCTGACGTGTAAGGGTCCAGATGTATTTATATGTAGTGTTGGAGATCTGACGTGTAAGGGTCCAGATGTATTATATGTAGTGTTGAGATCTGACGTGTAAGGGTCCAGATGTATTATATGTAGTGTGGAGATCTGACGTGTAAGGGTCCAGATGTATTATATGTAGTGTTGAGATCTGACGTGTAAGGGTCCAGATGTATTATATGTAGTGTTGAGATCTGACGTGTAAGGGTCCAGATGTATTATATGTAGTGTTGAGATCTGACGTGTAAGGGTCCAGATGTATTATATGTAGTGTTGAGATCTGACGTGTAAGGGTCCAGATGTATATATGATAGTGTGGAGATCTGACGTGTAAGGGTCCAGATGTATTATATGTAGTGTGGAGATCTGACGTGTAAGGGTCCAGATGTATTATATGTAGTGTGGAGATCTGACGTGTAAGGGTCCAGATGTATTATATGTAGTGTGGAGATCTGACGTGTAAGGGTCCAGATGTATTATATATAGTGTTGAGATCTGACGTGTAAGGGTCCAGATGTATTATATGTAGTGTTGAGATCTGACGTGTAAGGGTCCAGATGTATTATATTAGTATGTGGTTGAGATCTGACGTGTAAGGGTCCAGATGTATTATATGTAGTGTTGGAGATCTGACGTGTAAGGGTCCAGATGTATTATATGTAGTGTGGAGATCTGACGTGTAAGGGTCCAGATGTATTATATGTAGTGTTGGAGATCTGACGTGTAAGGGTCCAGATGTATTATATGTAGTGTGGAGATCTGACGTGTAAGGGTCCAGATGTATTATATGTAGTGTGGAGATCTGACGTGTAAGGGTCCAGATGTATTATATGTAGTGTTGAGATCTGACGTGTAAGGGTCCAGATGTATTATATGTAGTGTGTGAGATCTGACGTGTAAGGGTCCAGATGTATTATATGTAGTGTGGAGATCTGACGTGTAAGGGTCCAGATGTATTATATGTAGTGTTGAGATCTGACGTGTAAGGGTCCAGATGTATTATATGTAGTGTGGAGATCTGACGTGTAAGGGTCCAGATGTATTATATGTAGTGTTGAGATCTGACGTGTAAGGGTCCAGATGTATTATATGTAGTGTTGAGATCTGACGTGTAAGGGTCCAGATGTATTATATGTAGTGTTGAGATCTGACGTGTAAGGGTCCAGATGTATTATATGTAGTGTTGAGATCTGACGTGTAAGGGTCCAGATGTATTATATGTAGTGTTGAGATCTGACGTGTAAGGGTCCAGATGTATTATATGTAGTGTTGAGATCTGACGTGTAAGGGTCCAGATGTATTATATGTAGTGTTGAGATCTGACGTGTAAGGGTCCAGATGTATTATATGTAGTGTTGAGATCTGACGTGTAAGGGTCCAGATGTATTATAGTAGTGTTGAGATCTGACGTGTAAGGGTCCAGATGTATTATATGTAGTGTTGAGATCTGACGTGTAAGGGTCCAGATGTATTATATGTAGTGTGGAGATCTGACGTGTAAGGGTCCAGATGTATTATATGTAGTGTTGAGATCTGACGTGTAAGGGTCCAGATGTATTATATGTAGTGTTGAGATCTGAAGTGTAAGGTCCAGATGTATTATATGTAGTGTTGAGATCTGACGTGTAAGGGTCCAGATGTATTATATGTAGTGTTGAGATCTGAGTTTAAGGGTCCAGATGTATTATATGTAGTGTGGAGATCTGACGTGTAAGGGTCCAGATGTATTATATGTAGTGTTCAGATCTGAGGTTTAAGGGTCCAGATGTATTATATGTAGTGTGGAGATCTGACGTGTAAGGGTCCAGATGTATTATATGTAGTGTTGAGATCTGACGTGTAAGGGTCCAGATGTATTATATGTAGTGTGGAGATCTGACGTGTAAGGGTCCAGATGTATTATATGTAGTGTGGAGATCTGACGTGTAAGGGTCCAGATGTATTTTATGTAGTGTGGAGATCTGACGTGTAAGGGTCCAGATGTATTATATGTAGTGTTGAGATCTGACGTGTAAGGGTCCAGATGTATTATATGTAGTGTTGAGATCTGAGGTTTAAGGGTCCAGATGTATTATATGTAGTGTGGAGATCTGACGTGTAAGGGTCCAGATGTATTATATGTAGTGTTGAGATCTGACGTGTAAGGGTCCAGATGTATTATATGTAGTGTTGAGATCTGAGGTTTAAGGGTCCAGATGTATTATATGTAGTGTGGAGATCTGACGTGTAAGTACACGCACCTCTCAGTTCTCCTGCCATCAGGAGACAGTGATCCGACATGATCCACTTGTCCGCGCTCCAGAACTAATATGGCATCTGTCACGTGTCAGCTCAGACTCGGGTTACCGCAGTCATGTTTTCATAAACGCACTCGGTTTTTTTATTCTGTTTCTAGCGAAATCAGTTGTTATCATCATAGGAATACATTATGATGAATATCCGTCAGGACAACTTCGAATGGTCTTGACCTACATTTGCCGTTATTGGTCAGCCTTCACCGTAAAATATATATTGTGTATACTTTATGTAGTGTATAAAGTATTATACGGCATACACATGTAATTAGTCCGATTGACATGCAGGGGCGTAGGAAGCGGGGGGGGGGGGGGGGGGGCAACTGCCCAGGGGGGCAACTGCCCCCCGTTCCCCAGGACGGGGGGGCAAACATGTCTTTTTGCTCCCCCATTTTCGCCGACTGAAATTTTCTAAAAATGCTTTATGAAAGAAAAAATGGTCCTCCGGCACATTTTTCGTACTTCATTCTAGAAAATTTTCCGCTGCGCTGCGCGGCGCATTTCCTAAAACGTTCAAGCACATAATGTCAAACCTTAAATAGTAAAAATTCAATACACACAAACTAGACTAAAAATGTCCATCAAGGAATTCTATGTACTATTTTAAAAAATGTCTCTTAAAAGCTCAATTTGTTTATATGTCTTAGCGAGACAATTAATTCATTTTTTTATGTTACACAACAATGTGCCGATGGTGTGAAGCCGGTATATTCAGATCGAGTAGGGTTGCATAATGTTATTACGACGCAATTATCATTCCTAAATGCAGGTAGCTTTAAATCGAAAAATTACCATGTTAAGAACGTTTTATAATCATCAAACTTTATCGTAAAACTCATCTCAGCCATTCTAAATCGTAATTTTTTCCCGGGGGAGACCCCCGGACCCCCTAACACCAAATTCTCGCGCCTTTGGGCGCTCGCAAATTCATCAAAATGCATCGTAAAACTCATCTAAGCCATTCTAAATCATAATTTTTTCCCGGGGGAGACCCCCGGACCCCCCAAACACCAAAATCTCGCGCTTTCGGGCGATCGCAAAATCATCTAAATACATAAAACTCATCCCGGGGTCACCCTCAGACCCCTAATAAAACACAAAAATCTCGCGCCTTCGACGCTCACACGCTAATTTGGTCAATTTGCGTATTCGTTAATTTCCTTTTAGCGACCCCACTGTCTATAAATGTGTACAAGGATTAAATTTAGTGATATATGAAAAATGTACATAAAGCATATATTATATGGTTGGGAGTTGAATTAATCTCCTCCTGTAGGTGTGGCGGGGGGGGGGGAGTTACAAAATAATGAGGACCTTTGCCTCCCCCATGACGTTTCATCTTCCTACGCCACTGACATGTATTCTTAAAGAATAGTCTCCCTGGTATACAATGTATTCGATTGCATATGTGACTATGTTTTGGGTGGTAAATGAAGACTAAAAGTGAGGCAGTACCACTGGGAGAGGTTAGGAAGAATAATGGAGGTTAGAAAAAAGAGAAGATAATTTATCAACATCCTAAATTTAGTCGCCTTTGCCGATTATGCGATAGGTATTCTAACACAACCGACAGAACATGATAGAACTCACAGAAGCGGCATAAAACTGTTGTTACAGCACAATGAATGAGGCAGACGAGTTCCTAATGGAAAACAATTTAGTTCTGTAGGTAATCTACATTAGGTATTAACGTTTCGGAGGTTTGTGGTCTCACGATATCCTTCTGGGCCCACTTCCAGAGATACAAAAAGCAGTGTATACTACCATGCGGAGATCAACATGAGGATGCGCTATTCTCTTTATAATAGGACATGCAAAAACAAATATGTCAACTGAACGAGCCGTCTTCTTAATATGACATGTAAAGTATTTTTTACCCTTATTAGGTATATGTGATGTTCTGAAAATTGAATCTTAATCACTCTTTTGAATTCGCCATATTGAAGCGTAAGCAATAAAAAAACCAGTGCACAACGTTTCTGCTGATGTCGACAATTTGGAAATTGAAAGCACCAGTTTGATCAACATTCTACCGCACCATTTATAATATGCCACATGTAATCATAAAATTGACCAGGTTTTATTATCGCGACATTTATTAATAATTGTTTGATTAATTAACGCCCTCTTAGCTGCTAACATCACTTTAGTCTTCCATCAGTGAAATGTCCTTGATGGTCACATTCAAAAGTTGTCTATCTCCGGTTGGTGTCCTTTGGCCTCTGATGTGATCTCACATTTGTTCCCTTGCTGGAAATCTGGGTCATTGGCTAAGTGGTTAGTGTGCCCGACATATTTGCCCCTACTTGTCACCCCTAGATCGAGTGTTTGAAGCCAGAATTAGGATACGACCTATACAGAATGATTTTTCTCAGAGAACTCACGAGGTGCTTTCCTCCAGAACTTGCGTAAGTTATATCAATAATTCATACCTAAATATTAAACGGAATTCAACAAAAAAGCAAACAAAATCATTCAGTTCTTTTCGTTAGTAAATACCACAATGTGTATAGAAAAGGAAGTCTGCTGACGAATGGTGTACTTGTGTGACCCTAACCTAGATAGCGCGAACTCTGGTGAGGGTTGGATGAGGACAAATCGCGTCATTATAGAATTCGGAAGACAATTATACAGATATTGGCGACTATTCTACTTGTGACAAATCTTCACTGTCATTAGTTCGACGATTAGATAGGCTTTTAAATTATTATCTTAATAATAGAATAATAAAAGGAGTAAAATCTTTGTTTTAACAGCATTAGATATGTACCTATGTTGTATGTTTCTGGTGGAGTAAGTATGCTATACACAACACTAATGGCACAGTGCCGGATACTCCGTTTGATCCTTCATGTACAACAAAATAAAATATGCTATCTTGGAATAGACTCATTTATTTTCTCGTTGTAATATACGAGACAAGTATTAGAAGACATCGTTCCCTGTCAGGTTTGTAGTTCAGCGCCAGAGAATGTTCCTTTTAGTAGCTTCGTTACTGTGCGAGGTCAGCGGTTCAAGAAGCTAATCTGGTCAGCTACTTTTAGCATACAAATGGTTTATCAGGCATGTAACATAGGTAAGAGTGTGGTGGTCAGTTTCAGTGGACATAGGTTAAATGGTGGTCAGTCACGAAGTGTCATCGACCGCCGATGACCACTCTACTGACCCATTCAATGCGATAACGTAACTGACCAGTAAAGAGGACGCTTGCGCTATCAAACAATATACCCGTTTTAAATTTAGAATCTTGTCGACTCAAAGAGGGCCAGATAGAGGTCAGATACTTAGTTTTATATGTCAGTGTCCGGTTTGGATCCGACCACTGGTCAACAACGTTATATAAATACATGCCGTGGTGTAACGTAAAAAAGTAAGTCTGTCCTCTGTCAGCTTTAATGATAGAAGGTATAGCAAACTTACACGTGATATCTTTGTAACGAAAGGGCATTGGTGTGAAAATAATGAACTTCAATATATACTTGTAAATAATTATAATTTTCATAATCTTCATAATCTAAAGTCTAAGACTATTTTATGATACTGGCATATCTGTACATTATCTTATTACCTCCCCTTCTATGGTAATTAAGTTAAATATGTTAAAAAGCATTCACACGTCTACTATAAATCAACGAAAATAAATACTATTATAACAACTTTTACCCAATTTTGACACGGACCAATTGGTCTTAATATTAACTTGTTTATGGGGCTTGAAAATTGTACTTTTTGTTATGATTCAAATTAGCAATATCATAAATAATCTTAAAGATGAAATTGTTCAAAGTATCCACAATAGTCATCTGTGGAATTATATTTCACCTACTATCTTTTGATCTTCTCTGTGTATGGCCCAGATCCTTCGGGAACTCCGACTTTTCTCCTCCGTCAATACTAGTCTTGCTAGTATGGCATCTCTTACTTTCAGTTTCGTATTCGATATTGTAATAGACTTTTGGAAATGTCATAATAATTACTGTCGTGAACCTAAATTGAGGAAGTAAATATGTAACAGAATTATAATTAACGTTCAGCTTTAGCACAGTTATCCTATTGATGTCTAGAGAGTTGATGAAGGAATATCGCACTGCCATAAAAACGCTTCGACAAACTCCTTATGCTATTTTACCTATGCCTCCGTATTCTCTATTTGAGGAAACATTTTTCTTTTCCATAAGCATAGTATTGTATCTGTTGACACGGCTCAACGTGACGGTAAACCCATGATATCGCTAGTTCAAGTGGGACCTACAACAAACATAATGTGCAACACTTATGAAATAATTTCTTTAACAACAACAGCCATCACCAACAAGGATATACATTTCCTGCACCCGTGCATCACACCACAAATATAAAGGTAAACAACATTAGTATAACAATATCAATGCCACTCGCCAAGCTGGCTGAGCTTTAAAGTCACTAATACATTCTCTGTCAGTGAGATCAGCATTATTTTTATCTACCTGAAACCTGTTTCCAGATATTGTTACTTGGTTATCGTTCGATCAGGTTATTCGGTATTGGGGTCATGTACGTTCGCCAGTAGTCCTTGGTCGATACTCACATACAGTGACGCAACTAGTCACAACAACGGTACGCCTCAATTTTCATTGGTAGCTTACCGTTAATGGTGATGTCGCTAAATCATAACAGTTACACGATAGATATAAAAGCAATTTCTTTAATAAACGAGGACAGGAGACTGCTGGAACAAGCTAATAGAGGGTGGCGCACAGGTACACGACGTAGCTATAGTGGGTGTAAAGGAATAAACAAGAGGCCCATGGGCCTGAACGGTCATCTGACTATTGGCAAAATACAACACCTCAAATAGACATACAAAAGAACTCTTTTCATTGAATAAGTTCAGGTTCTGATATACTTGATGATTTAAACCATGAATGAAGGTTCTTAATCCCCACCATACTACAAATCCAATATCCAGTCTCTAGTTTTCTTAGTTATTTACAAGACGTCGTTTAAAGATTTGAGCCTATTTAATTCACCTGAACAAACTTAGTAGCCATTCGTCCAGGCATGTCACAGGCTCAATATCAAGTCTCTTGGTGTCTTAGTTATTCACAAGAAGTCTATTAAAGATTTCAGCCTATTTGACCCCTGAGACTTTGAATGCAGGTCATGGTCATATATTTGAACAAACTTGGTAGCCCTTCATCTCAGCATGCCATCGACCCGATTTCAGGTCTCTAGGCCTCTTAGTTATTCACAACAAGTAGTTTAACTATTTAACCCCTCTTACCTTGAATGAAGGTCAAGATCATTTATTTGAACAAACCTGATGGCCCTTTATCACAACATGCCGCAGGCCCAATATGAGTTTTGGTTCTTGATAAGCAGTCGTTTAAGATTGTTTGTTTTTTATTGATTATTTTAACGTCCTATTAACAGCCAGGGTCATGTAAGGACGGCTTCCCATGAATGCAGTGTGTAGCGTGTGTGAAGAGCGAGGTGCGCGCTTTTGGAGACTGCGGTATGCTCGTGTTGTGTCTTCTTGTATAGTGGAACTGATGCCCTTTTTATAGTAGAATGCCGCCGAAGACACCAAGCAACACACTCCACCCGGTCACATTATACTGACAACGGGCGAACCAGTCGCCCACTCTCTGTTTGGTGTGCGCGCTAAGCAGGCGCATAAACTACCATTATTATAGACTTTGGTGTGTCTTCGCCAGGGGACAGAACTCAGAGCCTTCCTAACAAGGGCGAACGCTCAACTCAAGGCCGAAAGTGAGGTGGTGCCAAGGGAGACATTAGGAAACATAAAGTCAGTTAGGAAGAAGAGAAAAGATAAGGTCCTAAATTTAGTCGCCTTTTACGATAATGCAATAGGGGCAGCTTGTAGCCTATTTGACCCTTGTGACCTAGAATGAAGGTCAACGTCATTCATTTGAACAAACTTGGTAGCCCTTCATCCCAGTACGGTACAGGACAAATATCAGTACCCTGGGCCTTTCGGTTAATTTCAGAAGTTGCTTGAATGAAGTTTACACACGGCGCTCGATGACGGACAGTATATGATGATTATAGGTCATCTTTACCCTTTGGAAACAATATTTGATAGAGACAATGTGTGAAATGTCCAACAACAGAAGAAGTGCGGTAGAAATGAAGTGAAGTGATAAAGGGGCTAGAACAAAAGGGAAGTAGTCCATGTAGAAAAAGTGCACAGCAGCAAATAAAATATGTCTCTTATATTTCTTTAAAACTTTATAAATTGCAGAGCAGAATTAAAAGGAATATAGGAATCGATCTGTCCTGAGAAATAAAAGAAACCTGCAGTATATACTCTGCATTATTTATCCGCATACCTTTTCTGTTCTATAAATAAAACATGACATGCTTCTTACCCGTTCACTTTTTATTGGTAATTGTCATATAGGTATTTAGTTATTGATTGTAAAAAAACCAAGGTCATTACATTGTTTTATGTACATCGTTAACACATGGAACTGAAATCAAAGAGCAATTTATCACTGTACTGGTGTCAAAACAGCAGGCACACTGCGTTTACTATCGCACTGGTAAAAATCAATTCAATCAATCGACCTAGAAAATTCTAGGTCAACTAACTCTTTTATTAGAGATCACCTTTACGTAATATGTGGCTTACTCGCACGTTTTACTTCAAATTAAAATTACAATTACACGTAGCATAACATGTTTCATTACTCAAGCTAATTAATTTAACACAATTTTCACATTTGAATTCAAGATTGGAATTTTACGGTGGAAAATCACGAGACAGAAAACAGCAAAAAAAAATATTGTACGCAACACGAAGGGTTTCAAAGGAATAGGGTAGTTTGTTTATATATGCTTAAAAATTCCTGTGACGTCATCCATTGTGTACAACAGGTGTAGAGTTTCACTATCCAATGATGGTTAGTTTACTATTTATCTATTATGGCCTGGTTGAGAGGGCACTATTGCGTCATAGTATTGTCGAGGGATGGAATAGTGCCCGAGCCTTCGGCTCGGGCACTATTTCATCACGAGACAATACTATGAGGCAATAGTGCCCTCTCAACCAGGCCATAATGGGTTTAGTACATCATCCAACATGAGACCCGTTTTCATGTCATCGTAACAGAAGCACGTCAGGCGACATCTCGCAACGCTATTTTCATTTCCACACCACGTTGTTACATTAAAAGTACAACATATGAATTGTCGCAGAAATCTGTGAACGGGATTCAGCTTCATGAAGATTGAAAGTAGATCAATATAGAACATGACTGAACTGTCTTCTGTAGAAAAACATCATTTGCTTCCATCCCCGTACACAACAGCCTGTCCGCCGTCTTGACGTCTTGGTCGAAGCGCAACGTCATGTAATGGTGACGTCACAATACATTCACGTTCAATTTCGCGCCACTTCAATAGTGCCCGCTTGCCCGGGCACTATTGCAAATAGTAGCCATGTGTGTAGCCAATCCGAATCCAGTATTCTGTCACGTGATGTACTAATCAACAGTAATACCGTTGGTTAGTCAAATATCCAAAAATAACTTTTGAAAAAAAAACCAATTAATAAATATTCCTTCGTCCCGTTTATGTGTTCTAAATGATTCTTCAGGCACAATGAATCCAACAATCCATTGTGACCAGTTGGTTGGTTGGATGAACGTCCCACTAACAGCCTAATAGTCATATAGAACGAATATACGTACCCGGCCTACTATACCTTTCGGCCGGGTACGAATTTGTACCTATGTGTCGTTGTGGAGCACTGCCTCCGGAAATCACTCGGGCATCGTTTTCTTTACTTTCTGTAGGTTTCCAATTATTTTATGCGTATACATGCATTTACAAATGATTTTTGTCCAAAACAAACATAACTACCATTCTTAATATCTACCTTACCGCTCACAAGATGTCAAATTCACAATATGTGGACTTGCCGTATAAATTCTCTTCAGAAAGACCTTCATATGTATTATGTAAAAAAAAAATAATGCCTCGATGAGAATTTGATATTTTATGTGGTTCAGTTTTATTGCCTAGAAGGTAAGCGATATCAAACAAGTACAATACAAATGCAAACAAACGTTTTATAATGGTTTGCATAATCATTACTTTGCTCCATTAGCAGTAATAGGCACCAATTGTAGCTCTAAAGACGACACCATTTTCTGTCAAAAAGTCTTTTGAGCTACAATATTGCAGCTAATCTAGTGATAGATGTATGATTTTTCAGCACTGTGATCAATAAAAGACTATGAAACAAATGTTCATTTTACAATGGTAAAATATACAACACTTTTACATGCACGTATAGATATTGAAAAAATAACTTTGCAAAAAAAATCAATTCATTAATCAATATTCCTTTGACATATGTTCTAAATGATTCTTTAAGGACAATGAACACTTAGTACAAATCCAAAATGTTTTTGTTTGGAGATCGAATCAGTGATTTCAATATAAAGTCACGTTCGATTTCTGTATAGAATAATCCAGGTTACGAATCCTTACACAATTTCCTTTGTGTCTGCATGACACCTCACTTCTTTATAAGTAGTTGTGAAGGTGTCGAATTCTATCCAATTTTAGAGTTATCGTTTGCAACTCGTCTTTGAAGGTGTGATTTGTTGGAAATGGTAGAATCAAATACTT
Organism: Argopecten irradians; assembly: GCF_041381155.1. Taxonomy (NCBI): domain Eukaryota; kingdom Metazoa; phylum Mollusca; class Bivalvia; order Pectinida; family Pectinidae; genus Argopecten; species Argopecten irradians. The sequence continues at coordinate 4,262,137 of NC_091144.1, forward strand.
TTTAGGTCACCTGAGACGAAATCTCAAGTGACCTTTTCTAATCGCCTTTTGTCCGTCGTCGTGCGTCGTCCGTCGTAAGTTCGTAAACAATTTACATTTTCGACTTCTTCTCCAAAACTGCTGAAACAATTTCAATGAAATTTTGCACAAACCTTCTACGGCATAAGGCCAATAAAAATTGTGAATTATATAGTCCCCACCCCCCAGGGGGCTGTGGGAGGGGCCAAAAGGGGTAAAATTGAGTAAAATTTCAAAAATTTCCTTCTCTACTCACAGATGTGGTAGAATCACATACTCTTCATAGATAGAAAGGTCTTGATGTCCTTTACAAAAATTGTGAATTATATGACCCTTGGGTCTCACATTTCCCCTTGGGGAGGGGGTCAAATTTACTATAGTTTATATAGGAAAACCACATTAATGAGCATTTTTTGCTCAATTTTCATTGGAAATGAGTCCAACTTGGTAAGAATTTTTAGCCTGAGATAGAATTTCAATATCATATCCATATTGGTCCTGGCCGACCCCCTGGGGGCAAAGGGGCGGGGCTAAAAAAGGGACAAATATGCTAAAACGTAAAAAATCTTCTAAAATTCTGGAAATAGTAGAAACATATTATTATAGATGGAAACGTCTTAATATTTTTTATAAAAATTGTGAATTATATGACCCTGGGAAGGGGTCAAGTTTGCTTTGGTTTATATAGGAAAAACTTATTTGTGAACATAATTTGCCCAATTTTCATGGGAAATTAGTCAAATTTGATTAGAATTATTAGTCTAAGATATAGCATTTTAACATCCTCAGTTTAACAGTTCTCGATGACCCCCTCGGGGACCAGAGGGGCAGGACCTAACAGGGTCAAAATGATTAAGATTTCAAAAAATACTTTTAAGTTCACAGGTTTGATGGAAGCAAATACTCTTCATAGTCTAAAAAGTCAAATTTATAAATCACTTACCAACTTCAAGGCCCAGCATATAGTGTTTATATGTCTTTAATTTGTTTCATTATTTGTTTCATTATATATTCTAACTCGGGTGACCGTTAAGGCCCATGGGCCTCTTGTTAAAGTTGGATAAACCGCTCTTTAGTAGAATAGGGCAACCAGAAAAAACCTATCTGGGGCCATCTGCCCTAGATAGGTGAGTTTTCTCTTTAGTAGCTTAGGCCAACCAATTTCAAGGAAAATGCAATATTTTGTTATTTATCATATTGACTGCATGTTATACCTAACGTGTTACAAGGCCATATGTTTCCTATTTTTGTGATTTTTATCGCGACTGTAACATTTTGTCAGTTGGTTGTTTAGCTTAACGTCCTATTAACCGCCAGGGTCATTTAAGGACGGCCTCCCGTGTATGTGATGTGTTGTGTGTGTAACGTCCTATTAACAGCCAGGGTCATTAAGGACGGCCTCCCGTGTATGTGATGTGTTGTGTGTGTAACAGCCAGGGTTATTTAAGGACGGCATCCCGTGTATGTGATGTGTTGTGTGTGTAACGTCCTATTAACAGCCAGGGTTATTTAAGGACGGCATCCCGTGTATGTGATGTGTTGTGTGTGTAACGTCCTATTAACAGCCAGGGTTATTTAAGGACGGCATCCCGTGTATGTGATGTGTTGTGTGTGTAACGTCCTATTAACAGCCAGGGTCATTTAAGGACGGCATCCCGTGTATGTGATGTGTTGTGTGTGTGTAACGTCCTATTAACAGTCAGGGTCGTTTAAGGACGGCATCCCGTGTATGTGATGTGTGTTGTGTGTGTAACGTCCTATTAACAGCCAGGGTCATTTAAGGACGGCTCCCGTGTGTATGTGATGTGTGTGTGTGTAACGTCCTATTAACAGCCAGGGTCATTTAAGGACGGCATCCCGTGTATGTGATGTGTTGTGTGTGTAACGTCCTATTAACAGTCAGGGTTATTTAAGGACGGCATCCCGTGTATGTGATGTGTGTGTGTGTGTAACGTCCTATTAACAGTCAGATCATTAAAGGACGGCCATCCGTGTATGTGATGTGTGTGTGTGTAACGTCCTATTAACGCCAGGTCATTTAAGGACGGCATCCCGTGTATGTGATGTGTTGTGTGTGTAACGTCCTATTAACCGCCAGGGTCATTTAAGGACGGCATCCCGTGTATGTGATGTGTTGTGTGTGTAACGTCCTATTAACAGCCAGGGTCATTTAAGGACGGCATCCCGTGTATGTGATGTGTTGTGTGTGTAACGTCCTATTAACAGCCAGGGTCATTTAAGGACGGCATCCCGTGTATGTGATGTGTTGTGTGTGTAACGTCCTATTAACCGCCAGGGTCATTTAAGGACGGCATCCCGTGTATGTGATGTGTTGTGTGTGTAACGTCCTATTAACAGCCAGGGTCATTAAGGACGGTCCCGTGTATGTGATGTGTTGTGTGTGTAACGTCTATTAACAGTCAGGGTCATTTAAGGACGGCATCCCGTGTATGTGATGTGTTGTGTGTGTAACGTCCTATTAACAGTCAGGGTCATTTAAGGACGGCATCCCGTGTATGTGATGTGTGTGTGTGTAACGTCCTATTAACAGTCAGGGTCAAATAAGGACGGCATCCCGTGTATGTGATGTGTGTGTGTGTGTAACGTCCTATTAACCGCCAGGGTCAAATAAGGACGGCATCCCGTGTATGTGGTGTGTTGTGTGTGTAACGTCCTATTAACCGCCAGGGTCAAATAAGGACGGCATCCCGTGTATGTGATGTGTTGTGTGTGTAACGTCCTATTAACAGTCAGGATCATTTAAGGACGGCATCCAATGTATGTGATGTGTGTGTGTGTAACGTCCTATTGACAGTCAAAGTCATTTAAGGACGGCATCCCGTGTATGTGATGTGTGTGTGTGTAACGTCCTATTAACGGCCAGGGTCATTTAAGGACGGCATCCCGTGTATGTGATGTGTGTGTGTGTAACGTCCTATTAACGGCCAGGGTCATTTAAGGACGTCCCCCCTGTATGTGATGTGTGTGTGTGTAACGTCCTATTAACGGCCAGGGTCATTTAAGGACGTCCCCCCCCTGTATGTGATGTGTGTGTGTGTGTAACGTCCTATTAACGGCCAGGGTCATTTAAGGACGTCCCCCCCTGTATGTGATGTGTGTGTGTGTGTAACGTCCTATTAACGGCCAGGGTCATTTAAGGACGTCCCCCCTGTATGTGATGTGTGTGTGTGTAACGTCCTATTAACGGCCAGGGTCATTTAAGGACGGCATCCCGTGTATGTGATGTGTGTGTGTGTAACGTCCTATTAACGGCCAGGGTCATTTAAGGACGGCATCCCGTGTATGTGATGTGTGTGTGTGTAACGTCCTATTAACGGCCAGGGTCATTTAAGGACGCCATCCCGTGTATGTGATGTGTGTGTGTGTAACGTCCTATTAACGGCCAGGGTCATTTAAGGACGTCCCCCCTGTATGTGATTGTTGTGTGTGTAACGTCCTATTAACGGCCAGGGTCATTTAAGGACGCCCCCCCTGTATGTGATGTGTGTGTGTGTAACGTCCTATTAACGGCCAGGGTCATTTAAGGACGTCCCCCCCTGTATGTGATGTGTGTGTGTGTAACGTCCTATTAACGGCCAGGGTCATTTAAGGACGTCCCCCCTGTATGTGATGTGTGTGTGTGTAACGTCCTATTAACGGCCAGGGTCAAATAAGGACGGCATCCCGTGTATGTGATGTGTGTGTGTTTAACGTCCTATTAACGGCCAGGGTCATTAAGGACGTCCCCCCCTGTATGTGATGTGTTGTGTGTGTAACGTCCTATTAACGGCCAGGGTCATTTAAGGACGTCCCCCCCTGTATGTGATGTGTGTGCGTGTAACATCCTATTAACGGCCAGGGTCATTTAAGGACGTCCCCCCCTGTATGTGATGTGTGTGTGTGTAACGTCCTATTAACGGCCAGGGTCATTTAAGGACGTCCCCCCTGTATGTGATGTGTGTGTGTGTAACGTCCTATTAACGGCCAGGGTCATTTAAGGACGGCCTCCCGTGTATGTGATGTGTGTGTGTGTGTAACGTCCTATTAACGGCCAGGGTCATTTAAGGACGGGCTCACGTGTATGTGATGTGTGTGTGTGTGTGTGTAACGTCCTAATAACAGCCAGGGTCATTTAAGGACGACCTCGCGTGTATGTGATGTGTTGTGTGTGTAACGTCCTAATAACAGCCAGGGTCATTTAAGGACGGCATCCCGTGTATGTGATGTGTGTGTGTGTGTAACGTCCTAATAACAGCCAGGGTCATTTAAGGACGACCTCGCGTGTATGTGATGTGTTGTGTGTGTAACGTCCTAATAACAGCCAGGGTCATTTAAGGACGACCTCGCGTGTATGTGATGTGTTGTGTGTGTAACGTCCTATTAACGGCCAGGGTCCTTAAAGGACGGTCTTCCGTGTATCTGATGTGTTGTGTGTGTAACGTCCTATTAACAGTCAGGGTCGTTTAAGGACGTCCCCCCTGTATGTGATGTATTGTGTGTGTAACATCCTATTAACAGCCAGGGTCATTTAAGGACGTCCCCCTGTATGTGATGTGTTGTGTGTGTAACGTCCTAATAACAGCCAGGGTCATTTAAGGACGACCTCGCGTGTATGTGATGTGTTGTGTGTGTAACGTCCTATTAACGGCCAGGGTCCTTAAAGGACGGTCTTCCGTGTATCTGATGTGTTGTGTGTGTAACGTCCTATTAACAGTCAGGGTCGTTTAAGGACGTCCCCCCTGTATGTGATGTATTGTGTGTGTAACATCCTATTAACAGCCAGGGTCATTTAAGGACGTCCCCCTGTATGTGATGTGTTGTGTGTGTAACGTCCTAATAACAGCCAGGGTCATTTAAGGACGACCTCGCGTGTATGTGATGTGTTGTGTGTGTAACGTCCTATTAACGGCCAGGGTCCTTTAAGGACGGCCTCGCGTGTATAGGTTTGTGACATATGTCTTCGGATACCGCATCCTCGTACTCTTTTTATAGTGTATCTCACTGAAGCGTACTGCTAGCGACACAAAACAAGCACACATTAACCCGGTTCCATACTGACAACGGGCAAACCAGTCGTCCCACTCTAAGTAAGTAAAGAAACAGGTCAAATATAGGCTTGATGACACTTTATTCACTTTTTCTGAGGGATGTTTCTAAGTGAGTTTTCTACATCGTTTTTTATTGATAACAAGTTCTGGAACCAGAACTTTTCAATTTTCAATTCTTCACTAAAATTTCGACCCCCATTGTTCTAAAATATCACTCATTATGTCCTTCATCCTATGATATACATTTTTGTTTAGGTCATACCACTATTTGTTTGTAGACTCTGTTTTTTGTTGTTCATGATTTGTTTTCTTTCTCCTTTTACTTGTCTCTGTATTTCTCCTTGCTTATATAAACCTTTCTGCAGATCAAATGTTTTTGTTCTCTCTAACAACCCGCTTCTGGTCTCTGAATAGTTCTCAGTCTCCTATGTAGCCAATACGTCCTCCTTTAGCCGATTGGTATTTACTAGTAACATGAATAATCCTACTGTATCTCACTCTTTGTTGGATTATGATTTATTTCTTGATATTCGATTTTTTTTTGCAAATATCGCTTGTATAAAACTTGTATAGTGTTTAGTATTGAATATCTAAGTGTGGATTGTAATCAAGGAAAAATCAGTAAAAGCGATCAACGTGTGTTAGTGGAAGAAAGAATATTTATTAACTTACATGTATTGGGAGATTAGGTGTTTTTTGATAAATCCATATATTTATGTACAAATGCGTAGGTGAGTAGTGATCAATAACGTGACGTAATTTTGGATGTTCATGTTCGATTGTCGGTTTTAATTACAATAATCTGTTAAATGTACACGTTGAAAATTAAAACTATATCAATCTCAACGTACAGGTCTGAAAGACTGTCGATTTTTAAAATGCCAATAATTGTCTGAAGTGCGTATTTGAACACAGCAGACAACTATTGAATGTTAATTTGACAAGTCATGGCGAGAAAAAGACGTAATCAATTAACTTGCCGGACCATTAATTGATTGTATTGTAAATAGAATACTGCAAACTGCATTCTAAAACACATTTAAAAGGAATACCAAATACCATTAAAATTTCAAACGATTATAACATAATATGTGCTCATCAGTGTATGCTTAAGTGAGGAAATATTGACTTCGTCAGTATGATGTCACGGTTAAATGACTGACTTGATGCGGTATCTTTTTGTGTTCAGACAATCGTTTCTATGGTATTGTGTGAGGTCGCAATATGTTGAAATTGGTGTGGCCCTTGAGTAAATACTGTAATTAATTCTGTTTGTACACCAATCAAAGGGACTTCACAGCAACAATAATATATGCTGTCACTTAATAACGAATAGGCGAGTCTTTTACGTGCTAATGCAGCCAGTATACAAATTAAAATTAATAATTGATTATTTTGTAACGAAACTCAATAAAACACTGTTACTTTCGGTGCATTTCGTTATGTCATTGTACGGAAAATGGAACAAGACAAGGTCATGCTCCGGCGCTCTACGGCATGGAAACTTTTCTCTGTCGACGTTATCTTTATGACGTCATTGTTACGTTGCTCGTATCATGGTGAATAGAAGCTCCGCCGTGCCATACACTCATGCAGAAGTTTTCTGTATCAATGTATGGAAACATGCATGTGTCAAACATCAATATCGTCACTATGTTTGTGACGTCCATGTCCAGTTTGCATTATCAATGAATAGAAATGGAATGGTTACTTTTTCTTTGTGACATCACTTGCATTGACGTCTCATGGTATGGGGAAATGTCCGCGTCAGACATCCACACCGATACTGTACATCTCATGGTAAGGGGAAATGTCCGCGTCAGACATCCACACCGATACTGTACATCTCATGGTATGGGGAAATGTCCGCGTCAGACATCCACACCGATACTGTACATCTCATGGTATGGGGAAATGTCCGCGTCAGACATCCACACCGATACTGTACATCTCATGGTATGGGGAAATGTCCGCGTCAGACATCCACACCGATACTGTACATCTCATGGTATGGGGAAATGTCCGCGTCAGACATCCACACCGATACTGTACATCTCATGGTAGGGGAAATGTCCGCGTCAGACATCCACACCGATACTGTACATCTCATGGTATGGGGAAATGTCCGCGTCAGACATCCACACCGATACTGTACATCTCATGGTATGGGGAAATGTCCGCGTCAGACATCCACACCGATACTGTACATCTCATGGTATGGGGAAATGTCCGCGTCAGACATCCACACCGATACTGTACATCTCATGGTATGGGGAAATGTCCGCGTCAGACATCCACACCGATACATCTCATCACACATGAACTATGGGGAAATGTCCGCGTCAGACATCCACACCGATACTGTACATCTCATGGTATGGGGAAATGTCCGCGTCAGACATCCACACCGATACTGTACATCTCGTGGTATGGGGAAATGTCCGCGTCAGACATCCACACCGATACTGTACATCTCATGGTATGGGGAAATGTCCGCGTCAGACATCCACACCAATACTGTACATCTCATGGTATGGGGAAATGTCCGCGTCAGACATCCACACCGATACTGTACATCTCATGGTAGGGGAAATGTCCGCGTCAGACATCCACACCGATACTGTACATCTCATGGTATGGGGAAATGTCCGCGTCAGACATCCACACCGATACTGTACATCTCATGGTATGGGGAAATGTCCGCGTCAGACATCCACACCAATACTGTACATCTCATGGTAATGGGAAATGTCCGCGTCAGACATCCACACCGATACTGTACATCTCATGGTATGGGGAAATGTCCGCGTCAGACATCCACACCGATACTGTACATCTCATGGTAAGGGGAAATGTCCGCGTCAGACATCCACACCGATACTGTACATCTCATGGTAATGGGGAAATGTCCGCGTCAGACATCCACACCGATACTGTACATCTCATGGTATGGGGAAATGTCCGCGTCAGACATCCACACCGATACTGTACATCTCATGGTAAGGGGAAATGTCCGCGTCAGACATCCACACCGATACTGTACATCTCATGGTATGGGGAAATGTCCGCGTCAGACATCCACACCGATACTGTACATCTCATGGTATGGGGAAATGTCCGCGTCAGACATCCACACCGATACTGTACATCTCATGGTATGGGGAAATGTCCGCGTCAGACATCCACACCGATACTGTACATCTCATGGTATGGGGAAATGTCCGCGTCAGACATCCACACCGATACTGTACATCTCATGGTATGGGGAAACGTCCGCGTCAGACATCCACACCGATACTGTACATGACATTATCAGCGCGAATATTATTTCATCATATAATCCGCCTGATATCCCGTAATTTCGCCTGTGTAACATTTTTGTATATAAGTGTGATATAACCTTGAGCGATTTTCATTGGATGGAAAAATGACGTGACGTCAGGATAACGAGGACGGCGGGACAAAATGGCGGTGTATGTTGGAATTTCGGAATACATTTTGACGTTAAATTCTTTGTAATGTAGGTTTTTCTGATAAAAAGTATCTTAAATTTGTTTTCAATTCATAGGAGATTTTATGATACATATACTCGTCTCGAAGTCTTAATATTTGCTCGCAAAGGCTCACAAAAATATGAACTTCTTAGACTCGTTTCATAAAACTTCATATGAAATGATCACTCAGGTAAAATGCTATATATAAGTGTTGTCGTGTCCAAAAGCACTATGCAATATATATATTTGAGCGGATTTTTTTTTGGGGGGGATGTCTTTTTCATCTATTCATGGTTCTAGAAATATTTCTAAGAATTGTGTAAGCTTTAATACTTTTAAGTTTGTATTTTAAGGCATATTATAAGATAGCAATCAAAAGTGTTACATAAGTGACGCGGTGAATCGGTTTCTTTCAGAATAAATTGTGGGGTCATAATAAAGTAAAGTCATATCGCAACAAAACATTTAAATAATCACTTTTAGATAACAACATTCTTTCAAACTATAAAATGAAAAGGTTATAGAAGATGATGTTCAATTATCTTAATTATTGTTATTGTCCCAGTACTGTAAGTATTTTATCTAAAGTTGTTCTGTATACGTATCAATCAGAAACACTGGCGCCTTACCTCTACTTTGACTAACTATATATGTATATATAAATTATACATGTGCATCTACATAGTGTATAACCTATCGATTGTCTATTGTACGTTCATGGTTTCGTCAGCTTCAAAGAAATGCATTATTCAGTTTTTGTTTCATTTATGAAAAGCTTCAAAATTATCACCATAATTTACACGAAATATTAATCTGTAATTTGTAGGAAAATCAATAAATATTTTTGTTTGCGTTTGTATAATTTTCATAGGAACTAAGGTTCATGACGTGAGCCACCAAGCTAACAAACACATAAACAAAACTTTGTATAATGTCGGAGGTGATTCGGTGCATCTTGCATCATGTTTGTTATAGAAGCACAAGGGCTTGTCATGTACATATATACAAAGAACATTCACTTTGTTTTTGATTTCCATTGCTTCACAGTCTACCAATAGCTAAAGCCATTTTATGACGTCCCGTCTACCATGGTATGTGTTGCGAGGGGGCGTGGATGTTTGGGGAGTGTGGTATGATTGCGTTGTGTTTCTAGTAATAAGTGGGAAATATTACAAACTTAGACGAGCATGCAAATCGACAACAAATCGAACCTAGCGCTATATCTGTAATTCAATTTCATATTCAAAATATTGTCAGTATTCTGTGACAAGGTGGGGATGTTATTTGATGTCTTCGTTGGCATGAGTCAGTGACAAAGCACTATAAAAAGGACAAGAGACCCACTATACAAGACACAACACGAAAATACCGCAGTCTCCCAAAACACGCAACTCGCACTATATACACGCTACACACCACATATATGGCAGATCGTCACTTTGTATAACCCTGGTTAATAGGACGTTAAACAAACAAATCAATGTGTGGAATGTTTAATTGTTTTTTGGGAGACTGTGGTATGTTGGAATGGTGTCTCCTTGTAATGATGGTTTTGTGTTTTGATTAGGTCTAACGTCCCAGTTTTATTTTAGGACGGCCTCCCGTGTGGACAACGTTTTACGGTGAGTGGATGTATCAATGTTTTGGTAGGCTGCGGTATATCAATATTGTGTCGAGTGGTACTTTTGCGATTTTATAGTGCTATCTCACTGAAGCAAAGCAGTCGTCCATCCGACTTCCTTTATGCCGAGGGATAAGCAGGCACAGACAATACCAATTGTATAAACTATGTGTAAACTAAACAAAATTAAAGACGATGGCCGATAAACTCCTGACAAAACGTCTCAAAATTGTGATACACGTTTTTGCCAGGCTAATATCGCCCATCGTATCAATATCTGCAAATGTCCTCACCATATAACTCTATTTTGACAGAACTTATTAATACTTATGTATCTTCAACCGAAGTACAATCTTGCAACTCGTTATTGGAAACTATTCATATTACGTAAGTAAGGTCCATGTAATATGTAAACCAAGTAATATTTTCATGCAAATAAATTTCATTTGAACAGTTGATGCAGTTGAAAAAAGTCAAGTTAAACAAATGGTACCTGCTATATATACAAGTGTGCATTATTTTATGATCTTTTGGTACCAAATATGTGATATATACGAGCTGCACATTGTTATGGTATTTATTGGTATTGTTATTCCTCGGCGACGAGTTACCGTCTTCGTGGGTCCGTTTTGGCACCAATGGCCAAAAACAACAGAACGCTGCTTGACGATCAAAAACGGAACTTTTTTATTTAACAATCGCACGCGCGAGGTTAGGACCGCGGCCCAGTTCACAGGGTCACAAATGACAGTCACTTCAGTATGTATAACATTACGGGATTTACACTAAAAATGAAGCTTATATGTACCATAGAATCGATTATTATGTGTATCTCACACGATTGTTTATAAACGTGATCAGACCGATAGCACGTGGGTCCCATGTGGGTTAGATATATCTTGCATCACCCATACCGTGCGTTCAGTATCTACAAAGACTTGTAACAGTAATCCAGGATTTAAATGACAATGCTTTTGAAATGTCGTTACATGTGTCATACTTTCAGTTTTTATCTTACATGTCACCATCTGTACTTAGCCATGTTTACTTTTATCCTCTCGGTATGTACGTGATTGTGATCGTGTCCTTGTCAGGGAGCGGTCAGTATATAGTGACGCCGATCATGTAGTGTTGCAGACTAGCTACAACCATTCTATGTAATACCAAAACTTTACAGCTCATTCATTCCAAATATTGGCCTTAACTAGTCTTGTTTTCAGTTTTCATACAAGTGAACACACGATTGGCTATACGTCACTATATAAATACCTAATTTACTTTAAGATCAAGCACTTTAGATACTATTAGCTAATGTGTGTATTTAGACCGAACGATTGCGGTTGGGGGTGTTTATAAATAGACCACGTTTACAACTCGACAGGATTTTTGTGGTTAGGTCGGCACGACGTGCGTACGTTCACGGTGACTCGTGTAATCAAACATTTTTTGTCCTTGTCGATGGACACGTATTGGAAAAATTCCATTGGATGATGTCGGTGTTTGACCTTCACCAGCTCATCATCCCAACTGGTTGGTTAAAACAAATCTATAATTACTTGTAGATAGTTTTATTTTAAGAAGTCACCAATAGTGATTATTGCATCACGCGTAAATTTATAGGAACACGCTATTCCGTTTATAGGAACACGCTATTCCGTCGTAATACCGTACGACCTTCCGGACCCATGCATGTGGGTTCGGTTCATATCCTTTATTCTTCCTACACGTTATACATAATTATGTATATATTATATCTATCATAGAGAGGTATTGTACAGGTCGCGCTGAGATATTGCGTCACCCTGAAAGTCCGGATTGTAACAACGATCTTGGTTGGCTTGCTTCTCATTCACCGGATGAAAAAGCTATGTGTGTTGATTTCCTTATAAGGTATTGTTACTGTAAGTTGAGTTAACGTGTTCCAATTCCGGTCCGGTAAAGATTACTGGTATTATTCTAGCAATAGAATTCGAGAGAAAAATCGTATCAAATTATACAAGATTTACAGATGGCAGGCCTCCCCTTTATCAAGGCACACGAATAAATAACAATAGAAAGGCGACATGTATACCTTCGTCGAACGGAGGTTGGAGGCGGAATATATTGAATTTTCAAGGTCACGAAGCACAATTATCACCCGGACATTCTTTGACCTAAGTTATAGACTGAGATTGACTAATCATACTAAATATCACAGCATGTATTGGTGAGTCAGGTATACAGATAGATACAGAACCCCCTCATATTTGGAACTAGCCCACGTGCAGCACAGTCTGAACTCAGAATTATTATTTTTAATTAATTTAGTTATTAACAGCCAGGGTCATGTAAGGACGGGCTACCATATATGTAGTGTACATTGTGTCTTGTGATATAGCACTATAAAAAGAGCAATATTCCACTATAACAAGTAGACACAACACGAAAATACCGCAGTCTCCCAAAACACGTACCTCGCACTTCATACACGCTACAAACTACATTATGGGAGGCCGTCCTTACAAGATCCTGGTTGTTAATAGGACTTTAAAATAATCAAACAAACAAACAATTTGGGAGACTGCGTTATATTCGTGTTGTCTTCTTGTATAGTGGAATTCCTGCCCTTTTTACCTCGCACAACATACACGCAATGATCGCATACATTACAGGCCGTCCTTACATGACCAAAGCTGTTAATAGGACGTTAATAAATCAAACAAACAAGCAAACAAATATAGTGCTATTTACTGAAGCATACCGCCGAAGACACCAAGCAATAGGACTCAGGTAGGGCGTTAGAATTGTATCTGCTGTCCCTATGCATGCTCGTAAAAGGCGACTTATTTTCTTCTTCCTAAGGTTTCCCTTGACACCACCCCACTTTTGGCCTTCGGTAGAGCGCCCGCCCCTGCGAGGAAGGCTTTAATTTGGGTTCTCTCCACTAGCCGAGACACACCATAGTCTATGAAAGTGGTAGCTTCTGCTCTTGCTTGGCGCTCAGCATAAAGGGAGTGGGACGACTGGTTGGCCCGTTGTCAGTGTAATGTGATCGGGTGGTCATGGGGTGTGTTGCTTGGTGTCTTCGGCGGCATGTTTCAGTGATATAGCACTATAAAATCGCAATAGTTCCACTATCAAGAAGACACAACACGAACATACCGCAGTCTCCAAAGACACGCACCTCGCACTCATACACCCTACACACCGCATACATGGGAGGCCCTCCTAAACTGACCATGGTTGTTAATAGGACGTTAATTAATCATCAAACAAACAAAATCAACAGAAGCTAAAAGTGAGCCGGTGTCAGAGGACGAATAGGAAGAATAGAGATAGAGACAGCAGGTACAATTCTAACGCCCTACCTGCTAGGTAGAGCACCGTGGCATGATTTTAAGGATTTTCGTAAATGACCGTTAGTTCCATTCAAAAATCAATCTAAGTCCAAAGATCTATTATTAGTATTAGACATGAGGCATGCAGAGCAATGAAATGCTAAATTCCTATAATGATCCACTTTGGTGAGGTCACTGGGCTAAAATATCACGTTAAGTACACTGACCGCATAGACGTGGGTTAAAACAGCTAGCGGCATGGTTTTAATGCTTTAATCGTCCACAGAGATCATGTGATGTGAAAATTGAGAGTAATGAAAGTTCATTGGACTTTGGGTATTACAGTTATATGCACTAGCACAACATTAAGAAAATAGCTATAAAATGTATTAGCTAGCTGCCAACGATTAACATACTTCCTATAAAGATCAAACGCTTGCTTGACCGCGAGCAAAGATTAAATGTAGCCGGTACAGTAACATAACGGCCAAAGTGCGACGCACTTAACGCTACTCGTGTCAACTGCACAACTATCTGTCTTCTTTACAGGCTATATTTATCAGACAGTTTAGAATTATTTTACTTTTTACAGTGTGTAATGTCACTTTTTGGCGAGGTTGTTTTCAAATACGATTCTTATAAAAGCGATGTCTATTGTTCAAATTCCTTAAGTTACCTTCCAAGACACAATCGGAATAGGATTATAGCCTTATTACGTTTGTGCACAGTATGTCTATGTATGTCGACATATCACGACAAATAAACTAAAAGTGGTGTCATACATTCGGAAGAACACAATGTATTTTGAAAGAAAACAAAAGATAGACACAAAATCGTTTGTTTGATTCAATTAACGTCCTTTTAACAGCTAGGGTCATGCAAGGACGGCCTACATGTATGCGGTGTATTGCGTGTATGAAATGCGCGATACCGCATTTTGGGAAAATGCGGTATATTTGTGTTGCGTCTTCTTGTATAGTGGAACTTTTGTTCTTTTTATAGTGCTATATCACTGAAGCATGCCGCCGAACACACCAAGCAACACACCCCACCCGGTCACATTATACTGACAACGGGCGAACCAGGCGTTCCACTCCCGGTATGCTGAGCGCTAAGCAGGAGCAGAAACTACCACTTTTATAGACTTTGAAGAGTCTCGGCAAGATGACAGAACCCAGAGCCTTCCTCACAGGGGCAATCACTCTACAAAAGGACAAAAGTTAAGCGGTGTCAAGGGAGACGTCAGGAAGAAGAGAAAAGATATGATCCTTAATGTAGTCTCCTTTTACGATCATTCAATACGGGTTGCAGGTATAATTCTTAAACCCTATCTGCAGGGCCGTGCAGGTACAATTCTAAATCCCTACCTGCAGTGCAGGACCCAAAATCTTCTCTTATCTGTATATGCGATGTTACAATTGCATACGATGGAGAAATCTTTCAGCGATATTGCATTTTCGTTTTGATTTGAAATTAGGTATGTTCTTTCTCTTATTTTGATTCAGAAAAAAAGACTGTTTAAAGATAGATAGATTTAGAGCTAGTTTGTTTAAGGAAATAAATTACAACTAAAATTTATGTAAAAACTCTCTCGTTATCATTCATATTGAACTACCTGGACCAAACTCAGTGATGTTTTTTTCAAGCATCATTAATTTCGCCGACGTTGGGTAGACACGGTGTAAAATTGATACTAAAATCCTGCGACGTTAGCCCACACATGGGGTAATCACTCATCAGTTCCGCGCGAAAATCATTCTCTCGGGACCCTACATCTACCACAGGGATATAATAACTGATGATGAGTATAGAAAAATAAGTCTATTTATAATTTACGGGATGTTGTAGGTTACCAACCTTCTACTTTATCACCATGATCTTTATAAACACTTGTAACAGGTTACTGTGAAAAGCAACGGACAATGTGATTGCACTTTAAAACATTGCCTCTAACTGTTTTATTGTAATGAGTGCTAGGTCGCCGACCTCTGGATGGGGCTACGCTGTATACGTAGATGTCTGATAAAGACAGACCGTTTATTCGTTCCGCTCGACCATGTTAAACTTTGCACAAGTTTAAAAATGAGCAACATCTAAGTATCTCTTGAAATCAGTGAATAATTGCAATATTTTAAATAACAATTTGATGGTCTGTTTTATTAATTGACAACAAACAGATAATTATAAGGAAACTAATTCGTTATCCCATGATAATAACAATTACAGTTATTATTTCTGTCATTTATAAATAACATCTCCGTTGTCACTACTTTTGGCTTTTATTTGAACCTTGCATGGTCTAAAATACCATGAATCATAAAAAAAGTCTGTGGATCTGATCTTGACAACTTCTATTCGGATAAATAATTTTCGCTGTGTTTAAGTACGAGACAAAAAATGTTTTATTTACGATGGAATACACACTCACTACATCGACATAAAACATATCACTCGACCAAAAATAAAAGAAGGCATCAGTTTATTGATGTTTGGTCACAAAATTTTAATATTAATTTAGCTGCAAACTCTCACGCGTGTTCAAAAATAGAAACTTGTATCAACATGTATAGGACTGTAGGACAGTGGCCATGTACTTCGCGTTATAAAGCTCTAAAGTATTGATCAGCTAGAACTAATCTGACAGAAAATCTGCTCGTGTCGCGTTAACGCCACCCGTAAGGAGAGACATGGGTGTCCTTCCGGTCTAATCATATTGACTTCCGGTGAATTATCGGCTAGCTGTAGTGGATAAGTACCAAGTTTTATCAAAGTGAGTTTCATGGATTAGGTTTCTGTGTAAATATTGGAGATATAGTTAGTCAACGGTTTCCAATCGTGATCATAAACCACCGGGCCTAATGGATTGGCTAGTAGTACCTTTCATCCTATGTTTGTACTCTGAAGACTTTAGTACCGAAACCTGTTAATATACCGCCCGAGTACTTCCTTTAATTCCATTGTTCCCTGAACAATACAAGTAACTAACGTGACTGACCTTCTGCCACAGGACAGGTACCGCTTCTGTTACCAGGGCATCTCTTTTCATCAAGTCAATATTAAAGAAATCAAGTGCCATCAAACGGTGACCGCCTTATATCCCTACGAACCAATAGTCCGAAGGCCCGTTAGTCCAAAGGTCCATTAGTCCTAAGGCCGTTAGTCCGAATGCCCAATAGTCAGAAAACAGATTATTTAACTGGAATTTATATGCGAACAGTACTCGAAATGAAACAAACGTTTATTACAGTTTTCGATGCAAAAGATTTGTTGTAAACTTGCTAAGGTATTCTTACATGTAGGTGACCCTACAGATTTGATACGTAAAACAAGAGGCCCAAAGGGCCTTAACGGTCATCTGACTACCTTGACATAGTAAAATTAATTATATATGGTGTCAATTTGTCAGGATCATGTCAGGATCATTTTCAATTTCTTTCAACAAATTTTCTTTCCAACAAGAGGCCCAAGGGCCTTAACATATAGGAAAGTAATTAGATATAGTGTCATGGTAGTCATAGAGATGTAACAATACTTTGTCGGGACCATGTCAGGATCATTTCATGCAAGTTTCAGCCAAATTGCACCGGTAGAACTTGAGAAGAAGTTCAAAATGTGTTTTCAAGATGGTGACTGTGGCGGCCATCTTGGATTTCAGATCGACCCGAAAAATAACAACACTTTGTCGGGACCATGTCAGGATCATTTCATGCAAGTTTCAGCCAAATCGCACCGGTAGAACTTGAGAAGAAGTTCAAAATGTGTTTTCAAGATGGCGGCTGTGGCGGCCATCTTGGATTTCGGATCGACCCGAAAAATAACAACACTTTGTCGGGACCATGTCAGGATCATTTCATGCAAGTTTCAGCCAAATCGCACCGGTAAAACTTGAGAAGTTCAAAATGTGTTTTCAAGATGGCGGCTGTGGCGGCCATCTTGGATTTCAGATCGACCCGAAAAAAAATAACAATACTTTGTCGGGACCATGTCAGGATCATTTCATGCAAGTTTCAGCAAATCGCACCGGTAAAACTTGAGAAGAAGTTCAAAATGTGTTTTCAAGATGGCGGCTGTGGCGGCCATCTTGGATTTCAGATCGACCCGAAAAATAACAACACTTTGTCGGGACCATGTCAGGATCATTTCATGCAAGTTTCAGCCAAATCGCACCGGTAAAACTTGAGAAGAAGTTAAAATGTGTTTTCAAGATGGCGGCTGTGGTGGCCATCTTGGATTTCAGATCGACCCGAAAAATAACAACACTTGTCGGGACCATGTCAGGATCATTTCATGCAAGTTTCAGCCAAATCGCACCGGTAAAACTTGAAAAAGTTCAAAATGTGTTTTCAAGATGGCGGCTGTGGCGGCCATCTTGGATTTCAGATCGACCCGAAAAATAACAACACTTGGTCGGGACCATGTCAGGATCATTTCATGCAAGTTTCAGCCAAATCGCACCGGCAAACTTGAGAAGTTCAAAATGTGTTTTCAAGATGGCGGCTGTGGCGGCCATCTTGGATTTCGGATCGACCCGAAAAATAACAACACTTTGTCGGGACCATGTCAGGATCATTTCACACAAGTTTCAGCCAAATCGCACCGGTAGAACTTGAGAAGAAGTTCAAAATGTGTTTTCAAGATGGCGGCTGTGGCGGCCATCTTGGATTTCGGATCGACCCGAAAAATAACAACACTTTGTCGGGACCATGTCAGGATCATTTCATGCAAGTTTCAGCCAAATCGCACCGGTAGAACTTGAGAAGAAGTTCAAAATGTGTTTTCAAGATGGCGGCTGTGGCGGCCATCTTGGATTTCGGATCGACCCGAAAAATAACAACACTTTGTCGGGACCATGTCAGGATCATTTCATGCAAGTTTCAGCCAAATCGCACCGGTAGAACTTGAGAAGAAGTTCAAAATGTGTTTTCAAGATGGCGGCTGTGGCGGCCATCTTGGATTTCGGATCGACCCGAAAAATAACAACACTTTGTCGGGACCATGTCAGGATCATTTCATGCAAGTTTCAGCCAAATCGCACCGGTAGAACTTGAGAAGAAGTTCAAAATGTGTTTTCAAGATGGCGGCTGTGGTGTCCATCTTGGATTTCAGATCGACCCGAAAAATAACAATTCTTTGTCGGGACCTTGTCAGGATCATTTCATGCAAGTTTTAGCCAAATCGCACCGGTAGAACTTGAAAAGAAGTTCAAAATGTGTTTTCAAGATGGCGGCTGTGGTGTCCATCTTGGATTTCAGATCGACCCGAAAAATAACAACACTTTGTTGGGACCATGTCAGGATCATTTCATGCAAGTTTCAGCCAAATCGGACCGGTAGAACTTGAGAAGAAGTAAAAAAAAAAATGTAAAAAAAATGTACGCACGGCGCATGACGACGGACGAAACATGATGACTATAGTTCATCCTAACCTTCGTGTCAGATGACCTTAAAAGCATTATTAGTAAGATATTTTTAGTTGCTTTGTAAAAAGAAGTGAAGAACATTAATTAGTGTTATTAAGTTTAATCATTAAGGAAATACAATGAATCACATTGCCAATTTGTTTCATTTTATACTGTATACCGAAGACGGTCTATCTATACCAGACCAGTGTGAGGCCCAAGGGTACATTCTTTAATATATCAAAAAGATTATAAAGTTCTGTACAAATCCGACTGATAACATCTACGTTAAAAGTGAGGACAGAATACTGTGTTCTTAAAGGTTCATTAAAGAAGTAACATTAAAATTTAAAGCAATAAGGCTCATTCATAGTCTCCTATCTTCTCAATCGGGTCTAAAGAAATGCCTTTGACCTACCGCTGTGAAGGACTCGTTTTTAAGTATTGGCGTTGGTCACCAATAAAACGTCCACTGTATATAAGTGGAGAT
Organism: Argopecten irradians; assembly: GCF_041381155.1. NCBI lineage: Eukaryota > Metazoa > Mollusca > Bivalvia > Pectinida > Pectinidae > Argopecten > Argopecten irradians. The sequence continues at coordinate 4,281,523 of NC_091144.1, forward strand.
TTGGTTTGTTATGTTGTCATATTGATAGGTTTAAGTTGTAATAAACTGTTTGTGGCACACAAGGATAATTCAACAATAATCGTTATATTTGTGAAAGGCTGTGTTCTTTCACTATGTTTCCTAAAAATATAACAACTTCCAATTTGGGATCACGTACATATTCCGATAATCAGTATACGTCTATTAACACCGATCACCACCAGGACAAAATCTGGTATATCGTATCTTCTGATCTACCTAAGACTAAAATGCGTATCTTCTGATCTACCTAAGACTAAAATGCGACTAAATTTGGTATATTATTTTTCTAGTCTACCTAACTAATGTTGTCCTGAAATAAACTTGGCTGTTTAAAGGTAGTTTTCATCACATGAAATATAAAAACTACGAAACTGAAATTTATCATGTACATAGATATAATATTCAGATCATTTCCAATGCATACAGCGAACATTACAGGTGGTCAGTTGCCTAGCTTGACCAGGAAAATGCTCCTCTAAAAATAGAGCGAAGTCAAGCTTAACATAGAACATGACGTTTTTTTCCATAAGGAGGCATCATCAACAAACAGAAGCGTGCAACAGATGTCACATAGCAGCGACAGTCTTGACAAGGTATGTTTAGTTAAAAGACAACTCGAAGTGCGATGGATTTTTTAATACATATCATATAATCTAAAACACTTCATGTTACTGACATGCGCTCGCTAGCTTAGTACATGTACATCAATAATATATGAAATTAGTCTGCCACTGCATGTCCGCTAGCATACGTGTTGAAATTTAACTCACTACGTGCAACACGAGTCCACCAGAATCCGGGCAAGTTTCGCATGATATCGAGTCCACCAGAATCTGGGCAAATTCCGCATGATATTTGGCTCCTGTCTGTTCCTTTTGCTACATGGCATCTCTGACTTCCATTCCCTAGAGATATCCTAGGGTGCTACCGATTCCATTCTAATTTCCTCCTTTTTGTTGCCTATTCAGATAACTTTTTTACTCGCACCCTTCGTTCAACAAAGCGCATGCGGGAAACTTCGATAACCCAATCCTTTGCAGCTTTATTTGTATACTATCCAGTCGGAATGACATCGTAATAAATCAACAATTTCCTTCAATTCTGTACACAAAAATACATTTGTTCACTTATACAGAAATTTAAATTATTTTTTAATATGTTTTTCATCTTTTCTTCCGTTTATCGAGTTTTACAAAAAAAAATATGTGTTCGGTTGGTCGAAACCTAACTTTAAATCATAGGTATTTAGCACGCTGATAAGTCAAAGACCCACTATAGACTAATATATAGAGAAAGGTAAGGAACTCCTCCGTGACGCAAAATTGGGTAATTTAGTTCAAAGTGTTGTAAAAAAAATATCCAGACCAGATATTTCAACGGCTTTGGTCTTAATTGAAAGTTAAGATGTTACACTTCACGATGATAACAAGAAATCCTACTGAACTTGTCTACTTTTTTCACAAACAGCCTCGAAACTTGAAAAATTGACGAATTTCCGTTATAAAAACACGGAGGAGTTCCTTACCTTTCTCTATATATTAGTCGATAGTGGGACTTTGACTTATCAGCGTGCTAAATACCTATGTTTAAATAAATAATTTAATTACTTTGGTGGACCTATAAACATATATATAACGCACAAGGTATGTAACGCTTAAAGCACACATCTATTGAACAGTTTGCCGTAACAAATTCACATTCCATGTAGTGCATACCGCAGGCTGCCAACAATACTTGGGCATTACCGACATCAATATTCAAATATAACGAGCCTACCTGTGTTACTTCATTACTAGACGTTATCAACAGTTTGTGCCTTATAGGTACAAATAACCTGTGCACCAACAATTATGTCCCATAGTCAGGAAGCTTATCAAACTCCATCTTTACTCTTCTCAGCGTCCAGTAGTTGTTTTCCTTTTCGCCATGCCGTCCATCCCATAATATTGCACACGTCATTACCCCGCGGCGCTACTAATCACCGATCGGGTACCAGGACGAAACCGGGATTTTACTAAATTACGACAGGTGCCGGAACCGAAACGGCGTTCCACTAAATTACCGTTACTTATCAGTAACAATGACATCTGTTACACTTGTTTGTTTGTTTGTTTGATTAATTAACGTCCTATTAACAGTCATGGTTATGTAGGGACGGCCTCCCATGTATGCGGTGTGTTGCGTGTATGTTGTGCGAGGTGCGTGTTTTGGGAGACTGCGGTATACTCATGTTGTGTCTCCTTGTATAGTGGAACTGTTGCCCTTTTTATAGTGCTATATCACTGAAGCATGGGGACAGAATCCAGAGCCTTCCTCAATCAGTGAACTTGTCATGTATGACATTTCGATGGCTGTATGTTGTGACCTTATACAAATAACCAGACAGCAAGAAGTACCCAAAAGTAAACCATATACTCCAATCTAAAGAAAATGATTAAGACAAAAAAACTTGTGAAGAAAAACAAAGATAAGAACAAACAGCACATTCTAATTTAAGTTCTGTTCACCTGCTATCCCCATTGTATGATAGAAGCAGATGACTTTTGAATATCAATATATTTTCGCGAGGAAATGCGTGACGTTATATCCTGGGTGCTATTCAGTGTCTGACGTGTATCAAAGCCTCTCAAATTAAATGCAAAACACTTTATAGTTAGTCGAAACATTTAGTTGTTGCAAAACTTGTTTCCTCTTAATACTGTTTGAAGACAACCTAATTCATTTATATGAACAATTGCCCAAAGGCCCTGCAGGTAGGGCGTTAGAATTGTACCTGCTGTCCACTATACAAGAAGACACTACATGAATATACCGTCTCCAAAGGCGCGCAACATACATGCAGCACACAGCATACATGGGAGGCCGTCCTTTTTTATTTTTATTTTATATGTGTTTTTTTAGACATATATACACACATGATTAAACATCAATTATTGTCCAAATGATAATAATAGTTTATACTCCGTTATAGACATTTGCATATATATGTTCGCAAACTTTTTTTTTCAGGAATTTATTTACGAAAGAAAAATGTACAACATGTATATAAATGGTATATAAATAAAAATTTTATATAATAATCATATTTTCATCAATTTGTCACCAGTAATTTCCTTCAAAGATTATTTCTTATTAAACGTATTGTAATAAAGTTGAAGTATTTGAATATATAATTTAATTTTGTCTCATTGCAATATCATGACATTAGAAAATGTGATTTTAGATATTAAATCAAAGATTTTGAAGGGACATAACTCAGACAAAATGCGAATGAACTATGCAATGGATTAAGTACTATTTTTATTTGCAACATATAAATAATACATAATATATTTTGAATTTTATAACGAATTTGTTGATGACCATAATAAAGCAAATCGAGATGAAAAAAAAAATATTGAGTCGATGAATAGTGTAAACCGGAAGAAGATAAGTCTCATAACCGGAAATCATAACGAAAACAACATACACGTGGTTTTTCGTTGGAGGAGTGCTAGTGAGGAAAGACAATCCAGTACCTGTGCGAAGTATTTGTATTTTTGGGAGGCCGTCCTTACATGACCCATAGCTGTTGGTGAGACGTAAATTAAACAAACAATTGCCCAATGACATGAGGGATGTGTCGTCACACCGTGTTATGGACGAGGTTCGAGATGCGAATTTTACCGCAGGGGTTAGCGTTGAGGGGCGACCAGAAAGCAAAAGGAAACTACTTCAAATCTCTTTCCGGTGTTCATTTCATTCAGACGAATTTTTATTTTATCAATCATAAAACTAGTTTTCATTTCCCTGTTTTGTACGCAAGTGCTTAAGATATCCTTGTATCCACTGAGGATATTTAATGTATTGTTTTGGGCAATGTTGTCAGGGAAGGCGTTAGAAATGTACCTGCTGCCCCTATTGCATAATCGTAAAAGTCGACTAAAATTAGGATATTATCTTTTCTCTTCTTCCTAACTGACATTATCTTTCCTAATGCCTCGCTTTTGGCCTTGAGTTGAGCGTTCGCCCATGTGAGGAAGGCTCTGGGTTTTGTCCCCTGGCCGAGACACACCAAAGTCTATAAATGTGGTAGTGTCTACTCCTGCTTAGCGCTCAGCATATAGGGAGTGGGACGACTGGTTCGCCCGTTGTCAGTATAATGTGACCAGGTGGGGTGTGTTGCTTGGTGTCTTCGGCGGCATGCTTCAGTGATATAGCACTATTAAAGGGGCAACCGTTTCATTATACAAGAAGACACAACACGAACATACCGTAGTCTCCCAAAGCACGCACTTCACACACGCTACACACTGCATACATGGGAGGCCGTCCTTACATGACCTTGGCTGTTAATGGGACGTTAAAATAATCAAACAAACAATTGCCAGGGAAACCACTAACTTTGTCCTTGATTGCCGGTAAAAATCAAGACTACATCGTCCTATATTGTACTATCCACTTATTTAACTATGAGACGGTGAAATTTTATGAAATATCATTGCAAACATTTGATTCTAACCAACCCAATTTAACTGCCGCTTGCCGGCTGTGGAATGCGTACGCGGCTGTCACGGAAGTGTGCAGGGCCACCTATCTAACGCACTTTGTACTAAATGAGCTGTGTAATGGCTACAGCACAAGGCTAATTACAATGTCCACTTATCTATATCACGATGCGGGTGCTTTGAAAATGGCATTTTTCGTGGTCAAGCAACAAAAACACAAGGTCAGTGTTTGACACAGACAAACAACATTTCCAAAATCACATGAAAATCTCTATTTAAACCTAACTACAAAATCTTAAATAAATTACATGGTTTTTTGTTGTTTTTATGCAAAATAGTGAGCCGGATTCTACCCAGCCACTTGTTTACCTGACAGAAAACCTGTGACAATTCGGAGTACAAATGTAGGTTATTTTTATCATCTTGTGTCATGTCCGTATTGTTATGTTGGCCTCGTTCTGTTGTGATGCACTGGTTTACGTAAGCTGCCGACAGTTTTAAATATCATATTAAAGAAACACATATGCATGTGTATTTTACTACAGAACCTGCGAATTAGATTTATCACGTCCATTCGTTGTTGTTGGATACTTTGTCTTGCTTGGCGCTCAATGTAAAGGGAGTGGGACGTTGTCACCTGATGTGACCGGGTGTGGTGTGCTACCTGGTGTCTCTAGTGACATGGTTCAATACGATAGCACTATAAAAAGACTAAATCATTACATGTAGACATAACACGAATATACTAAAATCTCTCAAAACATACAGACTTCCACACGGCGCTACACACGGCCTTATATCACCGTGGTTGTTTATAGGACGTTAGTTTAATAAAATCGTAAAAGACGAATACATTTGGGATTTTATCTTCTCTGTTCTTCCCAACTTACTTCTTCATAACACCATCCTTGACATCGATTCACTTTTGGCTTTCAGTGAAGAGTTCGCAGCAGCCAGGAAGGCTTTATTTAATGTTTCCTAGCCGAAAACACCATAGTCTATTTAAAATGGTCGGGTGGGGTGTGTTGCTTGGTGTCTTCGGCGGCATGCTTCAGTGATATAGCACTATAAAAAGGGCAACAGTTCCACTATACAAGAAGACACAACACGAACATACCGCAGTCTCCCAGTACACTCACCTCGCACAACATACACGCAACACACCGCATACATGGGAGGCCGTCCTTACATGACCATAGCTGTTTAAAGGACGTTAATAAATCAAACAAACAAACAAACAAAAATTTAAATTGGTATTTCTGCTCCTGCTGAGCTCTTAGTATCTCTTAAGAGAGTTGGACGATTGATTTTCCCATTGCCAATATAATGTTACCTGATGGAGTACGTTTGTTTGGTGGAAGCAAAACGACAAAATCCTAAATTTAGTCGCCTGATACCGTACTATTCTAACGCCCTATAAACTGCAAAATAATGACGCCATAATAAACATTAACGGTAATGTATAACACAACTTTGCAGAAACTAGTAGTTAAAGGTATGCTCTACTACTTGAAGCAAACACACGGAGCTGCCATTTAGTACCGACTGTATTGGTATGGTTTAACCCTCTATTAATAGCGAGGGTCAATTAAGGACGGTCTCGCCACTGCGTGTCATGTGCTGTGCTGTGTGAATGGCTATGCTTACGAGGCTGTGGTATGTTCGTGTTCGTTAAGTGGGGTCGCAGAAAAGTTTTCTGGTGTCTGGATAAGGTATCTAGCTGTGATTCGAACTGGCGATCCTTGATTATGACAACCGACAGAAACTATACCTGGGCTTACCTTGATAGAGAGAATGTGCGACTTTAATCAATGTGTCCTGGTTTACCGACGTCTGGCCATACGCCTACTGATTCTATTTATAGAACAGTATAAAATTTTCCATTAGTTTAAAAATAAAGTCCATGAAACCACTCGAGGGCAAGGTAAAGTGTAGTATAAATTGAAAGAGGAAATATCCACGTGGTTGAGAACTAATTAATGTGTATTACACTATTGGCTTGTTATATATATATAATTATCTACAGATGATTAAATTGACAATATGGTCGATACTTCTAGCATTAAAAAAAAACATTTTATACCTCTTATATTACATAAAAATGTTTTTTAGTGAAATTAACATTTTATAATCAATCCATCATTAACAGCAACTATAACAAAAAAACAAGTGATTACTCATTTAATGTTATAGTGCCATGACGCGTCGTCGAATTTCATTTTGTGGATTATTAATAATAATTTTATTTGTTTGCGAAGTTATTATATATTCCTGGCCTGATTTCTCGAAAAATACTTAAAACTAACTTAAATCAAAAATGTTCACATAGTAACATGAGAAGTTAAGCTCTGACGTAAGTCTGAAATCAGCTTACAATCATATGGATTGTTTTTGTTAGCTCACCTGGTCCGAAGGAACAAGATGAGCTTATACCATACCGTGGCGTCCGGCGTCCGTCGTCTGTCCGTCCGTCAACTATAGACTTATTCTCCATAACCGCTGGTCAGAATTCAACAAAATTTAACTGGTAGCATCCATATGGGTAACTGACTGAAAATTGTTCAGAGGATGGGGCTGAGGGAGTCAGCGGGGGCGGGGCCAAAAGGGGTCAATTTGGCTATTTCCATATAATGACTTCTTCTCTGAAACTAAGCATGGGATAGCACTCATAATGCAATGGTATCCTTAGAGGGTTGGGATTCAAAATAGTACAAATGATGGGGCTGATCCCCCAGGGGCCTAAGGAGCGGGGTCAATTTGAGGCTATTTCCATATCAACGACTTCTCAGAAACTAAGCGTGGGAGAGCACTCATAATGCGATGGTAGCTTCCTTATAGGGTGGGGATTCAAAATTGTACAAATGATGGGGCTGACCCCCGGGGGCCTGAGGGGCGGGACCGAAAATGTTAATTAGGCTATGTTCATATAAACGACTTCTTCTCTGCAGCTAAGCATGGGATATTACTCAAATTCAAATTTTCATATAAATTACTTCCTCTCTGAAACTGTATTGGATAGCATATTCGTATGATATCTATAGCATTATTATATGGAATTCAAAATTGTACAAATCCTGGGGTCAATTTTGCTATTTTTTCTTATTGTTTAAGTCTTTATGATTTTTTTTATCTCTAATTACTAAATTACAGAATGATTTAAAAAAAAAAAAAAAAAAAAACAGGTGAGCGATACAGGCCCTTTGGGCCTCTTGTTAACTTTCAGCATAGGGTTTATTTCAAGATTTATTATTCATTTCATTTTTATCAGAGATATATTGTTATCTGTCCCTGAATATAACACTGCTAATGATTCACACTTACAGCTGTGGGTGTATACCAAAGAACTGGTATACCTGTAATTTCTACACTCGTGATAAGTGTTTACCTGTATGACGTCAGAAATCAATCAATCGAGTATCTATCTTTTGTTCCAATACTGAAAAACAATGGTTCAACAATATGTACCCGTAAGACAGTCTCGTTATACGTAAGTTACTATATAAGGAACATTTAATACCATAGTACGGCAGGACTTATCGTACAATGTACATATACCGGTATTACTGCTAACGTCATTCTTATGCTATCCAGATTTATTATTTCATATGCCCAAAATAGCACAACTAAATGACCTTTGTAAATTTTAGATTATATAATATTTGTATTAATATTGGTGTAAATAACCTGTTAAAGTATAATATTGTGACAATTTATAATTTGAAGATTGGAAATAAGCAATATTGTTTTATTGATAAAATGATAAATATCGAACGAGAAATTGCTTATTGAAATTCGTGTATAAATATATTTTATGAAACAATATATTCCCAAAGAAATTGTTACATATATAGAATCTGCATGAAAAGAACCAGCACGCATGAACCAATTAGCCTTACGCATGATACTACATATCCACTCTGAAGCTTACTGTGTTATGTTTGACTAACTTCCGCAACCACATGTACGAAATTTGTGTAGGTCACCCACGCGCTGTTTATGAGTCACTGATCAAGTTTTTAGAGTGTTTTTTTTTCTCGGTTTTGAATTTAAAAAAAAAAAAAAAAAAACATTTTTAGCATAAAAGGATTTTGTTGGATAGTCTAATATTTGCCTTATTTCATACTGGTAATTGTCGCTCTCTGCTAGAGAGTGCAAAACAAAACTTTTTGATACGTAGATGTGGTTATTGTCACGAAAACAATGAAATGAGGAAGTGACAATGCATTCTAGTCAATTCGTGAAAGTTTGACAAACTAATACGACTTAGATTTTAACAGACTGAGATCATGAGTTTTAGATCATATGAATTTTAGATATAGGATAGTACACGTTACCCATTACTGAGAGTGACTTCACATCAGCTGACTGATGTCCGGTTCCTGTCATTGACCCCGGTTTCTGTCACTGACCACAATATAATGATATACGTTTTAAATCATAATCACTTAAAAATGTTACATACGCTGTAATTTTGTATTTTTGACATCAGCTGATTTTCAGAAGAAGAAAAAATCAAAATAAAGTAGACAAGTGTATGTATATAAAATACACGTTTGATGTCGTTCAATAATTCAGAAGATTTAAAGCAATGCATCAATAGGATCTATTGAACTAGTACGACAGCACAATAAATGCTTGCCGATGAAATCAACTCGTTTTGGCCAGTGTTACTTTAGCCAATGGCTTTGCTTATTAATTTATATTGAATGGCAATTACTTTAACAAAAATGCTGACGACATCGGAAGTTTCATACAAACAGGAAGTAGAGCGGAGACAATCCCGCACCATTAGGCTGTTGTTGTGCTTGCACCGGAAGTAACTTTCCTGTGACTTTCCCTGCTTTGTATCGATATCAATATTGTGCTGTTGAACAGGACGCAGCGGGCAAACTCAAGATCGTTTATACATGCATGGCCTGTGCTCCTTGTGCATTGAAATAGAATATCACCTAGCTGTGATTCTGAGAATTACTATTCCTCTGTATATTTGTGCCTGGAATCCGTGGCCGATTTTTTTTAACTATTTCATCACACGATCATTACATCCTCCTGTATCGGTATCCCCCAAGGTAAACCCCTCTTCATACTCTCAATGGCAATAATAAGGCTGGACTATCCTATTCGTAAAAACCCAAACAACCCCACTTTCTTCCACGTCAATTTTAATTTACTGCAACTCTAAGACCACATATTTTCTGAATATATTTGTTTCGATATAGTGTTTGTTTATAAAACATCAGAACTGCTGACAGATTTCCTTTATAAGCAGGTATCATCTATACGACGCGCCATGTTTTTTTATCTAGTGAAATCTCGGCACTGTCTGTCTTGTGATTTTCGCACACGTGTGCAATGTTCAAAAACCCATTAAGCGCTCTCTTAAACATTACGAGGTTTTGAAGATTCTTCACAGCATTTTAACTGTAGTCTTATCGGGGAAGCATGTGGTTTAAATTAGAGCCTCTTTTCACAAATTAAACTGAATCTTCTTCCCTTAATCATTATCAAGCGTTTTACTGACTGAGATCAGCAGAATTTCCAGTCGCGTGACTACATGCGCCACGTAGCGGTATCAATTTACATTTAATTTCCACTGGTGCCTACATACGGAAAACTGTATGAGTAAATATGGGGAAGATCCCTACCTTACGGATGTAGTCGTTTCTACACTCCTTATATAATCAAATTATCGATACCATCGGCATATACCGCTTGGTGAGCATACTTCAAACTTCGATCATCTCTTTAACTTGCTATGTAATGAGTCTGATCTTCAAAATAATTAAGTAATAGAAATTGAGACAATGTCTATTAATTACTCTAAACTTAACAACAGTACTGACCAATTTATCATTAAATGTCCTTTTCACATATTTTTATTATTAAGTACAGTTCCAACATTTTTTATCAGTTGGGCGATATTTGTTAATGTTGTCGTTAAAAAACAGAAGGAGTTTTCGGGATTCAAGACATTACAAGCTTAAGAATGAGATCATTAGCTAAGAACAAGGGCAACAACAACGAATTCTATTTATAATTCCGTATCTGTGCTGTTTGGGCGATATTTGGTCCATTTTCACAGTACAATATGACTAGTCTATCGGTCAGACACTTTAATACCAGACGTGTAGGTCATGGCACAGGATTAATTATCCAACTTTTCTTTTCAAATTGACTTTGTAAATCCGTAATCCCCTTCAGTGTGATGATAATCCGTTTTTCTTACGTTTCAGACAAAACACTTGACTTAAGACGATCTTTTGTCCCTTCTCGGATTTTCTGCTTGATCTTATTTTTTTGGCCCGAACGTCAGGTCAAACGGTTCAGACGTAAATAAGATTGACATGTCCGTCTGCTGTCCGGTGCGCAACATGAATCTACTGTAATGACAAGACCCAGGTCATGGCGCATTTTAACAAGACACAATCAATTAGAAAATTCTTTGAACAAAAAACACCAAGATAAATCCGTTTGTTCGTTGTATAATAGTAATTCTCCTATTACCAACAAACAAACAAAAAGAAGATTCATGCTACAGGATAGCAAACAAAGGTACTACGATATATCGATATATGTCATATTTTTCTTTTGTAGTTCTACCGGTGGCATGTTCTCTACATCGATGGCACTGCGTATCCAGGATAAAAGAGCCGTTTTGCACGACCCAATTATAAGACAGATTTTTGTCCGGGCCACAAGTGTCTGAACGTTTGCATACGATCGGTCCTAAATTTAGTCACCTACGATTTTATGCAATAGATGCAGCAGGTACACTTCATACACCCTGCTTTTAAAGTCTGGACGTTAAACGATGTTGAAAAATAACCAACCTGTGGTATCCAACGAGACAATGGTGGTACTATTTGTATACAGAAAGCTAGTGATGTGGACAATGGCAAACTTTTTTCGTGTCGACAAAGACTTTGAAAAATTAAAAAAAAAATACAATGCCGAGTATTGAGTATACCTATAAATGCGTTTCATGAGTCATTTTTCAATCAGATTTAACCGTCCTCTGTAGACTCACCTGACCGGTGCTCGAACAGGAGCAACAATATCAGGGTCAATAAAAAAGTTCGCTTACCAGATCCATAATTTGAATATGAGCAGAAGACGTCTGACGGCAAATCACAAAATTGGCGATCGCCAAAATAAACATCATCGCATGAAAAGTGAGAAATAATCTAAAAAATGCGATTTTCTCAATTTTCGTTTTAGAACTATATATGAACTTGTTTTGGATTTAGAACAATACTTTTTGTTCCTATTTTGAGAAATAGAGGTTTAAATAAATCAGAAAAAGGTAGAAAATAAATCAGGAAAGGTAGAAAATATTTCAGAAATACAACGTTTATTTTTGGTATGGTCGTTTTAGGGAGTCATGGAAACTATTTATATTGGAGCGTTGCAAGACTGGTAAGTGTCCGTGTGTGGTAAATATTGTAAAAATCAAATGATCGCGAAAGGCAGAACTCGATCAATTTGTATTTCTTGATGACAGTTTTTTCCCTTGACTCCACTCTCCATCAAATCCTTTGTTTATGTTCAACGATGACCGCCCAATGCACTCGGCCTCACACAGCGTAGTTACAGGGTAACAATGGAAACCGTGTCCGTGTAAATATATCAATTTTTAATTTTGATGAAACATCGTTAAAGTATCTAGCAATAACGGTAATTGGTTGTGTTTTGTGTGTAAATCATTTTACAGAGTACTATATGTCAATGAACCCACCTGGGAATAAATGAATTATTTGTAAATGTGAATAAAAGCGTTTTGCCTAATGAAATAATGGAAACGGATACGGCTTTCGCGCGGTAGTCGTCTTTGCTTCCGGGGAAAAATGGCGAGACCTTTGTTCATCTCATCATAAGTACATGTAGTGCTAGCACGTGACACCGTAACGTAGTACTCCCACGGGGGCAGGCAAAAAAGCAATTTTGTTGACATGTCGACTTTGTGTAGATAGAACGTGTTTGGACATTTTTAGGTTTTTTTATTGCCTTTGTCTATAAGTCTAGAAAGCTCCGAAAGCTGACGAAGACAACAAACAACACATGCCACGCGGTCACATCATACTGACGTTGGGCGAACCAATCGTCCTCCTCCCTGTGTACTGAGCGCTAAACAGGAGCAGAAACTACTACTTTTATAGACTTTGGTGTGTCTTTTCTTAGCCAGGGGACAGAACAAACCCTACCTCACAGAGCGAGCGTTTAACAGAAGGCCAGAAGTGAGGCGGTGTCAAGGGATACGTTAGGAAGAACAAAGTTGGTTTGGAAGAAGAGAATAGATAATATCCTAAATTTAGTTGCATTTTACAATTATGCAATAGTGACAATATATACAATTATAAAGCCCTACCTGCTGGGCAAAAAACCAAACCAAATATTAAATCGTCATTATTCGAGACACAAAGTGGTGCACAGGGTAAGAGAAAGAGAGTCCTACGTCCTCTTCAGACTAAGACAAGATACTGCAACCCATGAAATAATATTCGTTAGTTAACTTAGAATCGTATCCTCCCAAAGGAGGTGAAAGATTATATTAGTCAATAAAAGTGTACAGTTTCTTCTCCTGTTTAGCGCTTAACATAAATCAACTGGAACTGGTGAGTCCATTTTCGGTATAATGTTAGCGGGTAAAATGTATTGTTTGATGTCTTTGGCAGCATGAATCAGTATGATAGCAGTACAAAAAAGAGCGAGAGTACCACATACTGTAGTCTCCCAAAGCAGGCGCGCACCGTATATACTTGAGACTGTCCTTAAAATGACCTAACCAGCAAATGAAAAGGTCTGGACGTTGCGGGGATAAGATTTTCATTACTTTGTTTAGAAAGTACTCTTTGGACGTTTGAATTGCTAATATTTTAATTCAGAGCAATTAACAACATCCGTCCTTTTAGAGGTGCTGAGAGGCTAATATTAGTATTAACGACATACTTAGCACATGTAGTTGTTTGTGTTTCTTAGTTACCTAGCTAATCGATCGCCAGGAACACTTGACCTCCCAGTGATGACAATCGATTTTGAACAACTGGCATTTTCCCGGGTTACCAGTTTACCTTTAACGACAATCCCTAAACAGTCTAATGTTTAATGCATTATACATATATATATCACATAAATTGATAAACATTTTTGTTGAATCATTCCTACGGTAGACAATTATATTGATGATATGCTCGTATCGTTGGATGATTAGTAATATTTACATTCAAGTTAAGTATCTCATTCTGTTGCTAATTACCCTATGTAACCACTGGTACATTTCTGTCATTGTCTACATCACCCGACACCTGATACCACACACTGTAGAAATATTCAGCATTAGTTTTAAGTCTAACGCTGATTCAGAAGACGTAACTTAAACCTTCCTTCCTTCATATGAGTTAATAAACACATGACTATGTAATAAAACATTTTTTGTATCAATAAGCTATTTTTCATCCAATAATATGTATATTGTTAATAATTATTGATGCGTTCTATCTTTCAATATCAAAATTAATAATGCAAGTGCTATTTATATTTTGATGCAATGCAATAAGAGCACAATCAATAGTATCATTACTCCTGGCAAAATTACGCATGCGTGTGTTATCTGTATATGTTCTGCCTAAGTTGATTAATTATGTCGAAGATCCAATTTCTCTGAATCCCACTAGCTACAGGCCATCAGCCCATTTATCGCCAGTTCCGCCTGCTACTTGTGACGGAGGATGGTCACAGGTTCAGATGAATGTGTGTCACATCTCGTTTCATAATCGAAATAATTACTTTAGTAATGACATTTCCAGTCCGGTACATTCCTATTGTCGTCTGTACGTATAATAGGCAAATTGACACAAGGGCGCCGAGGCATATGGATAATCGATATGTTTGTATAGATGTTATTAATCTTTATATAATACCCTCGGAAGAGGCATTGTTACTATAAATACATCGTTAAACTATTAGTTAGGGACTCCACCCATGATATTCAACGGTTTCCAAAAACGTTTTTGAAATGTTTCTTCATCTCAAATTAACCTCGTGAGTTCAAAAACCTGTTGCATTGTTTCATATGTTTCATGTTTTCATCAAACTATTCAATTTGAATTTATTAATTTGTGAAAAGTGTGCCTATAAAAAGATAAAAGATAAGATCCCAACATAAGTCTCTTTTTACCATCTTGTAATGGCAACAGTACAGTTACCGTTCTATCGATACCTGCAGGATGGTCTTCGTCTCATACACGCCGTACATGGAGAGTTGTTTTTCATCATTTTTGACATCAGAAATGTATTTAATGTTCATAATAATTGGACGTTTATAGCCTTCACATCAGTTCACAAAAGTCTTCCGAAAGTTTGACCATATTGTATTTATCTAGGAGTAGTTTTATGTCATTTTGCAAGGTAGTATATGCGCTGTAACTAATGAATTTATATTACGCTTGCATGAATTGTATTTTGCATGTCGGTAAAGAGGACCTGCTCTTACATAAATATTTTGCATAGTAAAATATGCCTTTTATTGTGAATAAATCAAATGGCAGTGAACAGAATCAGAGCTGGCCCTCACCATCATAGTCAATAGTACCACCTTTATGGCCGTTATGTGTTCATCTGTAGGGCCCCCGGTACTGACTCGGTCTTCACACAGATCGATTTCTGGATCAATGTTTCCACTGGCTTAGTCCAAACGCTATTTACTTTGTGTTGTCTTTATATTTATTACTCATTTATAATCCTTTTTATGTGACGCTTTTATGACACTTCTCTCAGATTTTCTTTTATATTGTCAATATCATTATGTGTTCACATATGAATACACATACAATGTGTTGAAGCGCATGGTGCTCGTTTAATAATTGTATTTAATTAACTCGTTCTCATTCATTACTGGAATATATTTCGGTGAGTACGCATGTGCTTCGTATACTAAGGAAATCACAGGCTTAATCCGCCACCCAATGGTATAAATAAATCGACCCGTATCAATATTCTCCGTGAATGCATGCCGTATAAGGTGTCAATTCTATTTTAATGTATGCATCTGATAAGCATATGTTATCTGTGAAATGTAAGTAGGATTGATAGACCTGTATGATATGGGTACCAATACTATCACTTGTTTATCGTCGTTATCACTGGATCATACTCCACAGTAAGGCCCATTATCATGTACCTTTCGCCGTGAGATAAAGGCCTCTGATACAGTAATTTAATGTTAATACCGCTCATTGTTCTGTGATATCTCGAGTCCCTGTGACAAGGTCAAAATACAGATCTGATTTTGGACAAACAGATGATTGGGGACGAGTTAGCTTTTTTTTTACTTCGAAAGACAGACCTGAATATGATATTGTTGAAAACTATTTACGAAAACAATAAACCGCCAAGGTGCATTCTAGCCATTATCTACGACCACCGTTTGTTTTATGTTATGTACATAAAACATGTTATTTTCGGTACATGTCTTGAGTAAAATCAGTCCAGGAACAGCTGTGTTTGTAAGAAACAGGGTACACCACATATACTGTCTCGTTAATTAACGCAATGTGTTCTATACTGACATATTAAGTTGTTTGGAGAGGGATTCTGCTTAATTGAATATAATCTGTTCCGCACGCGCGTATTAACCGAATCACAAGAGGTTAGAAGATTTGGTGTAATATATCTTCCCCGCTCTGTCAGAACATCATCTTCCTCTGCTGATACGATCTACGGGCTTCTATCGACAAACTGATTATATACATTATTTATAATGGACTCTGCCATCTAAAATAGAACAACCCAACGTTGCCATAACTACTAGACTATTTCACAAAATATAAACATAAAAACAAATGCTAGGTCACTTAAACCTTACTTACTATAGAACGTAAACATAAATTACCGTGGTTTGGTCCGATGAGATTCCTGTGGTGACCAACGTGGTTTTGGTAAATCGATTTCCTGACCCCACGTGTGCCACATCACTATGGCCGAAATCATTTATTATTCTCGGGCAATTTCGCATTCTATGTTTACATTTCATGTTTATTTCTACGTGTGTTCATTTCGCGAAATCGGCGTTCATTTGTTTCCCCTTTGTACCAAAGATGAGGTGTCATCAGCAAATATGTGTCAATAAAAATTCGAAACAACATCATTACAGACATGAATCTATCTTTTTCTGATTTCCAGCAACACATGTATATATATTTATATCATAATGAACCAAAACCCAATGAAAGAACTCATATATCATGTATGATATTTTCACCCTAATTTCTTCTATTGAGCCAAGCATAAAAGCTTTGATTTAATATGGTTTGTCGTTGTTATTGATAACTAAAAAAAAATCACATTCCCGCATTATTAAGGGAAAATGCACTAATTCTACCTTATTACTATATGGAATAAAAGAGACCCGTGGCCTAATTTGAGTTGATTTATGTTTTCACGGGGCCAGAAAATGGTACCAAAATGAAATATACCGGTAGCATTTATATTCCATGCAGAAAGTAATTTTCACACTAATTATCTGGTTCCGTGTATAAAACAGTGGCTTGCTGGAGACGCACTAAAAATACATAAAAATAATTACATGTTAATAGGACGTTACACATATTGTGAACCATCAAACATACCCCACTCTCTGAACTCATCTCGATTAATGGAATATGTTAAACCTTCCATACAAGTTTTAAAGAACGTAGGAAAGAATAGACTTACTAAGCCCATTTTTTCAAACCCATCACCAAAATACAAGTTTCCGAAATGTTAACCCCCAAAGCTTTACATAATAATAAACTTTTCACCTCCGCTGTCTCAAACCATGAAATATGATTTCTCTGCTCCTTGAGATTCACACATGAAAATGATAACAAGTAACTCGCATTGCTCTGGATATTTTAATAATTATATCTATTTTATACTATACTGATTCGTTGATTAATGCAGCGAGGTGGCCAGTGAGAGGATTATTGGTCTTCTCATTTTTGTGTATTGTCCAATAAGGTAATATGAGTTAGATTGAACTAATTTATAAAAGCATTTGTAACAAAGATAGTTGTATAGGATATGGTGAGATATATACTGCTAAAATAACCCACATAATGATTATGTAAACACTTTAAACTACACAAACAATATATATATATATCTTTATGACGTATCTGAGCACTTTGTACGCTAGTTATTATCTCTATTACGTAATGTTAGAAGTTCAGCGCTGTATGTGTTATAGTATACATCACAAACATTGTAACATCACTCAATACTTAGTGTCAGGAACACCACAGAATAACAACGCGACCGATTCCTCAAAGCACAATTCGGGATTCGAATAACATATTGTCTTCCTACGTTTTATAAGATTATCCCATGAATTTACACTAGTTCTTAATTCTAATGTTATTTTTAACGAAATGAGAAGTAGCTATGCAGTTTATAATCATTTTTATATAAATTTGTTTCCATAAAAATGAAAATTTAATTCATCGAACACTACTTTCTGTTTTAATCATTATTTATACCCTAAGTGGCAGGTAAGATTCATTACATCTGTACGATATATGTACTTATATATAAATGTGTAAATGATCAAATGTGTCCCTTAAATTGTCGCTGTAAAGCATTAGTTATAAGCATTCCAGATGGAGACATGCCACTGCGTTCCAAATGATGACATATGTTCGAAGAAAATGGATTATTTATAGTTTCCAGACGCATATCGCCTCTGGAAATATTCCTGCACCCAGGAATATTTGTCACTGTAGATATTTCAAGACCATGCATCGAAATGAGTGCATTTCAATTTGAGATAATTAATATCACTTTGAAAGTAGACCCTGATCTCCATTTGGTTTTAGCAATATCCAGTGTCTGCTAATACCAACAAAATGAAAATAAACACAATCAACCAAGTTAAGAAAAACAACAACAAAAGAAATTAAGCGAAATGCCAAAGTAAAACCCCGGACGTGTTTGGCAAAAACAATACTTCTTCGCGTGAAGTTCACGTGGAAAAAAATCACATGAAATGCATATGACAATTTTCAAGTGAAATTCACTTTTAAGCTCCGATTCACGTGAAAGACACATGAAGTTATATTGTCTTTTTAAAAAAATGGTTTTGATTGAGGCCTTTGTGACCTTTGACCTGGATCTTTTGACACCCCAGACTTGTTTTAATATCGACCTGATTATTGTTTTATAGTAGTACCTATTCGGTGTGGATGGCAGAAAACATTGGTAAATATGGGGCTGGTTTACCCGAAAAGTGTTATTGTCAGCTGATAAAAAAATAGAAATTCCTTTGCATGTCGTGTGCCAACAAGCTAAATCAACAATCTTCTGGTACAGATGCGATTGGACATCATCCAACAGGAAGGTCAAGTAACGGTTCCACGTTCAAAACAAACCATGTTTTTATACGATTGGATTTGCATTCGCTCCCGCTTCAGATAGTAGCTAAATTAGCATTTTCTCTGCATAGTTTGCGTCATAAGTTATTACGGGGTACAAAGTGCATCCGAAAATTGGTTACCAATAGAAATGTTTGATATTAAAATGTCTGACCAATGGAAGCCCTTCTTACAGAAACATAAAGGCGAGTAATTCTGTAGCAGCAGTTCTATTTATAGCTATCCAAAATGTAGATATTGACCCATTTCTATGTCCGTATCAGTGGCACACGTACACACAGAAACTTGTGCGTTCGCCTGGATGTAAACAGACAAGGAAATACTTGCGATGACGTCACGACAGTTGGTTGCTGTTCGATCAACTGACAGTTCCATTCATATAAAGCATCATCCTTTCCAAGACAGCAATAGATAAACTGCGTCGCTTAGCAGCCTAAGTGTAAACCCCGCATCATAGCAACAGGCTTAGAACTGGACTTCTCGTTACGATTCGATCATCGACCTCATCTTAGGCAGAGATGCTGACCGCGTAGATGAATTAGATTATGGATGGCGGAATTATTAAACTTCCCGGGACAATCAACAGCCTTTCACGGAGAGAAATCCTGTTCGCTAGTTAACATATTTCATCAATTCTCTAAAGCTTCAAAAGTTTGTTTCATGTTGCTTTTCCTTACAGCAAGGCGATGAGCTATCAATTATCGGACGTTTCTTTAATCATCAACGGTTTGTATGTCGTGGCTTTACCTCAGACTTAGACGTATCTACATATTTCTACAATTATTTTTAGATTTCATTAAAGCTCTATTCGCGGTTAAATTAATTTCTGAGAACTAAACTACCGGCGACTATTTATGGTAGTCTTCTGTCTGTTCTGTCTCGGCCGCTAACATGGCATCGTATATCACCTTTGATACTTCGATGAAAGCTGAAATAACAGGGTTACCGATCCCTTCACTTCCCAACCACAACTAACGTTTACATCAAGTGGTCGCAAGAAAAGTCATCAATTGTATTCAATTTTTCGTCAATCGAGGATTCGTCAGTGATTATTGATTAGAGGTATTGATAATAAATGGGAAGAGATGAAAATGAAAACTTTGAGAGAGAAAAAACAAATTGTCTCTTGATAGTTAGGAAAGTGCAGACTCATTATTAAATCACTCATCATCAAAGTTTTAAGTTTCCCCAGGTCTGCCTAGGGTCAATAATTTGTCTAATAAACCACATAGATAACACTCTATTTATAGATTACCTTACGTCGATTTACGAGAATGCTACAGGAACACTAGTACTTTTGCTCTTCAATGAATACTTAAGAATCTGAAAACATGATTGTATTAAACAACAGTTATAAAAATCTATTTCTTATAATCGTTGCCACATAAGCCAAACTTTCTTCTAATTTTTCATCTAGATCTGATAGTGATGCCAATACAACAAATGAGGGTTTTTTTATCAACGTATTATATTTAACATGAAGGGAATTTACCAATGAATATGAATATAATAATCTCATACCAAATTGATCGACTCTGACTAGCAAATATAGACAATGATGTTTTATGTGACCTTCGGTTGCTAGAAAGGGTACAAAACAATTGTTCCTCCCCAAAAAAGATCAGGTCAAAAGAATCTCATTATTCAAACGACGTGATCAATTACTGTAATTAGAGGGCATCTGTTGCAGTACGTTATTAACAGTTATGAAGCACGGTGCTTTCTTATGAGCAGGGTTTGTGTTGTTCATTGAAGACTCTTATCAAGAACTGTACCATACAAGATCATAAGATTATTGGCCTATGAAGAAAAAACATTTTCTAAAACCAATGCAAACATAGTTAATTGTTTCATGTCCATATCTCGATGAGTGTATCTTGGGATCATCACTTTGTTCTTTTAGCATTAAACCTTATACCTTCCTAAAAGTGATTCAGTTTGACCTTGTGTGACCTTTAACAAATTGACCGAGGTTTAGCAGATAGAATCATCTCTGATATAGCTATTTCAGAATTTGCAAAACGCTGACCATATTTAATTTGTCCCGGCAGGTATGGCATAAGCGTAAGAGGCGACTAAATTTAGGATATTATCTTTTCTTTCTTCGTAACAAACTTTCTTCTTCCTAACGTCTTTCTCACAGACGGAAAACAATCCCAGAAATTAGCACTTACACTCGCATGACTATCACTTCGGTTAGAGTCTTTAATAACTAAAACACTCGCTCAACTAAACATTTCTTTGTTTTGATGGAGAAGTGACAATAGAGTACAAAGCCTGCCCATTGACTTGTTATCATGGCTACTGCGACACCCGTTTGACGCCACTGTTTGTCTTGTCATTGCGTTCATAATGAGGCTATATTGACGGCCTCCCATTTACTACGACTATGGTGCGGAGAGTACTTCTGACTTTCGAGGTCCTCGAGGGGGTCATGCTTACTTCTTCCGAAATCATAAGTCGATGATAATTATATATGCGTTTTAATGCAATTCTCATCATTTTTGGCCTCGAGTTGAACGTTCGCCCTGCGTAAGGAATGTTCTGGAGACACTCAAAAATCAATCAAAGTGGTAGTTTCTGCTCGGTTTTATGCCTAGCTTTTAGCATAAAGGGATTGGAACGACTGGTTGGTACGTCAGTATGGTGTCTTCGGCGGCATGCTTCATTAATATAACAATACAAAAAGGTCAAGTGTTACACTATACAAGAAGAAACAACACGAATATACCACAGTCTCCCAAAGCACATTCCCGCACACTCCCGCACTTCATACATGCAACATACCGCATACATGGGAGGTCGTCCTTACATGACAGCTGACTGTTAATATGACATTAATTGAATCAAACAAACAAATCTGTCCCATGGCGGAGACACAGGACAGAAAACGAAAGTAATACTTTTTGTTTCTGTTTTACATCCCCTGAAAGGGATTGGGACGAATTGTTTGTCCGTTGTAATTATAATGTGATCGAGTGCGTTGTGTTATTTAAAGACTTTATGAGTGTGCTTCAATGAGATAGCATCATGAAATGGGCAACAGTTCCCACCATCACAATAGGACCAAATACCGCAGCCTTCTAAAACCAAACAGACAAACATCCTGGTGATGTTAAGAGGACCATAGGTAAAGGCAATCAACCACCCAATCATGTAGGCATGTTTAAACCTCAGTGTTTGACATCGTGTCATGCGAGGAGACAAATGAACGTGAATCAGGTTTCTATCTTCACAGATGAAAGAGAAACCCCAGTAAGAAGTTTATCGTGACGCCAAACGGTACAATCGGTACGGCCGATCTAAATAAAGGGAGCCGCGTCATACAGTTTATTATTGATAATGCCGGGAGAAATCAACAATAGGTAAATGTAGAACATCTCAAAGAGATTCTGTGCGTCTCATTAGCCTCAAGTGTGTGTACACCATCTCGATTTGTGTGTATCGAGGCTATTACTATGGTAATGACGTCACTTATATGAGCAGGGCGGTCAGACGTCATCGATTATGCCCTATCAGGTCTCTATAAGCAATGGCAATGCGACAAAGTTTGTGATACCTAGCGCGCTATCTTGTATGAAGTGATGGGTAAATAATACGCTTTAATACTCACAGGTGCCCAACACATGATATTATATCTGATAATGGCTGTTTGTCGAACAAGGCCTATGTGAAAATTATCGCGATTGTCCTGAGGTGCCAGATTCTTACATCAACTACGACTTAGAATGAATATCATATAAGGTTTTATCTTTTTACCGTCGAAACCTGGTACAAAGACTAATGAACACTGTATTGGCTTTTGTTTGGTTTGTTTCTTGAGGTGATTGTTTGTTGTTGCTGTTTTTTGTTGTCGGGGTTTACAAATATCAAAAGTGGGCTGTATCTACCATGCCCTTGTTATTCAATTATACATTTCCTACTGTATGGCTCCGATCGCTATGCTGTTGCGCATCAATCGCATTTCCCTTTCTCTTCCATGACCGTTGACTTAGTAGTGTGCTCTATAGACCAACACTAAAACTGCAGACTTCTACAGGGTGGTAAGAATGTCGTTTTAGCATCACAGGAGAGACTATTTTGTCAATGTTTAACTCATTACCATTGAATAACACGTCTTTTATCGCACATTGAGTGGAAATAATACTTCTCAGGTTTGCAATTTTACTTTTTTTCACATGAAAAAAAAACAACATTTATTGGATTTGATATTTAGAAAGCAAGCAACATCATGGATATTTCATTTCTTCCTTAACCAAATGCCACCATGGAATATTGAAAATTCTCATAGTTTTGCAAAAGTAAAAGTAGACTTTTTCTAGCGATAAAACACAAAAATAATTTCTTTGTGCTATTTCCATTGTGTTGGACTATTTTAATAATTTCATAATACATTTCTAATCCTGATTCTAAAACGACATTTCCTTGATCTTCATGTATTTCTTCTCCAGCACTAAAGTTTAGTCGACGGAGTCGGCAATCACAGAAGTTAAATTTAAGTTAAAGAAAATGACTAAAGGAGGATACGAAGTAAGATTGAACGCAGAATGGTCAGTGTTCATTTCAGTAGCCAACATACAGTACTGGGAATTCGGAGACGTCAAATTCATAAAAAAATATTTTACATCGATTGGGAAACAAAGTATACAACTGATAAAAATAATTTTCGATCCCCCGGACGAAAGCACGCGAGGGGTCTTAAAGTGGGGGGATGCCCTAGGAATACCCACGTGATCGGGCAAGTGACCCATGAACTCTTCACGCCCGTGCCGGGGATCGAACCCCGGCCGTCTAGGTGAAAAGCAAGTGGCTTATCAACTAGACACCCGATCACCTAAACTGATAAATATTTGATGTTAGCAGGCCCTCTGGTCCTGTATAATGAGATATCAGTATCTCAATATATAGGTGTGCTTGGCTGTCCATGTGTAACACTGATCGGCAGTAAACTGCTGACTTGTTACAGGAATATTGAACATACTATTTTAATTCACCGACATATCCAGTATTTACTAGGCATTTTATGTGCACAATGTCACCCTCGAGAATACCAATTAATAAATAATTTCACATTACTGTCACCTGCATCTCAAAACTTTCTGATCAATTCACTCAACCATCATGTTTTAAGACTACAAAACCCATTAAATATTAAAAGTATGTCTTGTCATTTACTCCGACTAATGTATTTTCAGATCATTTTAGGTACTCTTGTGTTTCAAGTTCCGTTTTAATACCTATTTTATTAAATTCTGTATTTGTGTGTATTATGATTTCAAATTAATGTGAAAAGGTGCAAATTCTTTACAGATAGATATCTTTTACAACATAGATTCATAAATACAAACAAAGACCTTAAAATATTATAGTACATTTACGTTCAATGATCAATAATAGAATATTAAATACATATTTGATATAATCTGCCCTGCCTATTAGTAGTATATTAGACACGGTTGTGTGTAGTACACTCGACCCGTCCACCAACCTATATTTTAGTATACTGTGATGACGACAGACAGACAGACAAACTCGGAAGTCAACGAAAAGTGTGTGCAAGGTCATAGGGAGAAACCAAATAGAGTTCGGCCACCTTCGGGCACTTCCGGTAATCTTATGGG
This sequence comes from Argopecten irradians, assembly GCF_041381155.1. NCBI lineage: Eukaryota > Metazoa > Mollusca > Bivalvia > Pectinida > Pectinidae > Argopecten > Argopecten irradians. The sequence goes on from NC_091144.1 coordinate 4,306,054, forward strand.
CGTATAAATATATGTACTAACGAAAACTCGCGACCAATTAGAGAAACAGGTATATCCAATATATATACATTCTTTCCTGACACGGCTACTTCCAAAAGTACACCTGTATATGTTCTCGGGATAATATTTTCGCGGGACGATACTATAATCGCGAAAATTTGATCCGTGAAATAACCTACGGCCAGATCACGGAAATAATTCATACCGCTTAAATATTATTTTTTGTGTTTTTAGATCAATTCGTGAAAATTTTGACCCGTGATAACAGCCCCTGTGATCGCACAAAAGGACGACCTTCCATGTGTGCGATGTATTGATGTCTGACTGTTTTGGGAGGCTGCCGTATGTTTGTGATGTGTATCCTTGTAATATTCTATGGAACTCTTGTCCTTTTTATTGTGCAATTTCAATGAAGCATACCACAAAGGGCAGCGAACAAGCACACCCCACTCGGTCACATACTAATAACGGGCGAACCAGTCGTCCCACTCCCTTTATGCTAAGCAGGAGCAGAAACTACCACATTTATAAATTTTGGTGTGTCTCGGCCAGGAGACAGAATCCAGAGCCTTCCTGACAAGGACGAACGCTAAGCAGAGGCCAAAAGTGAGGCGGTGTCAAGGAAGGCGTTACAAAGAAAGCAAGTTAAGAATACGAGCATTGACACTCTCCTTAATTCAGTCACTCTTTACGATCATGCAACATGAGCAGCATACGGGTACAATTATAACGCCCTCTTACGGGTCAGAATAAACAGATCTTTTCAATACACCGTCATAATACCATAAATTTCTCTTAAATATCTGAAGTCAGTACAACCAGAACTTTTGAAAACACATATACAGATCTCGATGTTCAAGACAACAATAGACCAATCCACTGATTGACTGGTGATGGAACTATTTGAATGAGGCGGTTAATGTCCATTGAAAGTTGAAAAAGAGACAATCAAGTTCATCAACAATTCGACTGAATTTTAAATCAATGACTTCCCAGGGTCGAGTTTCATAAACATTCCTTACATTTAAGGAATCCCTTAGCTTAACATTCTCAATAGAAAAGCATTGCGGATTTTAAGGAAGGTTCGCCAGTTGTCAGTATAATGTAACAGGATGGGATGTATTGCTTGGTGTCTTCGGCGGTATGCTTCAGTGATATAGCACTATATAAAGGACAACAGTTCCACTATACAAGAACACATAACACGAACATACCGCAGTCTTCCAAAACACGCACCTCGCACTTCATACACGCTAAACATCGCATACATGAAAGGCCGTCCTTACATGACCCTGGCTGTTAATAGGACGTTGAAACCACAGGTTTACGACGCGCAAAAAAAATACTAAAAATACTGAAAGGTTGTTTACTTAGCCCTGCATCCCATTTCCAGAAAATGGGGTCATTAATTTTAAAATGCCCTAAACACCACAAAAATCATCCGATCTGAATATGTTTTAGCTTACATTGAGGACAATTCCTTACTGTCACTATGGTATATGATATGATGGGATTATGGGCGAATTTTATTTCATATCGAAAGTTGAGTTACGAGGATTCGTGTAAAAATCGTTAGTCAGAAAAGTACACGCTACATCCCCAGGTCACGATTCCCTAATGAGCACAGACCGAATAAAATCGCCATCTATTCAACGAATGAATCCCTGAAGTGCATTTCCTCAATATAATCTCACTTACTTATAAAAATTGCACATAAATATCCCTTAACGATCCCCACGCTCCATTTATTGTCATGCAGAACAGATGATCACCGATCTCGGCCATTTTTTGTCTGTCGTCTCCGATTTGTTATAAGCTCTCTGATTGGTCCTCTCGTTCCTAGGAGTCAATCAGAGAGCTGTATCAAATCGGAGATTGGTGTTCAGGGCATTTTAAAATTAATTACCCCATTTTCTGGAAATGCGATACAGGGCTAAGTAAACAACCTTTCAGTATTTTTAGTATATTTTTTTTTTGCGCGCGTCGTAAACCTGTGGTTGAAATAATCAAACAAACGAAAGATATCGTAAAAGGCGACTAAATTTCGGATCTTCTCTTCTGTCCTCTTCATAACGTCACCCGTGACACTGCTCAGTTTAAGCCTTCAGTTGAGTGCTCAACTCTGTGAGGAAGTCTTTAAGGTCTGTTACTGGCCGATACACATTGTCTGTACAATGTAACCGGGTGGGATGTGTTTGTAGGAAAAAGGAAAAGATACTATCCTAACTTTAGTCGCCTTTTACGATAATGCAAGAGGGGCAGCATGTACGGGGCGCCAAATGGGACACTTGTGATTTTGTACACGAAACCCAATTTTGTGTAGACAAAAATGAATTTTGTTCAACAGAAATGAGTTCAGATTAACAAAATTTATGACATATTACAAAAAATAATTTTTGTTATACAAACAATCTTTCAGTGGACAAACAATCTTTCAGTGGACAAAAGTCAAGACAAAATTCAATTTTGTAGACAAAATTTTTTGTGAACACAAATGGGTTTTTTTATAATAGCTTCATTTCCGTAATGACAAAAATAAATTTTGTTAAAAAATTAACTTTCAGTGGACAAATTTCATTTTCGTCTCGACAGAATTCATTTTCGTCAGTTAAGTATGTAAATGAGTCCATTTTTGACCTTTACTTGTAAGCTGCTAACCGATTGGTTGAAACGCTTACAGTTCGCTCAATCTTTGGCGAAGGGTTACCTCCCTTGCGTACGCTTCACTGAGGACCGGTAGCGAGTAGCCATCTTGAGTGGGAATTCCAACTCCAGAGTAGTGCGCATCATTTCCGCGCATGATATGTCATCATGGAGACGGCTACTTCCGTTAAGAGAAAATAACGTCATTAACGTCGTTCCTATGAACACTCTAAACTCTGTTTGCACGAAATGATTTCAAAACTTAAGATCTTATTTACTTTTGTTTATATATCGTTCAGATAAATTATTTATTCTTTACGTTAAAATCCGTCGCTTCGTGCGTAAAGGGGTTTCCCACGCCTAAAAAAAGTGATGCCAGCGAACCGGATATGTAGATTGACCAATCAAAAAAATCATCATGGTTACTCGCTACCGGTCCCTAGTGAGCGGAGCGCAGCCTGGCGGAGAGTAGAGAACTAAGGGAAGGGAACCAGTCTTACAGTTCGCTCAATCTTTGGCGAAGGGTAATCAGACTTAGAAGTTGTGATAGTAAACGAATATTTGTTGAATACGTATGTAATCATTACGTTTATGACAATTCATGTCAATTTGCATTTGCTTTGAAAGCTCTTGCAGTATATCCATTATGTAATGACACATTGGTTAAACACCGTGTGCGCGTGCCATACCAACGGTCACTATATCCTGGGGGTGTTCTCTGAACGCCAACATATTTATCAACAATAGGTAGGTGTTGTTTTAGGAAACAATAGGAAGGCAATTATATACTGTTTCATATAAGCTGTCTTTGTTTTCACCTGTAAAGTCACCTGAGATTTACCTGTATTTCAATCAGTATTATAGGTAACATTTGTGGATTTTGGAAAATAATTCCTTCAATATATTCTGTACAATATACAATGTAAACTATTAATTAAAGATAATCGGTGCTTTAATATACATAAAATCATAAACATTGCAAATGCTAAGAATTAATAAGGAGCTACATGCGGATTATTAAGAACAATGCATTTTAAGTTCCAGGTGAAATATTTTTTTACAAAAACCATATCTCAATTTTATCAGAAAAACAGGTTTCTTGATCAATGTATATTCTAATGTAATAGTATTCTGTATTGACATAGGAGTTCTCCAGGGCTACATTCTTAGCCAACTTTCATTTCTTGTGACCGTGCATAGTTGATTTCTTTTATCGCAGAGACATACACCTTTAAGTATTTGGTTTGAAAATGAGTGGAGAAAAACAATATCATAAAAGTTTAAATTAATTTTGTTGGAAATTTTGACCTGTTTATTATAGTTTCAGTTGGTAATCTATTAAAGCCGACACAAACACACATATATGATGTTTTATAAACATTGGTAATAATATATCATTGCTAAATGTATTTTAGATACAAAATATTTTTAGAAGTAACTTAATAAAAATACCAAATGAAATGAAATTGAAGACTGTTACTTAGGGTCTTAACCATATTCATTTTAATACACATTATTGATGTTAATATAATGTTGCAATACTGGCAAAATTATTTCAAGTCGAAATGTTGTAAGTCTTGTAATTCTCGAAATGTTGCAAACTTTTAGTGCTCAGAATACCAAATTAACAGTTTTCTTATTTTTTTTTCTATTTAAAGATTACAGTACATATACCAATTTGTATCTAGCAACAATGTTTGACCGAAAATCAACCATAGGAAAGAAATTTATAAATTATTTCTAACATGCACAAAAAATATATAATATTACTTCACTGTTAACCGACAAGAGTTTAATTATTGGGTGCTCTTATGCTATAATGACATACATTTACATTATAATGTAACATCACGCTGATCTAGACATACCATCTTAGGATAAGAAAGCAGGAAAATTATATAATTATGATAAATTATTCATCCTAATGCAACTTTCAAAATATATTGTATGTTCTGTTAACTTAAAAAGGTCAGTCAAGTACAAGTAATACATTTTTAAAGTTTTGAAATCATATTTGACATAAATTCCCTTACTCTTTGGTAGGTAATTAACGCAGATGTTACATGTACTTTATATTATATAAGGTCACTTAACAGACATATATGGAAGACCTTGTTGAAAAATATCACGTTTCAACTGGCAAAGGCTTATATTATTTCAAACTTTTAATCGAATTGGTGTAAAACTAAGTTGAAATAGGATAATTCCTTTTTGGATTTTTTTCTTTGATATTACTGAATGGGAAAGTTACTTCCATGTGAAATAAGTTTCAATGAATTTTGCTTGATTTTAGTATCAATCTATTGAAAATCTAATGAGATTGATACCAGAGATTTTAGATATATCAAGGAAATCTTTAAAATTCTTGAAATAAAATCATTGCGAATTTAATTCAATTTCATTCATAGATTCTATTGTTATATTTTCATAGATATTACCAGAAACATATATTATGTATATATGTATCTGATATTAAATCTGAACACTTATTGAAGTAAAAATAAATCAATATACATTTAGATAAGTATCAACACAGGTAACTTTTACAGGTAAATTTACCTGTTGGCATTGGGACTGCTTTTAGGAAAAAGACTATAACCACTGTCACAACAAACTACCCCACAGGTAAATCCAAAATGTTGGCGTTCCGCGTGCCATACCAACGGTCACTATATCCAATGAGAGGCCACGTTACAAAATCGTGATGAGACAGTTCATTTGCATATATCCATATTTGGATTCGGTGACAAAATTGACTTTTGTAACACAAAATTCGTTACAAAATTGAATTTTGTGTTCAATTTTTACTTTTGTCTAACAAAACTCAGTTTCGTCCACAAAAGTTAATTTTGTCATGACAGAAATAGATTTTGTTTAGACAAAAATTAATTTTATGTGCGGGACGATAATTTTGTAAGACGAAAATGATTTCGTTGTGACAGAATTCAATTTTGTGTACACAAAATTGTTTTTGATTACAAAAAGATAAAGTCCCAACCAGCGCCCCGTAGTACGACAAACGAACCGATGATAGGCCAACATTTCTAAGACAACATATTGCGAGTTGAATTGCAACGACACTGTAGCTCAGAATAATTGGCATACCATCAGTTTGAACCGATGGTAAGCCAACATTTCTAAGGCATCGAACCGATGGTAAGCCAACATTTCTAAGACATCGAACCGATGGTAAGCCAACATTTCTAAGGCATCGAACCGATGGTAAGCCAACATTTCTAAGACATCGAACCGATGGTAAGCCAACATTTCTAAGGCATCGAACCGATGGTAAGTCAACATTTCTAAGGTGTCAAACCGATGGTAAGCCAATATTTCTAAGACATCGAACCGATGGTAAGTCAACATTTCTAAGGCATCGAACCGATGGTAAGTCAACATTTCTATGGCATCGAACCGATGGTAAGCCAACATTTCTAAGGCATCGAACCGATGGTAAGTCAACATTTCTAAGGCATCGAACCGATGGTAAGTCAACATTTCTAAGGCATCGAACCGATGGTAAGTCAACATTTCTAAGGCATCGAACCGATGGTAAGCCAACATTTCTAAGGCATCGAACCGATGGTAAGCCAACATTTCCAAGGCATCGAACCGATGGTAAGTCAACATTTCTAAGGCATCGAACCGATGGTAAGCCAACATTTCTAAGGCATCGAACCGATGGTAAGCCAACATTTCTAAGGCATCGAACCGATGGTAAGTCAACATTTCTAAGACATCGAACCGATGGTAAGTCAACATTTCTAAGGTATCGAACCGATGGTAAGTCAAGATTTCTAAGGCATCGAATCGGTGGTAAGTCAACATTTCTAAGGCATCGAACCGATGGTAAGCCAACATTTCTAAGGCATCGAAGCGATGGTAAGCCAACATTTCCAAGGCATCGAACCGATGGTAAGCCAACATTTCCAAGGCATCGAACCGATGGTAAGCCAACATTTCTAAGGCATCGAACCGATGGTAAGCCAACATTTCTAAGGCATCGAACCGATGGTAAGCCAACATTTCCAAGGCATCGAACCGATGGTAAGCCAACATTTCTAAGGCATCGAACCGATGGTAAGCCAACATTTCTAAGGCATCGAACCGATGGTAAGCCAACATTTCTAAGGCATCGAACCGATGGTAAGCCAACATTTCTAAGGCATCGAACCGATGGTAAGCCAACATTTCTAAGGCATCGAACCGATGGTAAGCCAACATTTCTAAGGCATCGAACCGATGGTAAGCCAACATTTCTAAGGCATCGAACCGATGGTAAGCCAACATTTCTAAGGCATCGAACCGATGGTAAGTCAACATTTCTAAGGCATCGAACGATGGTAAGAAATTTTAAGGCATCGAACCGATGGTAACCAACATATTTCTAAGGCATCGAACCGATGTAAGTAAGCATCGAACATTTCCAAGGCATCGAAAACGATGGTAAGCCAACATTTCAACATTTCTAAGGCATCGAACCGATGGTAAGCCAACATTTCTAAGGCATCGAACCGATGGTAAGCCAACATTTCTAAGGCATCGAACCGATGGTAAGCCAACATTTCTAAGGCATCGAACCGATGGTAAGCCAACATTTCCAAGGCATCGAACCGATGGTAAGCCAACATTTCTAAGGCATCGAACCGATGGTAAGTCAACATTTCTAAGGTGTCAAACCGATGGTAAGTCAATATTTCTAAGACATCGAACCGATGGTAAGTCAACATTTCTAAGGCATCGAACCGATGGTAAGTCAACATTTCTAAGGCATCGAACCGATGGTAAGCCAACATTTCTAAGGCATCGAACCGATGGTAAGCCAACATTTCTAAGGCATCGAACCGATGGTAAGTCAACATTTCTAAGGCATCGAACCGATGGTAAGTCAACATTTCTAAGGCATCGAACCGATGGTAAGCCAACATTTCTAAGGCATCGAACCGATGGTAAGCCAACATTTCTAAGGCATCGAACCGATGGTAAGCCAACATTTCCAAGGCATCGAACCGATGGTAAACCAACATTTCTAAGGCATCGAACCGATGGTAAGTAAACATTTCTAAGGCATCGAACTGATGGTAAACCAACATTTCTAAGGCATCGAACCGATGGTAAACCAACATTTCTAAGGCATCGAACCGATGGTAAACCAACATTTCTTTGGTTAGCAATTGCAACATTCTGAGCTACTTCGTTGCAATTTAATTCGCAATAGAATTGTTTAACGTTACAAATAATGTTCGTGTGTTTGTTGTTTGCATAGCCATTGACATGGTCTCGGTGAGGCTGAATACATCACAATCCCTCCCAGCAAATACTAAACACAAAAAGCACACTAATACGATAGGGACGGTTGATACACAGTTTAGGATACGGTATCACGGAACACAGTTTATCCATCACGTTTTGTCAGTACTAGACCTCTAAAGTGTGGCGGGTACCTCGGAACCGTGTAACACACAACCACACAGGGGAAATGAACACGCCATTACACGGACCTGTCGCTCAAACTTGGCTTTGTAGGGGAGAGTAACAGAACACATGTTAACATAGATACTGATTTATTAATTATTAATTGTAGTGAGTGTCAGGAGGGATTCCCCGACTATTCTTCGTCGGTAATTATACGCAATGATTGGACTGATCTTCAAAAGGTCCAATGATCAATTATTCTTTTTTAAACTGAAACTTTTCGTCTGGTAACCTTAACAAAAATTATGAAAGGAAACATCCAAATTAAAGTTCAGGAAATATCCGCTACCAAAAGTCTACATAGAAGATGTAAAAATAGCATACTGATCATTGACAACTTGTTCGAAGTCTCTCTTGTCTCGCCTCGATTTCGGACTTGTTGAGCGCTCTCTCTTGTAGTGAGGGCTCTGAGTTCTGTTCCCTGGCCGAGGAACAACTGTTATCCTGTGATCTGGTATTTTTTCGATCAGTTAAAACAATAGCTCAACTATTACAAGGAAACACAATATAAATATACCGCAGCCTCCCAAAACACAGCCGTTCATCTTACACAACAACATCGAGGTGAGACTCTCATTGGAGGTCTTGTAGAACAATTAATTGTACAACAAAATAAATACCATCAGGTCACCTCATTCGGACGCCGCCATGTTGCTAGAATTGCGGTAGCGAGGACGGGGTACACTCGGAGTATACTGCCATCTGCCGTCGCTTCATTCTAAAACAGTCATCTTTTGATGTTAGGTATATAACGGTATATTCGATGGATCAAACACATTTAAAATGTTGTGATTGGGAAATGATCAAAGGGAGTCTTAATCGATATCCCGTTTTAGCTGGTCGATCAGGATCACAGATATCTAACGCTGGTGATTTGTACTTTTTATGAACAGTTAATGACTGTTAGCCATTTGATTTTACGCCTTCCTTACAAAGAAAGTATTCAAACCCGACAAAAACGCTAACCGTAACAAAGCCGACCGGCATCGCCTTGGTTGTGTGGTGGTTATGCGTGTGACAACTGTATATTAAATATTTATCACCTACGATTTTTCTGGCACAAGAGACAACAGACTGTAAACAAAACACAAACGGAGACTAGATACATTGTGTTAATAAATCACAATCGATACGTTCATCGCTGATCAAAACATCGATTACCGACAAAATACCCGCCAAGCATGCCAAGCTTACCTCTGTTATTCAAATGCCTAAATTAACGGAGGAGTCAAATTTGCCAAACAAACAATGCATTTCTAAACATAGCACTGAATTTTCCAATCGAATGAATTATTAATGCGCTAATTTTGATGAGTAACAAAACACCTCCATTAACATCCTAAGAATGCATTAAAATTAATGGCGTTCCTGCGGTACTCAGATATGCAGTGTAGAGTCGATGCCTTTAAAATCGCGTGCTGTTTCGCGTGGTGGGGTCGTGTGTCTGCTACAGAAAAACGTGAAAATTGCAGGGTGAGACTATACAATGTGTAATTTATACAGAAAAGTCATGCGTGACCGTGCTAAATAAAGGGAGACAATTAATGGATATAAATGGGAACATCTCTGTGTAAGACCACATTTCGTGACAAACTAGAATCTGATCGCGGCCAGCAGAATTGATGTCGGGGAACTTGGTGACCAAATCTGAAACAACCTATGGCTACTGCATGTGTCTTCTTAATGTGGAGAGTACAGTGCTGTCTCTCTGAACTGTACACTGGGAGGGTGACGCACAGGGAAGTGGAATGGAGAAAAGGAATCTACTAACGCTATGTATGCGCCCGTATTACGATGTACGTTGTTGGGCTGGGGTAGGGGAAACAATATACATATGTATACTATATTATTTTAATTACTATAAAATAAATGAAATATTTTATTCTTCATATTGCACGTTTCTATGTCACACGTTGCCTGTGTCAATTTGAGAGTGGATATTCCCGGCGTAAATAGTCACAGCTCGCTTTCAAACTCCAAATATATAAATATCTTATTGTCAATATGGCTGCGGTCACTTACATATGTAGTCTCATCTGGAAGACATCCGGGGGAGATTTCTACCGGGAACGGAGTGAATACAGGGCAGGATTATTGGTTCTGATGTGAATATCTCCTCAATTAATATAAGACCCACATACAGTACTTTGTAACAGACGTGGCACGAAAGAGTCGTGACACCGATAAAAGCAATCTTTAATCCTGTCACCCATGTTGGAGCGAGATAGTTACAAAACATGCATATTACATGTATTTAAAGCATATTGATCACATATACGGTCGGAAACCCACATTTCGCGCGCGGTCAGCCGTAAAGGTCTCTGGCCTCGACCGGCGATACCGCCAATAGCAACTGTACACATGTGGATGCTCGCGCCACAAATCCTTTCAACGCCACCAAGTTCATGTGAATTCGTTCTTAATTATAAAGCGGGAGAGGACAATTTTGCTTCTCAAACCGGTGAGGTCATGGATTCGGTTAAGTAGCTTTGCTGGAGTTTCACGATAAGTTTTTGTCGTCATTTTGATCAACCATGCCAATATGAAGATTATCAAACAGTGCTGTTTGCTAATGACATTGTAGGTTATTTGATATCGATTGGTCTATATACAATGTAGTAATTAATGAATTTTAAGTTGGTGAACGTGGGCCCAGTTCTGGCAAATACACCAAAATTTCTGATATTCTTGGAAAATATATTGATACAAGTATCACAATTTGTTTTCTAGATTAATTACAAGTCAACAACAGCGAGTGAAGTTAACCAATCTTTCGAGAACAGCTTTTTTATGTGGTCGGGAAGTGTCACAAGTGTGCCGTTCTCACTTTGATGTATATGTGTACATACTTACATGTACATACACTTCATTAACCGATCACATCTCCGGTAGGAGACAACATGTAATGAACACCACCTTTAATAGATGTCGTATACACTCTAGACATTATAGAGTGCACGTGCTTCTGAAGGCCACGTGATAACGACAAAAAAGCACCTGGTGACGATAACGCTGTATCAGAACAGTGTTTGATGTAGTGATAAGTCAGCAACAGGTCCCCTCTCTCAGATCTTGTTCATGGGTTACACAGGGACTTGTAACATAAGTTGGGAGTCTGCTGAGTGTATATATGAAGGTTTTTTTTTACAAGCCCCTACGATTGACTGGTTGATCGAGCTAAATGTCATATTAACAGCTACAATTATTTTGAACGGTCTCTCCTGTGTGCAATGTGTTTCGTTTTTGAATATCTGTATGTTTTGGGAGGCTGCGGTATATTCGTGTTATGACCTCCTGCAATAGTGGGACTCTTGCCTTTTTTATAGTGCTATATCATTAGAGACTATGACTAGTAAATCGGATAAATCAGGATATTAAACTTCTGCCAAACATCTTTCTTTCGGGATGAAAATCTATCATTATTTCCATTGAACACCCAAGGTGTGATGTTATATGATACCCATGCAATTACGACTTAAACTGCACTCGGTTTAAGCAAATAAATGTGTACAGAGGGTTCCGGAAGGGTGAGCGTTCTCAGCTTACCCGCCATAACCCATTAGGTCAAATCAGGGTCACATGTTCTATCGACATATAAAACTAGGTCAAATCAGGGGTGGTAGACATCAAAACTCGTAAGCTATTTATATAATATATTATGTCAATACATGTTATAAAACAGTATTGTAAAAATTCGTGTAAACCTAATGAGTTTTAATAGCGTTATGTAGATCTAGAAGGGACATAGATTTTGATGACTGTAGCGTTTTACATGATGAAGGTCAGGACATGCTGTCAAACTAATAGACCGTTATCTCACAACAAAGACACATACCTATTGTATTATCGTAGGACACTTTGGCCGTCTCGAGGCCAACCGAATGCCTTAGATAACGTTATATAGTAAACAAGTCACACTCCAAAATGTAGCTCTTTTGGATAAATTACACAAGCAATGTATGCCAAGTGTCACCGAAATTGTTCCCGGTGTATTCGTTCACAAAATCATGATATTCATGAACCTGGATCGTTACTATAATTATATCGTAACACATCCTCGATTGTCTAGGGATTAATGCCACTGTCGTTATAGTATGTCATAGGGAATCTGAAGGGAACATACGACACAGATAATTTGGTCGTTTGATCTACATCAAAATAATCGAATAATGGTACACTGTGGTTAGCTGAAAGGCTTTAATGTCGGGCAGGCTTTCTCTCTGTAATCTGTAAAGAACGTCTCTGTAACCTGTGATTAGTCTAATTGTTTTGCCTGGTATGTCTCCAGTTTTACTATGATAATTATAGTCAAGGGGTGGATATAAAGTCAGTGACTGTAACCACTGGATACACGAGGATGATTGTAACATCCGGGTAACTTGTAGAGGAAAGAAACTTTGTTTCAGTTTGACATTGTGCTAAACGCCAGAATCATTTAGGAGTTGTAGAAAATATTGGAAAAGCCGTAGTGCTCGGTACCTGTCTGAAGTATAATATGATTTTTTGCGTTATGTCGTGATGGACTTCGTCTTCATTTCTAACTAGGAAGTAGATATTATATTAAATGACTTATCGTACACCAGCTGTGTATGAGTCTGTTATATGTCATACTGGACTGTATTTATAGGGCACATAGATATAACTATATCTACGTATAACGTAAGAAGCGTATTATTTAGAACGTCTAAAAATACAGCTGATGAAACGCATATAATAATATACATAAACTCAATCATGAAAAAAATGGGAATAAAAAAACATGTTATTGATATAGTGAGAAATACATTCACATGAACTATTGTGTGATATAGTGATGTTTATTTGTTAAACCAGAAAAAATAAGATATTTTATGGACGCAGGCAAGTAACATGCCTCTATGTCCATATCTCATACAATGAAATACAATGAAATAATATCCATGATGTACAACTAGTAATTAAGTGATATCAATTATTAAATGAAGTTAGTTAATTGGCACGTCGTGTTCTATTTCAAGCTCAGATAATCTACCATCCTTGATGCTACAGGGGTGGTACTATCACTGACGGTCATATATCCATCCCTGGACTAAACATTATTTTGCCAAATTACATGTTGATGTTGTATTGCCATCAGTTTTTCTCCAAGGCGGATATAATGACAGTGATAGTAACCCATGAATTATCGAGGATGTTAATGTATTGGTTTATAACAGCCTGCAGGAATAAATATGGGTGTTTAGTGATTATTACACTGTACTTGGGTTTCAGATCCAGAGAACTATATTAGGTGGGCGCGGGGGAGGAGGGGCTGGGGGTCGGGTCCAAATGTCCCCGGGGGAGTTTTCATGAGTTTAACATTCGAGGAGAAAGGCGAAAATTACTTTTTTTCTGCGAACTGGGAGAGGGTGTCCCAAGTGTCCCAAAACCCTCTGGACCCGCCACTGTCACCCACCCCCACCAACATTCGGCTAACTATTTTCGGTCGTGACTCCCTAGGGTGCTATTTTTGATACCCTAGGTAGCAGTGGTAATATGATCAAAGAAACCTTTTTTCCTGGCTGATCTATGACGTTCAATGGCATTGTATTACGTACGTGCAATGTACATAATAAGGATAATTAATACTGCACTAATTAATTATGTTTCTATGCTTCACCTGCAGTACCAAGGACATTGGCAACGCTCCACGTAGTATTCATGTATAAACATGTAGTTCTGAAAATCTAAAAATACACCTGATGAAATATACACAAACTTCTACTTTCAGTTTCGTGATATGTACATGTATGTGTGTACAATTGTGGACTATGACCTAATTTACATTAACACTGATAATGGTACGCTTACTACCTGTCTATAATTCGAGCAGACAAACGTTCACTTCGCCTGGTTGTTATAAATCATACGGACCAGTAATCTATCCGCATACTACACATGGTGATAATCTATATTCCATCAAAATGTTTCATAATGAGGAAAAACGGTATAAAGCTAGTATATTATTTCTCGAGTACATGTACTGGAGTGTACTGAAGAGAATTTTAGTCTAGTTTGGAACTAATTCAATAAAATATATTTATAAATACTGGATAGAAAAAAATATTTTGATAACGGAGTTGTATGTCCATCTGTGAGATGAACTGGGTAACTCGCAGTTTATGATGTCTTACTTGTAGCAAGGAGGAGCTCTCCGCAAGTACACATGCGTTTTAATTAGTGATTATATTCATGTACGTGGTGTGTTATTACATACATAAATACATGTTGTGGTGGAACTTCCCACGTATACACGTGTATATCAATTAGTTATAACATATATACATGGTGTGATGGAACTCCCAAAGTATACACGTGTATATCAATTAGTTATACCCCAAGTATACACGTGTATATCAATTAGTTATAACATATATACATGGTGTGATGGAACTCCCAAAGTATACACGTGTATATCAATTAGTTATAACATATACACATGGTGTGATGGAACTCCCAAAGTATACACGTGTATCAATTAGTTATAAAATAACTTGGTGTGATGGAACTCCCAAAGTATACACGTGTAATCAATTAGTTATAATATATATACATGGTGTGATGGAACTCCCAAAGTATACACGTGTATATCAATTAATTATAATATATATACATGGTGTGATGGAACTCCCAAAGTATACACGTGTACATCAATTAGTTATAACATATATACATGGTGTGATGGAACTCCAAAGTATACACGTGTACATCAATTAGTTATAACATATATACATGGTGTGATGGAACTCCCAAAGTATACACGTGTACATCAATTAGTTATAATATATATACATGGTGTGATGGAACTCCCAAAGTATACACGTGTATATCAATTAGTTATAATATATATACATGGTGTGATGGAACTCCCAAAGTATACACGTGTAATCAATTAGTTATAACATATATACATGGTGTGATAGAACTCCCAAAGTATACACGTGTACATCAATTAGTTATATAATATATATACATGGTGTGATAGAACTCCCAAAGTATACACGTGTACATCAATTAGTTATAACATATATACATGGTGTGATGGAACTCCCAAAGTATACACGTGTATATCAATTAGTTATAACATATATACATGGTGTGATGGAACTCCCAAAGTATACACGTGTATATCAATTAGTTATAATATATATACATGGTGTGATAGAACTCCCAAAGTATACACGTGTACATCAATTAGTTATAACATATATACATGGTGTGATAGAACTCCCAAAGTATACACGTGTACATCAATTAGTTATAATATATCTACATGGTGTGATAGAACTCCCAAAGTATACACGTGTACATCAATTAGTTATAACATATATACATGGTGTGATGGAACTCCCAAAGTATACACGTGTACATCAATTAGTTATAACATATATACATGGTGTGATGGAACTCCCAAAGTATACACGTGTACATCAATTAGTTATAACATATATACATGGTGTGATGGAACTCCCAAAGTATACACGTGTATATCAATTAGTTATAACATATATACATGGTGTGATGGAACTCCCAAAGTATACACGTGTACATCAATTAGTTATAATATATATACATGGTGTGATGGAACTCCCCAAGTATACACGTGTATATCAATTAGTTATAATATATATACATGGTGTGATGGAACTCCCAAAGTATACACGTGTATATCAATTAGTTATAATATATATACATGGTGTGATGGAACTCCCAAAGTATACACGTGTACATCAATTAGTTATAATATATATACATGGTGTGATGGAACTCCCAAAGTATACACGTGTACATCAATTAGTTATAACATATATACATGGTGTGATGGAACTCCCAAAGTATACACGTGTACATCAATTAGTTATAATATATATACATGGTGTGATGGAACTCCCAAAGTATACACGTGTACATCAATTAGTTATAACATATATACATGGTGAGATGGAAATCCAAGTATACACGTGTACATCAATTAGTCATAATATATATATACATGGTGTGATGGAACTCCCAAAGTATACACGTGTACATCAATTAGTTATAATATATATACATGGTGTGATAGAACTTCCAAAGTATACACGTGTATATCAATTAGTTATACCCCAAGTATACACGTGTATATCAATTAGTTATAATATATATACATGGTGTGATGGAACTCCCCAAGTATACACGTGTACATCAATTAGTTATAATATATATATACATGGTGTGATAGAACTCCCAAAGTATACACGTGTATATCAATTAGTTATAATATATATACTTGGTGTGATGGAACTCCCAAAGTATACACGTGTACATCAATTAGTTATAATATATATACATGGTGTGATGGAACTCCCAAAGTATACACGTGTACATCAATTAGTTATAATATATATACATGGTGTGATGGAACTCCCCAAGTATACACGTGTATATCAATTAGTTATACCCCAAGTATACACGTGTATATCAATTAGTTATAATATATATACATGGTGTGATGGAACTCCCAAAGTATACACGTGTATATCAATTAGTTATAATATATATACATGGTGTATATCAATTAGTTAAGTATACACGTGTAATATCAATTAGTTATAACATATATACATGGTGTGATGGAACTCCCAAAGTATACACGTGTATATCAATTAGTTATATATATATGGTGTGATAGAACTCCCAAAGTATACACGTGTACATCAATTAGTTATAACATATATACATGGTGTGATGGAACTCCCAAAGTATACACGTGTACATCAATTAGTTATAACATATATACATGGTGTGATGGAACTCCCAAAGTATACACGTGTATATCAATTAGTTATACCCCAAGTATACACGTGTATATCAATTAGTTATAACATATATACATGGTGTGATGGAACTCCCAAAGTATACACGTGTACATCAATTAGTTATAATATATATACATGGTGTGATGGAACTCCCAAAGTATACACGTGTATATCAATTAGTTATACCCCAAGTATACACGTGTATATCAATTAGTTATAACATATATACATGGTGTGATAGAACTCCCAAAGTATACACGTGTACATCAATTAGTTATAATATATATACATGGTGTGATAGAACTCCCAAAGTATACACGTGTACATCAATTAGTTATAACATATATACATGGTGTGATGGAACTCCCAAAGTATACACGTGTATATCAATTAGTTATAACATATATACATGGTGTGATGGAAATCCAAGTATACACGTGTATATCAATTAGTTATAATATATATACATGGTGTGATGGAACTCCCAAAGTATACACGTGTACATCAATTAGTTATAACATATATACATGGTGTGATGGAACTCCCAAAGTATACACGTGTATATCAATTAGTTATAACATATATACATGGTGTGATGGAACTCCCAAAGTATACACGTGTACATCAATTAGTTATAACATATATACATGGTGTGATGGAAATCCAAGTATACACGTGTATATCAAATAGTTATAACATATATACATGGTGTGATGGAAATCCAAGTATACACGTGTATATCAATTAGTTATAATATATATACATGGTGTGATAGAACTCCCAAAGTATACACGTGTACATCAATTAGTTATAACATATATACATGGTGTGATGGAACTCCCAAAGTATACACGTGTACATCAATTAGTTATAATATATATACATGGTGTGATGGAACTCCCCAAGTATACACGTGTATATCAATTAGTTATAACATATATACATGGTGTGATGGAACTCCCAAAGTATACACGTGTACATCAATTAGTTATAACATATATACATGGTGTGATGGAACTCCCAAAGTATACACGTGTACATCAATTAGTTATAACATATATACATGGTGTGATGGAACTCCCAAAGTATACACGTGTATATCAATTAGTTATACCCCAAGTATACACGTGTATATCAATTAGTTATAACATATATACATGGTGTGATGGAACTCCCAAAGTATACACGTGTACATCAATTAGTTATAACATATATACATGGTGTGATGGAACTCCCAAAGTATACACGCGTA
The DNA here is from genome assembly GCF_041381155.1 of Argopecten irradians. Classification (NCBI taxonomy): domain Eukaryota; kingdom Metazoa; phylum Mollusca; class Bivalvia; order Pectinida; family Pectinidae; genus Argopecten; species Argopecten irradians. Next base: position 4,324,240 of record NC_091144.1, read on the forward strand.
TATCAATTAGTTATACCCCAAGTATACACGTGTATATCAATTAGTTATAACATATATACATGGTGTGATGGAACTCCCAAAGTATACACGTGTATATCAATTAGTTATAACATATATACTTGGTGTGATGGAACTCCCAAAGTATACACGTGTATATCAATTAGTTATAACATATATACTTGGTGTGATGGAACTCCCCAAGTATACACGTGTATATCAATTAGTTATAATATATACACATGGTGTGATAGAACTCCCAAAGTATACACGTGTACATCAATTAGTTATAATATATATACATGGTGTTATAGAACTCCCAAAGTATACACGTGTACATTAATTAGTTATAACATATATACATGGTGTGATGGAACTCCCCAAGTATACACGTGTATATCAATTAGTTATAATATATATACATGGTGTGATGGAACTCCCAAAGTATACACGTGTACATCAATTAGTTATAACATATATACATGGTGTGATAGAACTCCCAAAGTATACACGTGTATATCAATTAGTTATAATATATATACATGGTGTGATGGAACTCCCAAAGTATACACGTGTATATCAATTAGTTATAACATATATACATGGTGTGATGGAATTCCCAAAGTATACACGTGTATATGAATTAGTTATAACATATATACATACATGGTGTGATGGAAATCCAAGTATACACGTGTACATCAATTAGTTATAACATATATACATGGTGTGATGGAACTCCCAAAGTATACACGTGTACATCAATTAGTTATAACATATATACATGGTGTGATGGAACTCCCCAAGTATACACGTGTATATCAATTAGTTATAACATATATACATGGTGTGATGGAAATCCCCAAGTATACACGTGTACATCAATTAGTTATAACATATATGCATGGTGTGATGGAAATCCAAGTATACACGTGTACATCAATTAGTTATAACATATATACATGGTGTGATGGAACTCTCTCGTGATGTACTGATAGGTATCGCCTGTTGCTGAAAAATGCTACTACAGATTTCACAAATATACGTGTAAATTGAAAGTGGCACAGTTTCCATAGCTACAAGGCGGTTTTGGAAATGACGGCACAAATTGCCATAACTACCATTAATGCCAAGGTAGTGTATGGTCACAGAGAAATTCCCTTCCTTATTTTCTTTTCTTCTGCTACATAAACTGTAATTTGAATATATCAACAATACAGCAAAAATTATTGAAATGAATTTTTATTTGATCTGGAAATTATTATGGTGCGAGGTAAAATGTGAAATGAAGAACATGTACAATGAAGACAAATGAAGAACGCGTACAAATGAACATATATGAATAAAGAACACATATAAATAAACACATACAAATAAAGAACACATACAAATAAAGAACACGACCAAATGAACACATACAAATAAAGAACACGACCAAATGAACACATACAAATAAAGAACACATATAAATAAACACATACAAATAAAGAACACATACAAATAAAGAACACGACCAAATGAACACATACAAATAAAGAACACGACCAAATGAACACATACAAATAAAGAACACGACCAAATGAACACATACAAATAAAGAACACGACCAAATGAACACATACAAATAAAGAACACGTATTAAATGAACACATACAAATAAAGAACACATACAAATAAAGAACACATACAAATAAAGAACACGACCAAATGAACACATACAAATAAAGAACACGTATTAAATGAACACATACAAATAAAGAACACATACAAATAAAGAACACGACCAAATGAACACATACAAATAAAGAACACGACCAAATGAACACATACAAATAAAGAACACGACCAAATGAACACATACAAATAAAGAACACGACCAAATGAACACATACAAATAAAGAACACGACCAAATGAACACATACAAATGAGCACATGCAAATAAAATACAAATGCAAATGAACACATACAAATAAAGAACACATACAAATAAAGAACACGACCAAATGAACACATACAAATAAAGAACACGACCAAATGAACACATACAAATAAAGAACACGACCAAATGAACACATACAAATAAAGAACACGACCAAATGAACACATACAAATAAAGAACACGACCAAATGAACACATACAAATAAAGAACACGACCAAATGAACACATACAAATAAAGAACACGACCAAATGAACACATACAAATAAAGAACACGACCAAATGAACACATACAAATAAAGAACACGTATTAAATGAACACATACAAATAAAGAACACATACAAATAAAGAACACGACCAAATGAACACATACAAATAAAGAATACATACAAATAAAGAACACGACCAAATGAACACATACAAATAAAGAACACGACCAAATGAACACATACAAATAAAGAACACGACCAAATGAACACATACAAATAAAGAACACGACCAAATGAACACATACAAATGAGCACATGCAAATAAAATACAAATGCAAATGAACACATACAAATAAAGAACACATACAAATAAAGAACACGACCAAATGAACACATACAAATAAAGAACACGACCAAATGAACACATACAAATAAAGAACACGACCAAATGAACACATACAAATAAAGAACACGACCAAATGAACACATACAAATAAAGAACACGACCAAATGAACACATACAAATGAGCACATGCAAATAAAATACAAATGCAAATGAACACATACAAATAAAGAACACATACAAATAAAGAACACGACCAAATGAACACATACAAATAAAGAACACGACCAAATGAACACATACAAATAAAGAACACGACCAAATGAACACATACAAATAAAGAACACGACCAAATGAACACATACAAATAAAGAACACGACCAAATGAACACATACAAATGAGCACATGCAAATAAAATACAAATGCAAATGAACACATAAAAATAAAGAACATTTACAAATAAAGAACACATACAAATAAAGAACACATACAAATAAAGAACACATACAAATAAAGAACACATACAAATAAAGAATACATACAAATAAAGAACACATACAAATAAAGAACGCTTACAAATAAACACATACAAATAAAGAACACATACAAATAAAGAACACGGCCAAATGAACACATACAAATAAAGAACACGTACCAAATGAACACATACAAATATAGAACACGACCAAATGAACACATACAAATAAAGAACACGACCAAATGAACACATACAAATAAAGAACACGTAATACGTAATAAATGAACACATACAAATATAGAACATGAACATATGAACAAAGCCAAATGAAGAACGCAATAAAGAACACATACAAATAAAGAACACATACAAATAAAGAACACATACAAATAAAGAACACATACAAATAAAGAACACATACAAATGAACACATACAAATAAAGAACACGACCAAATGAACACATACAAATAAAGAACACGACCAAATGAACACATACAAATATAGAACATGAACAAAGCTAAATGAAGAACACAATAAAGAACACATACAAATAAAGAACACATACGAATAAAGAACACATACAAATAAATAACGCTTACAAATGAACACATACAAATAAAGAACACATACAAATAAAGAACACATACAAATAAAGAACGCTTACAAATGAACACATACAAATAAAGAATATATACAAATAAAGAACACATACAAATAAAAAACACATAAAAATAAAGAACACATTCAAATGAAGAACACATACAAATAAAGAAACACGTACGTATGAAAAAAAACGTACAAATGCACACGCCTTTTATTGTATTATCGCTTTATTACTAGGACCAAGAAGAAAAAGGACGACGATATTGAATGTGAGGATATAATCGCTCATATATCAAATAAATTGTAACGAAAAGACATGTAGCCTGGTTTGGAAATTGCATATAATTGCTTTCCATAATATATGGTTATAATCATAAAAATACTGTTTGAGGTATCTTCATAATCCAACCGTTCTGAAATCAGAATGGTGTTTTTAGTGTTCCAGCAAAATTTATATATTTTAACTTACTTACCTTTGGAGAAAGTCAACTTTTTATGTCCCTGTTCCCCCAGTGCAAATATTCACTTGGAAGGCATTTATCAATACGGTGTTAGTTCTCGTTGAAAACAAGCGTTTTGACGCCAAACTTCATAATCTCATCATCTCATGGCACAAACAATACTAGCATCGATATTGTTTACAGTAAAATAAAAATATGAAACGTTTTAAATATGGGTTTACGTATTCATTATTTACGTAAACCAGTAATTAAAACAAAATTATTTATTTCACCTAGACAAACAATAGTTTGCAAATTCCATACACCGCCTGCAAGGAGACGTCCTATGCCTATCGCTACCCACGATGTAGTCCGCTAAACCTGCCTATATTATTAGGCTTTTTTAATATTTTTTTTGCCCAATATTAGGCAAAAAAAATTAATTAAAAAAGCCTAATAATATAGGCAGGTTTAGCGGACTACCCACGATGCACTCGATCGTGGTGTTATGTAACTTTTCATCGACTATTTGATCCAGATACTTCTGCTTTGACAGCTTTATGTTTATGAGTATGTGGAAGGAACGTGTGTGCAAGATAAAAACATCCCATCTCAACTGCTATTCCGGGACAATAAAACGTAATCTTGGTCACCTCAGCCAGCCCAACCACAGGGGTACGCAAATTGTACGTCATGTCCAAATTATCGAAAAATGAATTACATATAGTCTATTATATAAATATCGGTTAGCTTGTAAATATAATAATAAATAGCTATTCGAAAAAATGTTAAATCACTTAGAATTTACAACATTTCTAATCATGGCCACTAACTTTATAGGGCTATTTATGGTAAAGATCGTGAAATATTCTACTTTCTTGTGACTATACATCGTATAATTAAAACTGGAAACTTATGTATGAAGGGGTGGTGTAAATGAGTATGGTTATAGAGAAGGTACTAATGTAGGCGGATAGACGAGATGGTGCTATAAATACTAATATTACATCCACGTGCAATTCTTATTAAATATTTGGCTAAAATCCTCGAAATATTTCTTCAGTGGAATTTCTGGACAATGGTTTCCTTCTTTTAACCTTGTACATGTACTTCTCTAAAGGATGTAGTGTCTTGTGTTTGATTGCATGTGTTACTTTCTCAAATAGGACTACGTTTGTCACGACTTCATACTGTTTTGTTTCTAATAAATATTTAAAAATAAAGCATGTTTAAATAGTTGATAAAGAGGATGTCCGCTCGCACCTGGTGGTCTGGCTGGAGCTGAGCACGGCTTGGCTGAATAACACATAAAGTGAACTCCGATTAAGCTACATATATATCTTATACTATATCTTATAGTGATATCCAAGTATAAACTGATATCATTACAAAGAATTCATCTTGAACTTTTAAGGACTCTTTACATTGAATATGGAGGATCCTTTCATTTTTGTAAATTACATGCAATTACATATAACGCGTATTTAATACTATCCAATGATAGTTTTAAGGTGTTGCTAATATCAAATTAACCGCGATTTTATAGACATGTGGCGATAGCCATGGGTCATTTTCTGTGTCCCACAGGACATTTTAATCGGCCAATTTGACCTAAATATCTCGATCATCTTCTAAAGGAACTGCTCCAATTAAAATCACATATATCCTCGGCTCAATTTAAGCATTACATATAATTGTACAGGGCATGGTTATAAATGTGTCAAAGAGAGATCCGAAGACAGATTGTGTGCTTTAACCCCGAGCTAAATGGATTATGTAGGTCTACACTACACTGTCTATTTATGGATATATAGGCCTAATTCAATAGATCCTATTTTATTTTTTAGAAGTTAATTGTTATGTTAACTTACCATATGGATAACCGTTGCAAGATATATAAGTATTTGATTCTAAATGTTTAAAGATGTCGAAACATACTCGATAGGCCTTAGAGATCTGATTAAGATAAAAATGCTTTCGTTATCAACATTTGTCTATTTTTACTCCTTGCATAAGCTTTATTGTGGTCAGGGTTGTGTATAGTGAAATATTTCTTTATAATCGTGATTCCAGAAAATAGTCTATCTTGATTGTGCACTTCAAAAGTTTACATAACTTTCAATATATAGCCTCGCAAGCACTCTTGAGTGGAAATAACTAGGACCTATGTGTCACACACGTACGCTGTTTACAACTCAACATATGGGCGTGACAAAATTTGATTGACACGAGAACGATCCGAACAGTCGTTTGTAACAGGCATTTTCATTAGTCGAGATACTAGGTCACTAATCGAATCGACCAATCAGATCATCGTGGTTTACCCGATGATTCAAACGCAAGGTAAACAAACCTTGTCCCGCTTGCCTCAACGTGCGCTAGGCAAAACAAATTTTGACAGCCGGGGTGCTAGGTTGGCAGCTCCCACCTTAGATTTTATTTTAATTCAAATATTTAGTTATTCTGTTAATATGGCATTTAACATATCTCAACTTATCCAAGCTGCTGAGTTCTTAGACAGAAGAGAAAGAGGTAATCTTGATTTTATACAGATTTTTTCTGTGTCGTTTCCTATGCCACGTTGCAACGGCATGACTTTGACAGCTGAGAAACCTGCACTAGTGATCAATTTTCTCCTTTGATTTTTCAGAAGCTGAACATGGCTACGCATCTACAGCCCCTATGCCTGAATATTTGAGCAAGAAAAAGTCCAAACCCAAGAAATCTCAGGGAAATAGGTACGTTTTATTCTGTTCTGTTGATTATTTTGTTTTCACGTGTCGCTTCGTGATGTCGGCCATATTGGAATCAGCTGATCAACAGGGTTTGTTGATGTTTTTTGTTCATTGAATACTCCATCATTTAAATAGTTTAGTGAAATATTGTTGCGGTTTCTGATAAAACAAACATTTCCACGCAATTTTTGTCCATTATTTTGTGTCGATCGCTTTTTGATAAGCACCACCAGAAATTTTTCTAGGCTCTGCCGCGGCAGGTTGGTTGACCAGAAAAATGTCCGCCATTTTGAAACCCTCATTCTAGAAACAAAACAAAGAAAAGATTCACCAGGAATTTGCATGATATCTTGTTGTTTGCAGCAAGTGCATAATAAATTTTGTTTTATTAGCATAATTCAAAAGGATTTAAGCGAATTTTGGAAACGATGCATTCTTTCGTCTTCATATTTTCTGCAGCGTTTGCTACCACCCCTTCCTGTAGGCCTTGCTGAGGAATTTCAAAGAGGAATGTTTATATTTCTAAAACAGTTTATTATGATGTTCAGAGAATATATAATTTGATTTTTGCTCAAATAAAAAATGAATGTTACTTTCGATAATCGTCGATCTCGTTGGTTTGAACTTGTTACGCCTGTTGGTTCATCGTTTCGACTTTAGGCGGGCAAATTTCAGTTGATTTTAGGTGGGAAATGGATTTGGAATATATCCTGAATACATTTGACTTTTCAAGGTTCTACACAATATTTTTCATGATAAGCATATATTCGTTGATTTATTGTTTGGTCTCAATACTTGTATCGAACCTAGTAGGCAGATAAATGTGCACGTGGAAACGGCATGAATTTCTGAACCCGTGCCAAAAGACATGTGTCGACTCTTGGATACCTTTGTATACGCCGGAGGTCTTTGTTTCGATTTAAGATTTAGCTGTAATAAAATATCCAACAATCTTCTATTCCGATATTTAATATGTTTTTCGCGAATAAATCGAAAAAAATGTGCATTATTTCCATTTGCTTGCATTTGAAATAGTGATATATTTGTAAACAAATGTCTTAAGGAGAATGTGTCAAGTCATGTTTTTTGTTCTCTTCCAGATCTACCCACAACGAGTTAGAGAAAAACAGGTAAGTTGATTTATACATCATATTTTTTCCTTTTTTCTTGGATCAAATATATCGCCTTATTATAAAAATCCATTACCAATAGCGGAGTGTATTGATTTTGTGAAGGATGAAACAGCACCGTGTAATAGGTTCTGCAGGAGAACCCAATCACAACAAAAGCGGATGATCGATTCTTAACGGGACGCTCACGTACACTGTGCCTTTAGTGATTTATTCGATAATTTCTTGTGGAAGTGGTAAATGTGTTTCTTTATATTCGATGTAATATTAGGGCAGGGCGGCCATGATTGTGTACATGTATACACTGTGGCAGGTTGTGTGTATACATACCGTAGTGTGTATCTACGATAGTCACATGACGGTGTAACACAGTGCTATGTGTGTGTAATAAGTTTAGCCTCTGAACTTGACCTCGATCAGCAAGTGGGCGTGTTACCAGGAATGTGTTTATTTTCAACACACCAACCAGTCCCACTGAAGCTTGCAGGAGTAAAGCTATCAGTGAATCTGGCCCAAACCGGCAGGGCTATATGTATTCTGAATAATCTTTCTGAACAGGAATAAAATTACAGGAATAGAAACATGCAGAAGGAAGCTTGTGGAGAAGATTGTTCTTATTCACAATACATTTTGCTGTTGTATCTTATAAATGGAACATAAAAGGTACATCTTACCTTGTATGTGATGAAGCAACGTGATCGTTTGAAAAAAAATAAATTTTTATGGAATTATATGCAAAAAGAAAATATGAATGTTTTTCAAAATTGTTTACAACTCAAGTGCTTTTCTAAATTTAACTTCTTGATGGTTAACATGGAATTAATTGATATTGCAGGAGAGCCCAATTACGTTACTGCCTTGAAAAATTAAAAGATGTGGTTCCTGTTGGTTCTGATACATCGCGACACACAACGTTGGGACTGTTAACAAAAACCAAATGCTTTATCAGGGTGAGTAAGTCTACATATTTCTTTACTAATTCTTATACATTCTTTCATAGGAGAAAATTCTTATTGTGTTTTGTTTATGATTTATAAGATGAAGAATTAAACATAAAATGTAAGATATCAAAAATGATTTCTTGCAACAAGATTTGGTAAAAAGAGAGAAAGCCATTTCTCTGTAATTGGTCATGAATTCTCGATCTTCTTCTCTGCTGTCTTATACAATGTGGTTTATGTAGTTATGATAATGAACTGACCAGTCTGTCAATAAATATTAGTGTTCATACTCTGTTTAATTGATAGTAATGGTCCTCCATATTTCTGAGCTTTGGTAATTAAAAATCTTAATATATTTTACAAATCACAAAACTTTGTTCACAATGTGTACACTTTAAATATTTTTATTCTCGGATTTAATCCAACCATTAAAAAAATCCTTTATTTAAATAATGAAAAATAATATTGATTACATAATTAATATGGGTAATTCAATTTAAGTTAAAGTAATGAATTGATTGATATTGATTTGTAAAACTGCATCAATGTTGACATTCAATCAAGTCATACAGTGCTGCATGAGTTATCTCCCTTAGGTTTTGGGGAAATTAAGTCTCAACTTGTAGGAAAACTTTTTGTTTTCAGAATTTAGAAGAAGGTGAAAAGAAAAAGGTGCATGTAAAAGAACAATTAAAGAGAGAAAAGAGATTTCTGCAGCGTCGTTTAGAAGCTTTGTTAGAAGGCCAGTATCGTGTGCGACAGGAAAGGAGTATCAGCGAGTGCAGCACATCGACAAATTCAACTACCTCTTCTACATCAGAGTCAGGTAAGCTTTCCAATAGCATCCAAGTATTTCACGAGTTTTATTTATTTTGTAGTTCATATTCTGATTTTATTTTTGAAAGAAATTTGAAATTTCACTCATTTTGAGGCAAAGAGAATGTTCTTACTTTGAAGGTTTATATAGGGTTTGATACTATGGCATTTTCTATCGTAACAAATTTAGAATGAAAGTCAATTTATTTTGTGACTTTGTTAAAATGTTGATATTTGTGATTAATAATTTTCTCCTGTTTATTTTCAGATGAAATTGACATCTTGGGCTATGGCAGTGGTCAGAGTGACACAGATGACCATAGTAGTATCGAGAGTAGTGGCAGCGATTATTATACTAATTCTAAACCCCTAGGTTACACAGCCTCACCATTCGGATCCCTATGAAAATGACAGGCGCCTTGGTTGACTGACCTGGAGAATGTTGCACAGTTAACCAGGCTTATTGTTGCTAACTGGGATTGATTGGGTGTTAGAAATTATGGGCGAAAGAATGTCGTAACAATTTTGTTGTAAGTCTGTTTGTGAAAGGAAGTGAAGTAGTGTCCAATTATTGTCCACAGATCTGTTACGAAAATTTGCTGAATGTTGATTGACACATTCTGACTGCAGAGGAATGCAATTTAGTTTGTGAGAATGGCGTGTGTCCCTATTTTAACTGTTGTTGATGTCTTATACCATGTAATTTTTAAAATATCTCTTTTTTTTTGTGAAATTGAGAAAAATGGAAAAGTACCAGTGTTAATATATGAAAAAAAAAATGGTAGAAACTGGCTTACCTGTTGTAATATCTAAGTAAGTTATCGGAGTAAAATTCTCCATGTGTACACAATTCACAAGTAAATAGACTTAATAGAAAATGGATATTTGTATAAAACTGAATGCTATTAGTATTTTGAGGATATATCTGAGAGAAAATCATTCCTTTACCTTAAAAACCAATTTGTTTGGAGCAAGAAGCAAAAAAACATCTTTTTAAAAAGGCAGCATATCTTTATTTTCAACAAGGTTTTCATGGAAATTATCTTTATAATCTGAATGATATTTGAAGTTGACTTAAAAAGAGTGGAAGATATTATTTTCTTGGAATTTTCACAAAATTATTTCACGATATGTAAATTAAGAAGGATGCCTAAGGGATACAATTTTAACGCTACAGATGGTAATCTGTATAGATATCTTAACCGAATTCCTCTCAAGGTGATTATTAACCTCAATTATGTTACAAAGATATTATTGTTTTGTCACATGGTACGAAATAATCCAAATTTCTTACTTGAAAGAAACAATAGAAAAATGTAAATATTTTTTCAGCATAAACAGTGCTTGCTATAGTATGTGATTATAGAAATACCAAGAATACTCATTTTCAGTAAATGCCATAAACTTGTCGATACATCATTACAATTAAGTGAATTAAACAGCTCATGGAGGAGAAATTCAGTTCTGAAGATAAAAACCCAAAATAGAAAACTAGACAGTGTAAATTTACAGTCATGAAATTCTACAAAAAAGTCTTGAAATGAAAATTCCACTTAATAAAACCAAAGAAAGAGTTATGTATGTTAAGTGCTTACTTGCGTTTGAGATTTTGATGGAATGTGTATGCCCTAGGAAGTCCAACTGTGTGTTAGTCGTGTCATTCTGATAGATGTGAATTAAAGATAATATTAAGGGGTATTTTTTAGAGATTCCGTGGCAGCTCCTTCAAGCAAGGATTAAAAATAATGTGTTTTGGTGATGTTTTATTAGTACAAATTTTGGAGGTCTTTGTTGCCTTTTGTATCTTTCCTTGCCCAGAAGCAGGCTTGTACCTGTGACGTTTACAATGGGCTAAAAGTTACTGAGAGGAACCAGACCATTGCTGGAAATTAAAAGTACCAAATATTGAATGCAAGGGACATCCGAGGTTTTGAAGCCTACCAGGACTTAAAAAGTGCTAATTTGTGAATTAGAACTAGAACTGTGTTGGAAAAGTCATGTTTTTACCATTTTTGGGAGAGACGATGAATTGGCAAAAAAATGAAAGACCAGGAATGTATATACTGATCTCACAAATATTTTACATATGTATTAAATCTGGTATTAATTTTTATGTGCAATCCACACTATGTTACACTGTCCCGAGACAAGGAGTCGGTCAGATAATTTTAAGTAATTTCACTGGTGTGATGGGGAAGTTTTAATATATCGGTGGGGAGGGCCTACACATTTGGGGGCTCATCGTCACTTCACTATCTAGCAAATTGTTGGGACATATAGCAAAATGTATGACCCCTGTGTTAATGTCGTGCAAATTGCCAAAAGTTTTCTCATCATTTTTTGCAAGATATTTGAAATAGAATTTTTCCCTTGCTGTTGTTAGTCTATGTTAATTTGTTTATTTAATTAATCCTATCTTAGGACCAATATATTTATTACAAGAAAAAATAATATATAGTGTGTTAATATTTGTCCTTTGTATAATGCATAATGTCTCGCTGACAACTTTCACAGGTTGAGAGACGATTACCCAGGCACACTGTCAAGGACTTGTTTTGGAGATAAAAGGGAAGACAATTTCTGTTGAAACTTAAAGACTTTAATCAATAAAATAGGTTGAGCCGTCCTACAGCTATTTCCCTGTCATTTTCTAGTGCCTTGTTTCCTAACAATGTATTGACATGAATTGATGCTTCTCTAGTAAACAAAATGAGAATCGTAGGGCTAGCTTTTGCATCATGTTTAGAAAATGCTTAGGTGTTTTGTAAATGACGTTGCCAATTTATGAAAATATTTTCTTTGAAAAATTATTCCAAACCTGTCCTTGATTGCTTCTGTTAACTGAGACACGAACTTCAACACTAAGTGGAGCAGCTATGTATTCCAATGGAAATTGTATTTTGTGAGTAGCAGTTCGTGTTTCGGTTGACAAGGGTAATTTTACTGCGTTATAGTTTAGCTACATCTGTGATATGTGCGGAAAAGTGCAAGAAAAATTGATATTACCATGGTACTGGTCAATTAGTGACAGAATGGTCATGTTCTACTTAAAGAGGTGGAGAAAGCGCCCCACCTGGCTTGTAAAAAGTTTTGAAAATTAAGATCAAAATCTGTTTTTAATTAACATTGCCCTCTGGCTTGATCTGATGTATAAAATGTCGATCAAAAACAGTTTGTGTCAGTTTTGTATATTATGTGAATGTCTTTTTCTGGGGCCGACATCTTTGATTTAATGAAATTATTTCATGGATTGATCTGCTCCTTATCTCAGAAACACATGTTAGCTTTATATTGTCTAACTATGACGAGCTTCCTGTGACTATCAGCATGGTAAGCTGTAGAATTCTCTGTAAAACATTATTGATACAGCTGTAATTTGCCATCACTAGAGACAACTTGATGTTCGGTATCGACTTCCCGGTGCATCTACTATAAAACATAATGGAGTAGATTTCTGTATGGTGCATTAAACAGTCACGCAAGTTTGAAATGGTCTAAATGTTGGGGTTAAAAGTCATAAAAAAAACAATATGCAAAGCATAATGGTGTGAAAGTAATGCTTGATGGTTACTTCTGAAGGTTGTTTTATACAGCTGATATGTTAAAGAATATTCCATTGATAAAGCAAGATAACATCATCCAGTTTTAAATCTTGCATCATAGCTGAAAAATCGAGATAATTCCAAATAGGCCAATATGTTTTTAACAACTGTTTGATATGTGGAAATATTCACCTTGTGAATGTATACCTGAATATTTTTTGTTGCTTTTTCCCCTGGAAGCACGGAGAAAAAGTGATCCGAGATATAATTGTATTAACAAAGGTTTGTGTAAATGCAATTTTAACTGTTTCTAATGGAAGTTATTTATGACAAAGTAGAAGTGAGCGAGATTTTTTCTTGTTTTAATATTTTTGCATGAATGTTGTTGCAAGAGGAACAAATGACGAAATGTTAAACCAAAATGGAGAAAAAAAATCTATATTGGCATGTGTCCTCATTGTATGGTAGGACACGGTCCACTATCCAGTGTGAGAGGATAGATCACCTAGGATGTAAATCTGTCTTCAAAGTATTGTTTCACTACTCTCCAAGGAGATTAAAGTGTGATGAATATTTTAATCTGTCGTTTTTGTGTTATTTAACGAGATATGGTAACAAGCTAGGATGGTATTCTTGTAGCAGTGCTGGAGCCTCTACAGACATCTGTATACAAGAACGGTTACTGATATTTATCATTGTATATTACAATCCATGAAAACACTACATGTGATGATGTAGCCTCCAGCTACTACATGCTGTAAATGACGTTGACGGTAGATGTGGCCAATATCCTCCTGTCATGTTAGGCGTCATGCACTAGCCACCAGCTACTACAGTGACTTCCTCCAAATGACAATACATGTAACTACCATGAGTGGTTATGCGTGACTTGAACCATTGACAACTTTATATCCCTAAGATTGATGGATTACCCTGTATGACCTTGATTGCTCAGATGAGGAAATCTTAAGTTCCGGTAACTAATATTGAGATTTGTTTGAAGTTGACTCCATTTTATAACCACGACTACAATCTATGATCATCAGAAAAGCTTTGAAGTCCACCTGTCATACATTTGCTTAATGTTAATACAACGGGTTACTATCACCCCTTGTAAACCCCTGGACAATGTCATTGTAGAACTGTAGGCAGCTCAGAACAAAACAAAGCTGGGCAATCACAGGTATGCAGAGGCAGAGATTGTCGCCAAACTTCAGGCCCACAATGCACCGTTATTAGATTATTTTAATGTATATTGTACACCAAAACACCTGCCCATCAGTTGTCGCATACAGAGCGTTCAGTTTTTGCACTATGTCATATTTCAGGGAGATCTATAATGACAATTATCGTAACACTTAGAATATCGCGGATGATAAATCCTAGTGCTGAAATCAAGATTTAATATCGGTAGATACAAACTACTACTGACATGGATCACGCCGTTCGTGAAATCGTCCTTCCACCGTATAGACTTTATACCGACACTTAATTAGTATAGAAAGCAATAGTCAGAAGATACCAAGTTTGACCAGCCTACCAACCTGTCGTTCTGACTTCAGATTAATAAACGATACACGATAGTGAGATGTACAGTTCGGCGTTATCACATCCTCGATTCTCCAGGGGTTACTATCACTACGTCAATCCGTGGAGTATTGATGATGGCATTATATAGTAACAATCTTTAGCACTGACTTTAATTTTTTTTAATGATCCTTCATTGACCAAAATAGTTAAAATCTTTGTTCATCAATGTTATATAAACATGGCAATGATAGCAGAGACTTATCTAAAATCTCTGATAACAGTATTACTCAAGTTAATGGCAGCAGGTTTTAGGTATGAAGGCTATACCGTGATACAACAGTCTGACAGGTGGTTATTACGTATACTGTACAAGTGTACATAGTGTCCAAAATGGAAAGGAGAATAGTACAGAAGGAATGTGATTTACTCCTAAATAGCACAGGTTTAATGTGCATTGTCAGTGCAATTTGGAAATAATCCTATTCATTGATGCCGGACGCTCAATTGGAACAGATAAAAAAGTTTCATATCATATGTAATGACGTCACAGGCTAATCAAGGAGAATAAAAATCTGAAATCGTGCCCAATATCAATGTCATTTAAAATCAGATATTCATATTAATAACTATCCCTTAGAAGTAGACCTTGAATTATCGCATCTAGACGGGTTGAATTCCTACTGATCTGATATAGTGTGACTGTACCTCAGATCCCCGGCGGTATATAACCATCGCATATAGTCAATATGCTGTAATTCTTATCATAGATTGTATTGAGTCACGTTGTAAACATATTAACACCCATCACTCGGTGACATCGCCGACTGGTCATCCTCAGCCCTGGGCACTGGACAGTCTGGTGAATGACCAGCCAATGTCCAAAATGACCTGACAGTCCAGCACGCGACCTTATCCTTAGACCAAATATTGTGAACACAAGTAAGACTTTGTTTAAATATTTGCGAACCCCATACCATAGCCCTTTAATGGGACTCACGTGGCCCTTAAGGAGGGAACAGCTGCTTCGGGCCACAAACAACGCGCGCGTGCAGCCTATACAACCAGAGATTCATGAAACAATAACAAACACTTCTAAAACTTCAAAATTTTCATTTCAAATTAAAGGGTTTCCATCGAATCACCCCCAGGACATTGACTGCCCTTTCCACTGGTCAGTGATTGTCCCCTTAGGATCAATTTCAAGCTTGGATGTGTTCCCTTAATAGCCGTTTTGGGGTCGTATTGCGGGTGCTCCCAAACCTGTTATTTTCGAGCACCTGGTCCATATGGCCTGCTCGGCCCGCCCAACAAAGGGCCGGCCCCTCTCTATAACGGGACAAAAGGTAACTGTACAGCGAACTGTTGATCATCAGTTACTCTCCCGTTCTAACGTCTTTGTTCATGAATTTTAAACGAAAATTTAAATGTTTTCTATTTTATAAACAGATGACAATTGATGAGCTTTCAGTGCTTCATTTTCGCGAACACAGCACATTTTAGGAGATTTACGTACCCTTGTCCTTTGTCTATTGTCCACGGTTGACGGTATTGGCGCGCGCCTCGGTGCACTAACGGTAATGATCACTGAATCACTGGTCGTTTCGCGCCCAATTAACTGGATAGTAAACACAGAGTGAAACAAACAAAAAACAGGAAGCGATACCATAATTTATATGATGAGATCAGAAAAAAAGTATGAAGGTGCATTCTCTACAAATCAACACTTTCACAGAAACAGGCCAAACATTGTCGTCAACGTCATAATTTTCACCAATCTCCTCACCGAATCGAGGGGGACAAGTCCTAGGAGTGTTTATATATGTGTTTTATTACAATTAGCCTTCAATTTTAGATCCAGGTATCGAATCTGGTAAGCACGCAGTAACGTTGTCATAGGCTGATTATGACAGCCGGTAATTAGTACAGGTCTTTACATACGATTAGATCACAATGTCGACAAATTTGAAGATTATTCTTTCTCAAACTCTTTCTGGCCGACAGGGAAACTCTTCTTAAAATAAAGAGCACCATTGTTGCTAAAATGCATCATCTTTTGATACCAGTGATCATGCATGAATGTGTTCGGGTGTTAATGTGCATGAACTGGGGACGGGAATACCGTATTAGTTAAACCGTCTGTCGTCAGAGATGGTAATTAGACAACCGAAACTCAAATATTTTTATCATTTTGATTAGAACAGATCGAAGGTTTTGTACATTTATTGACATATGCCTCCAAGACAATATCCGGTGTCATATTACTTTGTTGCTTGATTAAAACAGTAGGAGATGGTTACAGATGCTATATCATTTTAGAACGTGTGTTTCCATATACACGAAGGATATCAATATTTGCTATGAGTGATTTAAATCTTTCGGTACCATCAGGGACAAATATGTACCAGCGAGTGTTGGGCCAGATTACTACCTAACCAGGTTACCGATTATATATCAGACACTGGCTTATACTAGAACATACATTCAACTATTGATACATATCGATACCTGATCAGTAAATGACAGGTTCGATTGATTCCTTGCCAAATCTGAACAGAATGATGGTCCCAAACAAGCTGGCGAGCATAAATACCAATTTGTGCACGCACCTGTCTCATGGATACGCTCCAGTGATCAAAAATATATAAGAAATGTGTACACATACACGTGAAAAATATCTAAGACTGTCCCACCTCGTTTGATATTTATGGGACAGAACACCACCGCCATTGTGTAGTAGTTATCCAGATTTTGTTTATTGTATTCGGTAAGTGATAACCTTCGGCCAGATGACACTCCGGGCAGTTGACCTTGTAGTCTACACACGCAATATCAAATACACGAAAAATATCGTTCTAAAAGAAAGATTCGTATTGCTTTGTCATACACATATTACTGTAGTATAATAATAAGATTTTGTCTATTTTATACTCGAACACATCATTGTAACTTAAGAGA
The DNA here is from genome assembly GCF_041381155.1 of Argopecten irradians. Classification (NCBI taxonomy): domain Eukaryota; kingdom Metazoa; phylum Mollusca; class Bivalvia; order Pectinida; family Pectinidae; genus Argopecten; species Argopecten irradians. Next base: position 4,341,901 of record NC_091144.1, read on the forward strand.
TTATTATTGCTTTGTCATGTACGAACATCTATCGGTCTTAAAGCATAATATTCTAAATTATGCTTACAACTGTAATGCGCTGTCGCATTATGTATCAACCTAGTACTGGCGTGAAGCAGAGTGGATTCTTATCGCATCTACACAGTTCTAAGGCTTTCTGTCCCGTGTCTTATTGCAGCCCACCATGACGATATTGAGAAAAGGTATATACATGTTGTGTAAGCTAAATAAAGTCACTATTAACTCATATTGGTCTGTCTCATCTATTCACATGCCAATTTAATGCCTGATCTCGTGTATACAAATTTATGTGCCTTGATTCAGGTGTCATATTCATGATACTTGTCTAGAGACCTTGTGACCAAGATCGTCTCTGACCTTTTCCAGTTGACGTCTCAAGTACGTTTTAATGTCCTAATCTGACCTTCCAGACATCACCTCCGAGTATCCTCCGACCTCCACACCAGATATATGACATTGCATAGAGTTAATCAGTACAGGTCCGTTAGTTCGAGTCATTTACTACAATAAGCCTACAGAAGACCCCGAGGTAACTCTAATTATCAGTATCTATATAACAAAGTGGTAGTAAAGTTGGTGTGATATACAGTAATGTCTGTCTATCGAAACTTATGCTAACTTAACGACGTGACAGATTTAGTTATAACATAAGAACTATATTGAGACCACCTGAAGAAAACTTCGACCACAACCTGACATCTGCACAATTCGTCCTTGAATTGGCGACACAAATACAAAAGGTTACCAATGAAGAATTTTCTTAGACGATAAACTGTACGAGTTCAGTAGCAATATACCTATATTGAAAATGTATCAGCGATAGAGATCATACTTGGGAGATAGAGTACGCGGAAATTCGTTAGCATTGTAACGGTAGTCCATCAACTTGTCAGTGGCGTCATTAATGCTGAAGTCTGATTAATATTGTAATGTATCATGTCAACTTCTATCGTAAAACACGGGTGATCACACGTGCCGTCATTCACGTAACGTCCATGGAACTACACCGAGATACTAACGTCCATGGAACTACACCGAGATACTAACGTCCATGGAACTACACCGAGATACTAACGTCCGTGGAACTACACAGAGACACTAACGTCCACAAAACTACACAGAGACACTAACGTCCACAAAACTACACAGAGGCACTAATGGCCACAAAACTACACCGAGACACTAATGGCCACAAAACTACACCGAGACATTAACGGCCACAGAACTACACCGAGACACTAACGTCCACAAAACTACACAGAGACACTAACGTCCACAAAACTACACAGAGACACTAATGGCCACAAAACTACACCGAGACACTAATGGCCACAAAACTACACCGAGACATTAACGGCCATAGAACTACACCGAGACACTAACGTCCACAAAACTACACCGAGACACTAATGGCCACAAAACTACACCGAGACACTAATGGCCACAAAACTACACCGAGACATATTAACGTCCACAGAACTACACCGAGGCACTACAAAACTACACCGAGACACTAACGTCCACAAAACTAAATTAAGACGAAATCAAAGTTTGACTTGCATAGACTTTCTGTAAATGAACCATTCGAATAATTTTTCTAGAATATTAACGTTTCGAGTTCCCCTCCCAATAAGTCTTCTTTTGCCCGATGTAACGCCATAAACCAGGTACATTTATTACGTTCATTAACATTAATCCGGTATTGCTGTTTGTTTATTTGTACGAATCATTTCAGCAGGAACCATATATAATAGGCAAATCAATTGTATCTATGTTTGTAAAAGTGCATTCACCATAGTTATTCGTACGTCACGCCTAAACATCCAAATAATCTCTTTTTCCAAAATGAAGTGGAATGCTTACTACTGGAAAAACTATACAATATTTTATGTTTTGAAATAAAATGAAATGGAATACACGAGTTCTAAATAGAATTAATAAACAATGATATTCAAGTGATATCAAACCCTTATAAAGTTAATACGAGACACACACAATTTTATGCATGAGGCGACATTATGTTGAAACGTTGTAATTGTTGCCGTGTGCCTTTGGGGGTCACCCGAGCGTGCACCTCGTTATGTACCGCCTTCTCCATATCGTAAGCGCTTTATGGATAATTGTATGTTGTCATCATGGTATATAGCTCGTTAGGCGTATCTCTGAAAAAGATCTTACCGCCGTAGATATGGGGACAATAAAATTGTCTACACTGACATTAATAATATACATTGTATTGAGACGTATAGACCTGTTAATGATACTGAAAGACATATTACTAATTAAAGTATACATCCAGTGTGTGTATATATATCGGTGAGGTTAATTTGTGCGGAACGTCCCGACCTTACTGACACACATGAATTTACTAAATATGATAGTGACCTACTTCCATCTTAAGACGATTGTAAAGAAGATTAATGACCATTACAAACAATAGACAAATATAGGCCATTCACCCCGACCTACAGTTCTCTTTTACTGTTTATAAAAGGGACTTTGTACCAAACACAGAACACAGTCTTTATAACAATTTATGTAAAACTTTTGACATCAACCATTCACCACTGAGACATTGGAGGAATAACAACCACACAGAATCATCGACTTCACCCGACCGACTGATATCCCTCCAAACCTCTAACACCAATCATCTCGTCTCTGTTCCTCTGAAAGAAAACAAAATTTGTCTTCGGGGCGCGTACTGGAGCGAAATATTGATCTAAGAAAACATGAACGGTGTTTATTTCAGCCTGCGAGGTGCATACAGTTCTCGCTCGTTATAAAGTTTGAAATGCTATTCCCTGTAGCTGCACGGTCTGTTTAATTGTATGGTTGCTAACTGCAACTAAATTTGGGGTCGTATTCTTCCTCTTTTCCAAATCATTCAGAATGCTTCGATTGACACAGTCTGATGCCGTGTCCTAGTGCTAAGCTTGCGCATCCCCGGGAAGTGACCAAGTGTCCATTCTTTCTTAGTCTTTGGTAGAAAGTTTGAGTGACGAAGCAAGCGTTCTTGTCACATAGCGATAACCACATTACAAATTCACAGAATGACAACACAAATACATATTACACAAAGACACGTATACACACAGAATGACCACACAAATACATATTACACAAAGACACGTATACACACAGAATGACCACACAAATACATATTACACAAAGACACGTATACACACAGAATGACCACACAAATACATATTGTACAAAGACACGTATACACACAGAATGACCACACAAATACATATTACACAAAGACACATATACACACAGAATGACCACACAAATACATATTGTACAAAGACACATATACACACAGAATGACCACACAAATACATATTGTACAAAGACACGTATACACACAGAATGACCACACAAATACATATTACACAAACTCATGTATACACCTAGAATGACCACACAAATACATATTGCATAAAGACACATATACACACAGAATGACCACACAAATACATATTGTACAAAGACACGTATACACACAGAATGACCACACAAATACATATTACACAAAGACACGTATACACACAGAATGACCACACAAATACATATTGTACAAAGACACATATACACACAGAATGACCACACAAATACATATTGTACAAAGACACGTATACACACAGAATGACCACACAAATACATATTACACAAACTCATGTATACACCTAGAATGACCACACAAATACATATTACACAAAGACACATATACACACAGAATGACCACACAAATACATATTGTACAAAGACACGTATACACACAGAATGACCACACAAATACATATTACACAAAGACACGTATACACACAGAATGACCACACAAATACATATTGTACAAAGACACATATACACACAGAATGACCACACAAATACATATTGTACAAACTCATGTATACACCTAGAATGACCACACAAATACATATTGCATAAAGACACATATACACACAGAATGACCACACAAATACATATTGTACAAAGACACGTATACACACAGAATGACCACACAAATACATATTACACAAAGACACGTATACACACAGAATGACCACACAAATACATATTGTACAAAGACACATATACACACAGAATGACCACACAAATACATATTGTACAAAGACACATATACACACAGAATGACCACACAAATACATATTACACAAAGACACGTATACACACAGAATGACCACACAAATACATATTGTACAAAGACACATATACACACAGAATGACCACACAAATACATATTGTACAAAGACACATATACACACAGAATGACCACACAAATACATATTACACAAAGAGACGTATACACACAGAATGACCACACAAATACATATTACACAAACTCATGTATACACCTAGACTGACCACACAAATACATATTGCATACAGACTTTTTGCTATTGGTGGGGGGCTACTCTCCCAATTTCTTGAGCTATCCTCATACCATTGCTCCATCAACAATCTTTGAATTCGTCAATGCCGCTGGGAATCTTTGAATTCGTCAATGCCGCTGGGAATCTTTGAATTCGTCAATGCCGCTGGGAATCTTTCATTTCCTTAAGTTCACCAGCAAATCAAACTTTTTATTTCACCTGTAGCTCTTTCTTCAATTCCACAAGCAACAGTGCTTTTCCGTGATTCCACCAGCAATCATTCTTTATCATAATTAACTCCATTGTCTTTTCTTCCATTCGTTAAATCTATTGTGAAGCTGTCCAGTAAACGATTCCAGTGCTACTTACCAAACATTATTTGGAAGTCTTTCCTTATCACAACTCTAATCACTCTTTTCTTTTATTCCATTGGCAATCTTTCTTGTCCTTAATTCCATTGACAATCTTTCTTTTATCTCCTTAATTCCATTGGCAATCTTTCTTTTATCTCCTTAATTCCATTGGCAATCTTTCTTTTATCTCCTTAATTCCATTGGCAATCTTTCTTTTATCTCCTTAATTCCAGTGGCAATCTTTCTTTTTCTCCTTAATTCCATTGGCAATCTTTCAATTTCCTTAATTCCACTGGCAATCTTTCTTTTATTTCCTTAATTCCATTGGCAATCTTTCAATTTCCTTAATTCCATTGGCAATCTTTCTTTTATTTCCTTAATTCCATTGGCAATCTTTCAATTTCCTTAATTCAATTGACAATCTTTCTTTTATTTCCTTAATTCCATTGGCAATCTTTCGTTTCCTAATTCTATTAGCAATATTCCATGTCCTTAATTCTAGTGACAATTATTATATTCGTTAATTCCGTTGGCAATCTTTCTTTTATTTCCTTAATTTCATTGGCAAACTTTCAATTTCCTTAATTAAAATGACAATCTTTCTTTTATTTCCTTAATTTCATTGGCAATCTTTCAATTTCCTTAATTCCATTGACAATCATTCTTTTATTTCCTTAATTCCATTGGCAATCTTTCGTTTCCTAATTCTATTAGCAATATTTAATGTCCTTAATTCCAGTGGCAATTATTATATTCGTTAATTCCATTGGCAATCTTTCTTTTATTTCCTTAATTACATTTTCTTTAATTTCATTGGCAATCTCTCTTTTCCTCAATTCCATTGACAATCATTTCCTTAATTTCATTAGCAATATTTTTTTGTCCTTAATTCCAGTGGCAATCATTATGCATGTATTCCTTAATTCCATTGGCATTTTTTGAAGCCCTTAATTCCATTAGCAATTTTTCATTTCCTTAATTCCATTGGCAATCTCTCTTTTCCTTAATTCCAGTGGCAATCATTATATTCATTAATTTCATTGTCAATCATTCTTGTCCTAAATCATATTGACAATCTTAGTTGTTATTAATTTCATTGGCATTCTGTCCATTTCTTAATTCTATAACAGTTAAGGATTGGCATTCTGTCCATTTCTTAATTCTATAACAGGAAACAATCTTAGTTTTTATTAATTTCATTGGCATTCTGTCCATTTCTTAATTCTATAACAGGAAACAATCTTAAGTAAAGAGCATTCTATTTCATTTGTAATGTTTTCCTGTGGATAATCTTAAGTAAATAATTCCTTGATTAAAACTAGGGATGTTGGTGAAACTGGGCCCAGGAAGATTTTATTAGAATATGTATGATATTTCTTTTAAGTTTTTTAGTTACATGTACTGTAATACACAATTACAAAACATTACACAGCACAATGGAGTATGTTACACAGTCAACAATGTTTTACCTCTCACAAAATTTAATGTATGTCCGCGACATAAGATTATTGTTTTATTGGAATTCTTTCTTGATATTTTAAAACTGAGAATTTATAACAAATGTAAAAAGAGTCTTGATTGATTTTTTTTAAAGAATGCAGATGTCAAAAAGAACACGGAGGACAATTTCATTCTATTTCATATTTTGTTAACCAAATTTTATTTTCAACATTTCATAAAAGTAAGACCGTGAAAGTGTGATAATCCATTTCTGTTTAAGAGCGTGTATCTCTAAGGTTGTCATTGATATATGAATGAATATGACTATCGTATCAGTGCAAGAGATCGGCAAAGCAGAGTAGGATTAATTATCAAACATTTACTTGTACAACATTTCAACACTATAAATAAAAGAGAAATGTTCAGTAAGGAAGGCTCCTCATAGACACCTTGGATCAGGTTTATTATAACTTATCTCCACCATCTGTTTCTACAGTCCTCTACAGATGATCTCGGCCTGACCCCAAAGTATAAACACCATGGTGCAGTAAGTAGGCAAGTTTATCTAGAAGACATCACATCAAAATAATTTGCCATCTGACTTTTCTGTGCATAGATAGGTAGATTTAACAGTGGCATGAGAGTGAACTGTAACTGAGCTGGATGGAGTAGAACTTCAGTCACCATGGCAACACTATCATCTTGTTGTTTTCATGACTAGAGTTAAGTTTCAGGTTTTCTGGTTTGTTTTCATCTGAAAAAGACGTAGTAGTTTTAAATATCAACAATTGAAAAAAGAATCCGTTATTGTACAGTAGATTTTATCCTAAATTATTGATACATTGGAGTAACCAGGCATGGTTTGTCTTTGTATTGTGATGTTTTTATTTTTTTTCCAGTTTTCAAAGCAGTAATGCTGAAACATTTCAAAAGTATCTGAAATCTTTCAACCTAACAATATAGATCCAGGTCAACGTATCGCTTGATTTACGTTTCGGCTTGCCATAATTATACATATAGTTCTTTTTTTTTAAATTATCTACTGATATTCATGAATTTTGCATTACATATGCAGTCTATATGAGCACCTACATTGTGCCCTGGATATCAATCCTGATACTATGTATAAACCTATATTGTGAATCCAGAAGGTGTCTTTTTATCCTGCGGCTCGTGAAATTATCTGATACTTGGTACTTTTGCTATGATTACTATAACAATATGTAAATAACAGGATTATAGGCAATGAGGGATCACTGTCACACACCGCACGTCGCTACGGTAACATGACAACACTTAATGACATGGGATATAGCAACAGCTGCTGGGAGTACTCGAAAATATTGATACTGATAAAAATAAATCTATATATGCTGAAGAAGGTTTTATCTTAGTTCTAAATACACAAACATACACAAACAAACAACCTGTTTATCTGTTATTTACAGCTGTCAACAGCGGCGGACAATAAACAGAACCAATTAGTGAGCTCAGCTGACTTTTTAAAGCTAATAACAGGTGGTTGCTTGTTTAATTAATTTTCCCTTTGGTATAGTATACTATAGGGGTGCAGCTATAGATATAGGTATACTATAGGGGTGTAGCTATTGATATAGGTATACTATAGGGGTGCAGCTATAGATATAGGTATACTATAGGGGTGCAGCTATTGATATAGGTATACTATAGGGGTGCAGCTATTGATATAGGTATACTATAGGGGTGCAGCTATTGATATAGGTATACTATAGGGGTGCAGCTATAGATATAGGTATACTATAGGGGTGCAGCTATTGATATAGGTATACTATAGGGGTGCAGCTATTGATATAGGTATACTATAGGGGTGCAGCTATTGATATAGGTATACTATAGGGGTGCAGCTATTGATATAGGTATACTATAGGGGTGCAGCTATAGATATAGGTATACTATAGGGGTGCAGCTATTGATATAGGTATACTATAGGGGTGCAGCTATTGATATAGGTATACTATAGGGGTGCAGCTATTGATATAGGTATACTATAGGGGTGCAGCTATAGATATAGGTATACTATAGGGGTGCAGCTATTGATATAGGTATACTATAGGGGTGCAGCTATTGATATAGGTATACTATAGGGGTGCAGCTATAGATATAGGTATACTATAGGGGTGCAGCTATTGATATAGGTATACTATAGGGGTGCAGCTATTGATATAGGTATACTATAGGGGTGCAGCTATTGATATAGGTATACTATAGGGGTGCAGCTATTGATATAGGTATACTATAGGGGTGCAGCTATTGATATAGGTATACTATAGGGGTGCAGCTATTGATATAGGTATACTATAGGGGTGCAGCTATTGATATAGGTATACTATAGGGGTGCAGCTATTGATATAGGTATACTATAGGGGTGCAGCTATTGATATAGGTATACTATAGGGGTGCAGCTATTGATATAGGTATACTATAGGGGTGCAGCTATTGATATAGGTATACTATAGGGGTGCAGCTATTGATATAGGTATACTATAGGGGTGCAGCTATGATATAGGTATACTATAGGGGTGCAGCTATTGATATAGGTATACTATAGGGGTGCAGCTATTGATATAGGTATACTATAGGGGTGCAGCTATTGATATAGGTATACTATAGGGGTGCAGCTATTGATATAGGTATACTATAGGGGTGCAGCTATAGATATAGGTATACTATAGGGGTGCAGCTATTGATATAGGTATACTATAGGGGGTGCAGCTATTGATATAGGTATACTATAGGGGTGCAGTGATATAGGTATACTATAGGGGTGCAGCTATTGATATAGGTATACTATAGGGGTGCAGCTATTGATATAGGTATACTATAGGGGTGCAGCTATTGATATAGGTATACTATAGGGGTGCAGCTATTGATATAGGTATACTATAGGGGTGCAGCTATTGATATAGGTATACTATAGGGGTGCAGCTATGATATAGGTATACTATAGGGGTGCAGCTATTGATATAGGTATACTATAGGGGTGTAGCTATTGATATAGGTATACTATAGGGGTGCAGCTATTGATATAGGTATACTATAGGGGTGCAGCTATTGATATAGGTATACTATAGGGGTGCAGCTATTGATATAGGTATACTATAGGGGTGCAGCTATTGATATAGGTATACTATAGGGGTGCAGCTATTGATATAGGTATACTATAGGGGTGCAGCTATTGATATAGGTATACTATAGGGGTGCAGCTATTGATATAGGTATACTATAGGGGTGCAGCTATTGATATAGGTATACTATAGGGGTGCAGCTATTGATATAGGTATACTATAGGGGTGCAGCTATTGATATAGGTATACTATAGGGGTGCAGCTATTGATATAGGTATACTATAGGGGTGCAGCTATTGATATAGGTATACTATAGGGGTGCAGCTATTGATATAGGTATACTATAGGGGTGCAGCTATTGATATAGGTATACTATAGGGGTGCAGCTATTGATATAGGTATACTATAGGGGTGCAGCTATTGATATAGGTATACTATAGGGGGTGCAGCTATTGATATAGGTATACTATAGGGGTGCAGCTATTGATATAGGTATACTATAGGGGTGCAGCTATTGATATAGGTATACTATAGGGGGTGCAGCTATTGATATAGGTATACTATAGGGGTGCAGCTATTGATATAGGTATACTATAGGGGTGCAGCTATTGATATAGGTATACTATAGGGGTGCAGCTATTGATATAGGTATACTATAGGGGTGCAGCTATTGATATAGGTATACTATAGGGGTGCAGCTATTGATATAGGTATACTATAGGGGTGCAGCTATTGATATAGGTATACTATAGGGGTGCAGCTATTGATATAGGTATATACTATAGGGGTGCAGCTATTGATATAGGTATACTATAGGGGTGCAGCTATTGATATAGGTATACTATAGGGGTGCAGCTATTGATATAGGTATACTATGGGGGTGCAGCTATTGATATAGGTATACTATAGGGGTGCAGCTATTGATATAGGTATACTAGGGGTGCAGCTATTGATATAGGTATACTATAGGGGTGCAGCTATTGATATAGGTATACTATAGGGGGTGCAGCTATTGATATAGGTATACTATAGGGGTGCAGCTATTGATATAGGTATACTATAGGGGTGCAGCTATTGATATAGGTATACTATAGGGGTGCAGCTACTGATATAGGTATACTATAGGGTGCAGTATTGATATAGGGGGGTGCAGCTATTGATATAGGTATACTATAGGGGTGCAGCTATTGATATAGGTATACTATAGGGGTGCAGCTATTGATATAGGTATACTATAGGGGTGCAGCTATGATATGTATACTATGGGGTGCAGCTATGATATAGGTATACTATAGGGGTGCAGCTATTGATATAGGTATACTATAGGGGTGCAGCTATTGATATAGGTATACTATAGGGGTGCAGCTATTGATATAGGTATACTATAGGGGTGCAGCTATTGATATAGGTATACTATAGGGGTGCAGCTATTGATATAGGTATACTATGGGGGTGCAGCTATTGATATAGGTATACTATAGGGGTGCAGCTATTGATATAGGTATACTATGGGGGTGCAGCTATTGATATAGGTATACTATAGGGGTGCAGCTATTGATATAGGTATACTATGGGGGTGCAGCTATTGATATAGGTATACTATAGGGGTGCAGCTATTGATATAGGTATACTATGGGGGTGCAGCTATTGATATAGGTATACTATAGGGGTGCAGCTATTGATATAGGTATACTATGGGGGTGCAGCTATTGATATAGGTATACTATAGGGGTGCAGCTATTGATATAGGTATACTATAGGGGTGCAGCTATTGATATAGGTATACTATAGGGGTGCAGCTATTGATATAGGTATACTATAGGGGTGCAGCTATTGATATAGGTATACTATGGGGGTGCAGCTATTGATATAGGTATACTATAGGGGTGCAGCTATTGATATAGGTATACTATAGGGGTGCAGCTATTGATATAGGTATACTATAGGGGTGCAGCTATTGATATAGGTATACTATGGGGGTGCAGCTATTGATATAGGTATACTATAGGGGTGCAGCTATTGATATAGGTATACTATAGGGGTGCAGCTATTGATATAGGTATACTATAGGGGTGTAGCTATTGATATAGGTATACTATAGGGGTGCAGCTATTGATATAGGTATACTATAGGGGTGCAGCTATTGATATAGGTATACTATAGGGGTGCAGCTATTGATATAGGTATACTATAGGGGTGCAGCTATTGATATAGGTATACTATAGGGGTGCAGCTATTGATATAGGTATACTATAGGGGTGTAGCTATTGATATAGGTATACTATAGGGGGTGCAGCTATTGATATAGGTATACTATAGGGGGTGCAGCTATTGATATAGGTATACTATAGGGGTGCAGCTATTGATATAGGTATACTATAGGGGTGCAGCTATTGATATAGGTATACTATAGGGGTGCAGCTATTGATATAGGTATACTATAGGGGTGCAGCTATTGATATAGGTATACTATAGGGGTGCAGCTATTGATATAGGTATACTATAGGGGTGTAGCTATTGATATAGGTATACTATGGGGGTGCAGCTATTGATATAGGTAAACTATAGGGGTGCAGCTATTGATATAGGTATACTATGGGGGTGCAGCTATTGATATAGGTATACTATAGGGGTGCAGCTATTGATATAGGTATACTATAGGGGTGTAGCTATTGATATAGGTATACTATAGGGGTGTAGCTATTGATATAGGTATACTATGGGGGTGCAGCTATTGATATAGGTATACTATAGGGGTGTAGCTATTGATATAGGTATACTATGGGGGTGCAGCTATTGATATAGGTATACTATAGGGGTGCAGCTATTGATATAGGTATACTATAGGGGTGCAGCTATTGATATAGGTATACTATAGGGGTGCAGCTATTGAATATAGGTATACTATAGGGGTGCAGCTATTGATATAGGTATACTATAGGGGTGTAGCTATTGATATAGGTATACTATAGGGGTGCAGCTATTGATATATAGGTATACTATAGGGGTGCAGCTATTGATATAGGTATACTATAGGGGTGCAGCTATTGATATAGGTATACTATAGGGGTGCAGCTATTGATATAGGTATACTATAGGGGGTGCAGCTATTGATATAGGTATACTATGGGGGTGCAGCTATTGATATAGGTAGTATACTATAGGGGTGCAGCTATTGATATAGGTATACTATAGGGGTGCAGCTATTGATATAGGTATACTATAGGGGTGTAGCTATTGATATAGGTATACTATAGGGGTGCAGCTATTGATATAGGTATACTATGGGGTGCAGCTATTGATATAGGTATACTATAGGGGTGCAGCTATTGATATAGGTATACTATAGGGGTGCAGCTATTGATATAGGTATACTATGGGGGTGTAGCTATTGATATAGGTATACTATAGGGGTGTAGCTATTGATATAGGTATACTATGGGGGTGCAGCTATTGATATAGGTATACTATAGGGGTGCAGCTATTGATATAGGTATACTATAGGGGTGCAGCTATTGATATAGGTATACTATAGGGGTGCAGCTATTGATATAGGTATACTATAGGGGTGCAGCTATTGATATAGGTATACTATAGGGGTGCAGCTATTGATATAGGTATACTATGGGGGTGCAGCTATTGATATAGGTATACTATAGGGGTGCAGCTATTGATATAGGTATACTATAGGGGTGCAGCTATTGATATAGGTATACTATGGGGGTGCAGCTATTGATATAGGTATACTATAGGGGTGCAGCTATTGATATAGGTATACTATAGGGGGTAGCTATTGATATAGGTATACTATGGGGGTGCAGCTATTGATATAGGTATACTATAGGGGTGCAGCTATTGATATAGGTATACTATAGGGGTGCAGCTATTGATATAGGTATACTATGGGGGTGCAGCTATTGATATAGGTATACTATAGGGGTGCAGCTATTGATATAGGTATACTATAGGGGTGCAGCTATTGATATAGGTATACTATGGGGTGCAGCTATTGATATAGGTATACTATAGGGGGTGCAGCTATTGATATAGGTATATATAGGGGTGCAGCTATTGATATAGGTATACTACAATGGGGGTGCAGCTATTGATATAGGTATACGGCATATGGGGGTGCAGCTATTATAATAGGTATACTATAGGGGTGCAGCTATTGATATAGGTATACTATAGTGGGTGCAGCTATTGATATTAGGTATAACTATAGGGGATGCAGCTATTGGGGTATGCTATAGGGGTGCAGCTATTGATATAGGTATACTATATGGGGGTGCAGCTATTGATATAGGTAATAATCTGCTACAATTTGATCTTAGTATTGTAACAAGGTAATATCTGCTACAATTTGATCTTAGTATTGTAACAAGGTAATATCTGCTACAATTTGATCTTAGTATTGTAACAAGGTAATATCTGCTACAATTTGATCTTAGTATTGTAACAAGGTAATATCTGCTACAATTTGATCTTAGTATTGTAACAAGGTAATATCTGCTACAATTTGATCTGTTGTAACAAGGTAATATCTGCTACAATTTGATCTTAGTATTGTAACAAGGTAATATCTGCTACAATTTGATCTTAGTATTGTAACAAGGTAGTATCTGCTACATTTTGATCTTAGTATTGTAACAAGGTAATATCTGCTACAATTTGATCTTAGTATTGTAACAAGGTAATATCTGCTACAATTTGATCTTAGTATTGTAACAAGGTAATATCTGCTACAATTTGATCTTAGTAGTGTAACAAGGTAGAATCTGCTACACTTTGATCTTAGTATTGTAACAAGGTAGTATCTGCTACAATTTGATCTTAGTATTGTAACAAGGTAGTATCTGCTACAATTTGATCTTAGTATTGTAACAAGGTAATATCTGCTACAATTTGATCTTAGTATTGTAACAAGGTAGTATCTGCTACAATTTGATCTTAGTATTGTAACAAGGTAGTATCTGCTACAATTTGATCTTAGTATTGTAACAAGGTAGTATCTGCTACAATTTGATCTTAGTATTGTAACAAGGTAATATCTGCTACAATTTGATCTTAGTATTGTAACAAGGTAATATCTGCTACAATTTGATCTTAGTATTGTAACAAGGTAGTATCTGCTACAATTTGATCTTAGTATTGTAACAAGGTAGTATCTGCTACAGTTTGATCTTAGTATTGTAACAAGGTAAGTATCTGCTACAATTTGATCTTAGTATTGTAACAAGGTAGTATCTGCTACAATTTGATCTTAGTATTGTAACAAGGTAGTATCTGCTACAATTTGATCTTAGTATTGTAACAAGGTAGTATCTGCTACAATTTGATCTTAGTATTGTAACAAGGTAGTATCTGCTACAATTTGATCTTAGTATTGTAACAAGGTAGTATCTGCTACAATTTGATCTTAGTATTGTAACAAGGTAGTATCTGCTACAATTTGATCTTAGTATTGTAACAAGGTAGTATCTGCTACAATTTGATCTTAGTATTGTAACAAGGTAATATCTGCTACAATTTGATCTTAGTATTGTAACAAGGTAATATCTGCTACAATTTGATCTTAGTATTGTAACAAGGTAGTATCTGCTACAATTTGATCTTAGTATTGTAACAAGGTAATATCTGCTACAAATTTGATCTTAGTATTGTAACAAGGTAGTATCTGCTACAATTTGATCTTAGTATTGTAACAAGGTAGTATCTGCTACAATTTGATCTCAGTGTTTTGAAAATGTTCATATCCTACAATGACATTGACACAGTATGATACTCTAGTGTTTTTGTAAAAGGTTCCTACAAAATGACACACATATGACACTAATTGTAAAGTTACTAACTGTTGGATTAATTCCATACAGTATGAAATATTCAGGTGAGCTGAATTCTTATCTTTATTTGTCAGGGACGGAATCTGTCAGATATTACGCCCATTGTACCAATTTTTGTTGAAGTAAGATTTTCACAAAGCGTTGTCAATCAAATAAAACCCTACTGGCGAGCTTCTTGGTCTTGTTCTGTCAGCCATCCATATCCATGATCTCGATCCTGAAATACATAAATACACCATACCTATATACCAGTATGTGGTTTGACCCATGTCCTTTAGATATACACCCTTTAAGCATTGATGTCACTATTTTTTAATTTTATCGGGGTATGAAAAAAAGATTTGTTTGCAAACTGTGTGAATACCGCGTAGCGGACATCTCACAAAAGTTTGCAAACAATTTGAAACATTTTTTTTCTTTAGATATACACCATACCTATATACCAGTACATGGTGTGACCCATGTCCTTTAGATATACACCATACCTATATACCAGTACATGGTTTGACCCATGTCCTTTAGATATACACCATACCTATATACCAGTACGTGGTTTGACCCATGTCCTTTAGATATACACCATACCTATATACCAGTACGTGGTTTGACCAATGTCCTTTAGATATACACCATACCTATATACCAGTACGTGGTTTGACCAATGTCCTTTAGATATACACCATACCTATATACCAGTACGTGGTTTGACCAATGTCCTTTAGATATACACCATACCTATATACCAGTACGTGGTTTGACCCATGTCCTTTAGATATAAACCATACCTATATACCAGTACGTGGTTTGACCAATGTCCTTTAGATATACACCATACCTATATACCAGTACGTGGTTTGACCAATGTCCTTTAGATATACACCATACCTATATACCAGTACGTTCACCATACCTATATGCCAGTACGTTCACCATACCTATATACCAGTACGTACACCATACCTATATACCAGTACATGGTTTAAACCATGTCCTTTAGATATACACCATACCTATATACCAGTACGTGGTTTGACCCATGTCCTTTAGATATACACCATACCTATATACCAGTACGTGGTTTGACCAATGTCCTTTAGATATACACCATACCTATATACCAGTACGTGGTTTGACCAATGTCCTTTAGATATACACCATACCTATATACCAGTACGTACACCATACCTATATACCAGTACATGGTTTAAACCATGTCCTTTAGATATACACCATACCTATATACCAGTACGTGGTTTGACCAATGTCCTTTAGATATACACCATACCTATATACCAGTACATGGTTTGACCCATGTCCTTTAGATATACACCATACCTATATACCAGTACATGGTTTAAACCATGTCCTTTAGATATACACCATACCTATATACCAGTACGTGGTTTGACCAATGTCCTTTAGATATACACCATACCTATATACCAGTACGTTCACCATAACTATATACCAGTACGTACACCATACCTATATACCAGCACGTACACCATACCTATATACCAGTACGTACACCATACCTATATACCTGTACATGGTTTGACCTGTGTCCTTTAGATATACCATACCTATATACCAGTACGTGGTTTGACCCATGTCCTGGTTTACCTTGTGAATTTAATCCTAGCATATCTCAAATGATCAACTGAAATTCAAATTACAAATCTTGAAAAAAAAACCCAACAACTTGACAAGTGATTATGGTTTGGATCTAAAATGGTATCTCATTGTAATTTAGCTGTAAATTGATTATGTCACCAATAAAAAGAAAGTTTGGTCATTTCTTCAGGAGGAGAGTGAACAGAGTGGGTTGAGGAGAAGGATGAGGAAAGAAGGTCAAATGGGAAGAGTAGGAAGAAGAAAAGGAGGAGGAAGAAGATGGCAATGGGAGAAAGGAAAAGGAGGCAGAGGGGGAAAGAAGGGTTAGGGGAGAAGAGAAATGATAAGTGGAAGGAGGATGGCAAAGAGAGGGAAAAAGAGGATAGTGGGTAAGGAGGGGGGAAGGAGTGGAGGAATGATAAGGGGAAGGAGGACATCCATGAGAGGGAAAAAGAGGATAGTGGGCAAGGAGGGGGGAAGGAGGGGAGGAATGATAAGGGGAAGGAGGATGTTCATGAGAGGGAAAAAGAGGATAGTGGGCAAGGAGGGGGGGAAGGAGGGGAGGAATGATAAGGGGAAGGAGGATGTCCATGAGAGGGAAAAAGAGGATAGTGGGCAAGGAGGGGGGGAAGGAGGGGAGGAATGATAAGGGGAAGGAGGATGTCCATGAGAGGGAAAAAGAGGATAGTGGGCAAGGAGGGGGGAAGGAGGGGAGGAATGATAAGGGGAAGGAGGATGTCCATGAGAGGGAAAAAGAGGATAGTGGGCAAGGAGGGGGGAAGGAGTGGAGGAATGATAAGGGGAAGGAGGATGTCCATGAGAGGGAAAAAGAGGATAGTGGGCAAGGAGGGGGGAAGGAGTGGAGGAATGATAAGGGGAAGGAGGATGTCCATGAGAGGGAAAAAGAGGATAGTGGGCAAGGAGGGGGGAAGGAGGGGAGGAATGATAAGGGGAAGGAGGATGTCCATGAGAGGGAAAAAGAGGATAGTGGGCAAGGAGGGGGGAAGAGGGGAGGAATGATAAGGGGAAGGAGGATGTCAATGAGAGGGAAAAAGAGGATAGTGGGCAAGGAGGGGGGAAGGAGGGGAGGAATGATAAGGGGAAGGAGGATGTCTATGAGAGGGAAAAAGAGGATAGTGGGCAAGGAGGGGGGAAGGAGTGGAGGAATGATAAGGGGAAGGAGGATGTTCATGAGAGGGAAAAAGAGGATAGTGGGCAAGGAGGGGGGAAGGAGGGGAGGAATGATAAGGGGAAGGAGGATGTCCAAGAGAGGGAAAAAGAGGATAGTGGGCAAGGAGGGGGGAAGGAGGATGTCCATGAGAGGGAAAAAGAGGATAGTGGGCAAGGAGGGGGGAAGGAGGGGAGGAATGATAAGGGGAAGGAGGATGGCAAAGAGAGGGAAAAAAAGGATAGTGGGCAAGGAGGGGGGAAGGAGTGGAGGAATGATAAGGGGAAGGAGGATGTCCATGAGAGGGAAAAAGAGGATAGTGGGCAAGGAGAGGGGAAGGAGGGAAGAATGATAAGGGGAAGGAGGATGGCAAAGAGAGGGAAAAAGAGGATAGTGGGCAAGGAGGGGGGAAGGAGTGGAGGAATGATAAGGGGAAGGAGGATGTCCATGAGAGGGAAAAAGAGGATAGTGGGCAAGGAGGGGGGAAGGAGGGGAGGAATGATAAGGGGAAGGAGGACATCCATGAGAGGGAAAAAGAGGATAGTGGGCAAGGAGGGGGGAAGGAGGATGTCCATGAGAGGGAAAAAGAGGATAGTGGGCAAGGAGGGGGGGAGGAGGGGAGAAATGATAAGTGGAAGGAGGATGGCAAAGAGAGGGAAAAAGAGGATAGTGGGCAAGGAGGGGGGAAGGAGTGGAGGAATGATAAGGGGAAGGAGGATGTCCATGAGAGGGAAAAAGAGGATAGTGGGCAAGGAGGGGGGAAGGAGGGAAGGAATGATAAGGGGAAGGAGGATGTCCATGAGAGGGAAAAAGAGGATAGTGGGCAAGGAGGGGGGAAGGAGGGGAGGAATGATAAGGGGAAGGAGGATGTCCAAGAGAGGGAAAAAGAGGATAGTGGGCAAGGAGGGGGGAAGGAGGGGAGGAATGATAAGGGGAAGGAGGATGTCCATGAGATGGAAAAAGAAGCAGGTGGGCAAGGATGGGGAAGGAGGGGAGGAATGCTGAGGGGAAGGAGGATGTCCAAGCGAGGGAAAAAGAGGCGGGTGGGCAAGGAATGGGAAAGAGGGTGAGGAATGCTTGAGGGGAAGGGAGGATGTATCATCGAGAGGGAAAAAGTGAGGTGAGTGGGCAAGGATGGGGAAAGAGGGAGGAATGTTTTGAGGGGAAGGAGGACTGTCCATGAGATGGAAAAAGAAACAGGTGGGCAAGGATGGGGAAAGAGGGGAGGAATGCTGAGGGGAAGGAGGATGTCCAAGAGAGGGAAAAAGAGGTGGGTGGGCAAGGATGGGGAAGGAGGGGAGGAGTGCTGAGTGGAAGGAGGACGTCCATGAGAGGGAAAAAGAGGTGGGTGGGCAAGGAGGGGGGAAAGAGGGGAGGAGTGCTGAGTGGAAGGAGGACGTCCATGAGAGGGAAAAAGAGGCGGGTGGGCAAGGAGGGGGGAAAGAGGGGAGGAATGCTGAGAGGAAGGAGGACGTCCATGAGAGGGAAAAAGAGGCAGGTGGGCAAGGAGGGGGGAAGGAGGGAGGAATGCTGAGGGGAAGGAGGATATCCAAGAGAGGGACAAAAAGGCGGGTAGGCAAGGAGGGTGGCAGGAAGGAGAGGAATGAAGAGGGGAAGGAGGATGTCCAAGAGAGGGAAAAAGAGGCTAGTGGGCAAGGAGGGAGTTAGGAGGGGAGGAACGATGAGGAGAAGGAGGATGTCCAAGAGAGGGACAAAGAGGCGGGTAGGCAATTGCAAGGAGGGGGAAGGAAGGAGTGGAATGAGGAGGGGAAGGAAGATGTTCATGAGAGGGAAAAAGAGGCGGGTGGGTAAGGAGGGAAAGGAGGAGATGGAGGAAGAATGGGAGATATTGACCAAGAGGAGAATAATATTGTTTGTAGAGGAAATAATTACATGGAATTTCATAGTTGTCAGTATAATAAAGATTTCCCCCAGGAGGTGTGAGGCATTGTAACAGCAGATGTAGATCTACTCAATGAAATATTTATGACATTTTCAACAACAGTACAGCTTTTAATGCCAGATCAATAAGAAGCCAGTTTAAATATTTCAAAAGCTACTCAGTCACATCTGTAAACAAGATTCTACCATTTCCTCTGACAGTAAAAAACATCAGGAAGCCTCAATGATTATAGCCTCTCTTGCTGGAAGTGTATTGTACTTTAGGATGTCTAATTGTCTGTGTGTCTGTATAGCTTTCTACCTCTGTATATGTCTTATTTTTTGTATGTCTATATAGATTTCTACCTCTTATGTGTCTTATTTTCTGTGTGTTTATTTTGTATAGGTTTCTACTCTGTATATGACTTATTTTTTCCCTGTGTTTATATAGCTTTTTACCTCTGTATATGTCTTAATTTCTGTGTGTTTATATAGCTTTTTCTACCTCTGTATGTGTCTTATTTTCTGTGTGTCTTGTATAGCTTTCCTACCTCTGTATATGTCTTATTGTCCCTGTGTTTGTTTATATAGCTTTCTACCTCTGTATATGTCTTATTTTTCTGTGTGTCTATATATATTTCTACTTCTGAATGTGTCTTATTTTCTGTGCGTCTGTATAGCTTTCTACCTCTGTATATGTTTCTTATTGTCTGTGTGTGTCTATATAGCTTTTCTACCTCTGTATATGTCTTATTTTCTGTATGTCTGTCTGTATAGCTTTCTACCTCTGTATATATGTCTTATTTTCTGTGTGTCTGTATAGCTTTCTACCTCTGTATATGTCTTATTTTCTGTGTGTCTATATAGCTTTTCTACTCTGAATATTATTTCTGTGTGTCTTATTTTCTGTGTGTCTATATAGCTTTCTACCTCTGTATATGTCTTATTTTCTGTGTGTCTGTATAGCTTTCTACCTCTGTATATGTCTTATTTTCTGTGTGTCTGTATAGCTTTCTACCTCTGTATGTGTCTTATTTTCTGTGTGTCTGGTATAGCTTTTCTTCCCCTGTATATGTCTTATTTTCCCTGTGTCTGTATAGCTTTCTACCCCTGTATATGTCTTATTTTCTTGTGTGTCTGTATAGCTTTCTTCCTCTGTATATGTCTTATTTTCTGTGTGACTGTATAGCTTTCTACCTCTGTATATGTCTTATTTTCTGTGTGTCTGTATAGCTTTCTACCTCTGTATATGTCTTATTTTCTGTGTGTCTGTATAGCTTTCTACCTCTGTATGTGTCTTATTTTCTTTGTGTCTGTATTAGCTTTCTACCTCTGTATATGTCATTATTTTCCCTGTGTCTGTATAGCTTTCTACCTCTGTATGTGTCTTATTTTCTGTGTCTGTATCTGTATAGCTTCTACCCCTGTATTTCTATTTTCCTCTGTATACGCTTTCTTCCCCTATGTATATGTCTTATTTTCTGTGTGTCTGTATAGCTTTCTACCTCTGTATATGTCTTATTTTCTGTGTGTCTGTATAGCTTTCTACCTCTGTATATGTCTTATTTTCTGTGTGTCTATATAGCTTTCTACCTCTGTATATGTCTTATTTTCTGTGTGTCTGTATAGCTTTCTACCTCTGTATATGTCTTATTTTCTGTGTGTCTGTATAGCTTTCTACCTCTGTATATGTCTTATTTTCTGTGTGTTTATATAGCTTTCTACCTCTGTATATGTCTTATTTTCTGTGTGTCTGTATAGCTTTCTACCTATGTATATGTCTTATTTTCTGTGTGTCTGTATAGCTTTCTACCTCTGTATATGTCTTATTTTCTGTGTGTCTGTATAGCTTTCTACCTCTGTATATGTCTTATTTTCCCTGTGTTTGTATAGCTTTCTACCTCTGTATATGTCTTATTTTCCCTGTGTCTGTATAGCTTTCTACCTCTGTATGTGTCTTATTTTCCCTGTGTCTGTATAGCTTTCTACCTCTGTATATGTCTTATTTCCCTGTGTGTCTGTATAGCTTTCTACCTCTGTATGTGTCTTATTTTCCCTGTGTCTGTATAGCTTTCTACCTCTGTATATGTCTTATTTTCTGTGTGTCTGTATAGCTTTCTACCTCTGTATGTGTCTTATTTTCTGTATAGCCTACCTGTATATGTTTCTGTGTATAGCTTTCTACCTCTGTATATGTCTTATTTTCCCTGTGTCTGTATAGCTTTCTACCTCTGTATATGTCTTATTTTCCTGTGTCTGTATAGCTTTCTACCTCTGTATGTGTCTTATTTTCCTGTGTGTCTGTATAGCTTTCTACCTCTGTATATGTCTTATTTTCTGTGTGTCTATATAGCTTTCTACCTCTGTATATGTCTTATTTTCTGTGTGTCTATATAGCTTTCTACCTCTGTATGTGTCTTATTTTCCCTGTGTCTGTATAGCTTTCTACCTCTGTATATGTCTTATTTTCCCTGTGTCTGTATAGCTTTCTACCTCTGTATGTGTCTTATTTTCCCTGTGTCTGTATAGCTTTCCTACCTCTGTATATGTCTTATTTTCCCTGTGTCTGTATAGCTTTCTACCTCTGTATGTGTCTTATTTTCTGTGTGTCTGTATAGCTTTTACCTCTGTGTGTCTTATTTTCTGTGTGTATAGCTTTCTACCTCTGTATATGTCTTATTTTCCTGTGTCTTATAGCTTTCTACCTCTGTATGTCTTATTTTCCCTGTGTCTGTATAGCTTTCTACCTCTGTATGTGTATATTTTCCCTGTGTCTGTATAGCTTTCTACCTCTGTATGTGTCTTATTTTCCCTGTGTCTGTATAGCTTTCTACCTCTGTCTTATGTGTCTGTATAGCTTTCTACCTCTCTGTGTGTCTGTATAGCTTTCTACCTCTGTATATGTCTTATTTTCCCTGTGTCTGTATAGCTTTCTACCTCTGTATATGTCTTATTTTCCCTGTGTCTGTATAGCTTTTCTACCTCTGTATATGTCTTATTTTCTGTGTGTCTGTATAGCTTTCTACCTCTGTATATGTCTTATTTTCTGTGTGTCTGTATAGCTTTCTACCTCTGTATATGTCTTATTTTCTGTGTGTCTGTATAGCTTTCTACCTCTGTATATGTCTTATTTTCTGTGTGTCTATATAGCTTTCTACCTCTGTATGTGTCTTATTTTCTGTGTGTCTGTATAGCTTTCTACCTCTGTATGTGTCTTATTTTCCCTGTGTCTGTATAGCTTTCTACCTCTGTATGTGTCTTATTTTCCCTGTGTCTGTATAGCTTTCTACCTCTGTATATGTCTTATTTTCCCTGTGTCTGTATAGCTTTCTACCTCTGTATGTGTCTTATTTTCCCTGTGTCTGTATAGCTTTCTACCTCTGTATATGTCTTATTTTCCCTGTGTCTGTATAGCTTTCTACCTCTGTATGTGTCTTATTTTCCCTGTGTCTGTATAGCTTTCTACCTCTGTATATGTCTTATTTTCCCTGTGTCTGTATAGCTTTCTACCTCTGTATATGTCTTATTTTCTGTTGTGTGTCTTATTTTCCCTGTGTCTGTATAGCTTTCTACCTCTGTATATGTCTTATTTTCTGTGTGTCTGTATAGCTTTCTACCTCTGTATGTGTCTTATTTTCTGTGTGTCTGTATAGCTTTCTACCTCTGTATATGTCTTATTTTCCCTGTGTCTGTATAGCTTTCTACCTCTGTATATGTCTTATTTTCTGTGTGTCTGTATAGCTTTCTACCTCTGTATGTGTCTTATTTTCTGTGTGTCTGTATAGCTTTCTACCTCTGTATATGTCTTATTTTCCCTGTGTCTGTATAGCTTTCTACCTCTGTATATGTCTTATATGTCTGTGTCTTATTTTCTGTGTGTCTGTATAGCTTTCTACCTCTGTATATGTCTTATTTTCTGTGTGTCTGTATAGCTTTCTACCTCTGTATATGTCTTATTTTCTGTGTGTCTGTATAGCTTTCTACCTCTGTATATGTCTTATTTTCCCTGTGTCTGTATAGCTTTCTACCTCTGTATGTGTCTTATTTTCTGTGTGTCTGTATAGCTTTCTACCTCTGTATATGTCTTATTTTCCCTGTGTCTGTATAGCTTTCTACCTCTGTATATGTCTTATTTTCCCTGTGTCTGTATAGCTTTCTACCTCTGTATATGTCTTATTTTCCCTGTGTGTCTGTATAGCTTTCTACCTCTGTATATGTCTTATTTTCTGTGTGTCTATATAGCTTTCTACCTCTGTATATGTCTTATTTTCTGTGTGTCTGTATAGCTTTCTACCTCTGTATATGTCTTATTTTCTGTGTGTCTATATAGCTTTCTACCTCTGTATATGTCTTATTTTCTGTGTGTCTAATAGCTTTCTACTCTTCTTATTCTGTATGTGTCTATGTGTATTTTCCCTTTACTTTCTATAGCTGTGTTATATAGCTTTCTACCTCTGTATATGTCTTATTTTCTGTGTGTCTATATAGCTTTCTACCTCTGTATATGTCTTATTTTCTGTGTGTTTATATAGCTTTCTACCTCTGTATATGTCTTATTTTCTGTGTGTCTATATAGCTTTCTACCTCTGTATATGTCTTATTTTCTGTGTGTCTATATAGCTTTCTACCTCTGGTTGTGTCTTATTTTCCCTGTGTGTCTATATAGCTTTTTACCTCTGTATATGTCTTATTTTCTGTGTGTCTATATAGCTTTCTACCTCTGTATATGTCTTATTTTCTGTGTGTCTATATAGCTTTCTACCTCTGTATATGTCTTATTTTCTGTGTGTCTATATAGCTTTCTACCTCTGTATATGTCTTATTTTCTGTGTGTCTATATAGCTTTCTACCTCTGTATATGTCTTATTTTCTGTGTGTTTATATAGCTTTCTACCTCTGTATGTGTCTTATTTTCTGTGTGTCTATATAGCTTTCTACCTCTGTATATGTTTTACCTCTGTATATGTCTTATTTTCTGTGTGTGTCTGTATAGCTTTCTACCTCTGTATATGTCTTATTTTCTGTGTGTGTTTATATAGCTTTCTACCTCTGTATATGTCTTATTTTCTGTGTGTTTATATAGCTTTCTACCTCTGTATATGTCTTATTTTCTGTGTGTCTGTATAGCTTTCTACCTATGTATGTGTCTTATTTTCTGTGTTTCTGTATAGCTTTCTGTCTTTTCAGGACATGAAGTGTTTAGTGGTGGAGGAAAGTTCAGGTGACACATAATTTCTGGAAAAACCCCCACTGACCCTTGGTCAATAGCTGGTAATTACCACATACAAGTTTTGAATTGCAGCCAATAGATGGTGGCAGTGTGAGAATGTGATGACACATTCATCTTCTAAAAAGTTATAGTTTGAGTTTGAAAACCCATGTAGAACAGTTGTCAGGTATTGATCTTAGGTAAGGTACATAAGTACTTACTCTGGCCTTTCTAGGTTTGATCTTTGATTATTTATTAAAAAATTGTCTTCATTTGGCCAGTCACTAAAGTTGGGCATACATAGAAACTGAAACTACTATTTCATACAAATTTGTTATATAGGGAGGGACTAACTTCACTGGTGATCTCTGGAGACTGGTGCCATCAATGTACAGCTGACCTCTATGGAATGATACCTCTAATTACTTAAAATGTTTACGGACAATGACCTCTACAGACCGTTGGCATCTACTTTTTTATAAGAACCAGTTAGCTAGAGTAGGACTCAATGTGACTGTGACTTTTCAATCCCTCCACACGCCCCACCATTGATCTACCCCCATGTGACTTTGTCAGGATAGCAGCCATGAAAATGTCCACCAACTGTTTGTTGACAGATGAAATCTACCCCATCACACACCTAGGTGTTACACCTGACCGGTTTTATATCTTCCACACATAGAGCCCTAATTTCCCTAAGGAGCCTGATAACATCTCTATATAGTACTGTCACCCTAACAATAGAGTACGGAATCTCTAAACCAAATCTTTCTATTTCTCATTAAAACAACGAATGATATATTTCCCTGATAATGATATAAAATGTTCCTGGTCTATCTAAGTCAAATAGTGTATAAGTTCTACTGGTATCTAATATAGATTTACAAAACAGATGTATCATTGCTAGTACTGAAAGCCAACCTTCAGCACCTCAACTCTTGTTATTGAGTACAGAAAATAAAATTGTCATTAATTAGCAGGCACTGTACCGAATGAACCCTAATTGCTTGTATAACTAAACTACGAATATGCTAGCAAAGTTATACACTAAAATTGATTGCTATGAATCGACAGATATATAAAGTTTCATCATAATCCATGAAATAACAATTATTATTACCGTATTTCACCGCAAATAAGACCCCTCCCGCAAATAAGACCCCCCACCTATTTTGACACATTTTCAGACTTAGGGGGGATGTCTGCAAATAAGACCCCCCACCTATTTTTCAGTTTACTGGATGATGGATTTGAGCAATGGAGTAATTAAAAATATCACCAAAATGACTTTATATCGGAACTTCTTTTTGTTTGTTTTATCGGCATAGAAAAATCACGTAGTAAACAACTGTTTGTGTGCTTGTTATTTTTTGTCATTTAATTCACGGATGATTTAATTTAATTATCAATAACTACGAATTGTGGACAGTGCTCATATTTAATTGGAGGTTATTTTCAATAAAATACGCCGATATATGTTTCCATGAACACTTCATATCGGCATGGTCAACGCGTTTTATTGTTCGTACGGCTTGTCATTTTTTACATGAATCGGCAAAGATATTCGTCATTGATGCAGATCGTTTCCGCAGTCGTGGATTCTAACTCAATACAATCATTACCTAAAAACATTTACTTAAGGCATTTACAGTTTCAAATATGTTTATTTGTGAACGTAACGTACCTGTAGTTCACGATCAGTTGGAGAAACCATGCTTTATTTTTCGGCCGCCATGTTTTGTTTATGCAGTCAGTATAATATGATTAGCCGCAAAGTTTCGTATTTTACTCTGGATACAAAAATACTTGCTACGATGTTTTAATGCAGTTAATACTTGGATTAATATCTGAAATATTATCAAACTATCGTCGTATTAATAGCAATACCGATCAAATTCCCAAACACGACCCGGTGTGAAAATGTGAAAGTATGGCTTCATCCCGGCGCCATTTTCCTACACATGTGTGTACGATGTTACCAACAACTGCATCAGTGCATGTCGGCACGTTGAAGTTAAATCACGATCGTTTGCTCATTTTGCTGAGACAAATGTACGTAAATTCTTCTGTATTTGAACGAATTTGATATGTAAACGTTTGCAGTGAATTTTAAATAGGACTGAGTCTGAACGGCGATCGTCCTTCCGATTCACGGCGATTGATTCACGTGGTTTACTAAGACGGAGATGTAGTTGTTATCGTAAACAATCACCGAATTTGAATATTTTAAAATAACTATACGATTATTAAAACTTCTGGATTAAAATGACATTGCTTATGATGTTGTTTCTTCGCTTTGATTCATTGGTGAATGTCCGCGTGACTCTTGCAAAAATGTGCGTTTCCCTTTAGACTAACGTTACAACTGCCCTAGTATTGTTCATATTTTAATTTGTCATAACATTTGATTTAATTTTACTCCTACGTCTTCATTATTATCATAAATACTTGAACATCTTGCTATTACCCATCTGTCATACGACTGTTACAACAATGACAGGACATTAAAAAGTCCAAGATGGCGACCTCATAGATCGATGTTATCAGGCGGGTTGTCCGCAAATAAGACCCCCCACCACTTTTGACCTTTATTTCTTCTCTGGGAGGGGGGTCTTATTTGCGGTGAAATACGGTAAAGCAACCTGGTACACATCTATAGGCAAATAAGGGACGTGGTAGCCATCTTGGATCCATATGCTTCAGGAAAAAGTACATTTAAATGTCTCCACCTTCATACATAATTGAGACAGTACAGGCTAAATGGACAATGTCTAATATGCATCCCAATTTCATGATGATGGCATACATGCAAAGACTAAGAGGACAACAGGCAGAGCATTACATCTAATATCTGCATAATGTATTATAATTAGTATATCTCTTTGGTTGTATGGGAAGGGAAGGGATGACATGGATAACCCATATGTAAACCTATTGTTCTGGTAGAATGATAATGTTCACAGGTATGGTACAAAGTACATTATACAGGTATGGTACTAAGTACATTATACAGGTATGGTACTAAGTACATTATACAGGTATGGTACTAAGTACATTATACAGGTATGGTACTAAGTACATTATACAGGTATGGTACTAAGTACATTATACAGGTATGGTACTAGGTACATTATACAGGTATGGTACTAGGTACATTATACAGGTATGGTACTAAGTATACAGGTATGGTACTTAATACATTATACAGGTACATAAGTACTGATATGTTACATACAGGTACGTAGGTACTGATATGTTATGTACAGGTACGTAGGTACTGATATGTTATGTTCAGGTACATAGGTACTGATATGTTATGTACAGGTATGTAGATACTGATATGTTATGTACACGTACGTAGGTACTGATATGTTATGTACAGGTATGTAGGTACTGATATGTTATGTACAGGAACGTAGGTACAGGTATGATACTAAGTACATTATACAGGTATGATACTAAGTACATTATACAGGTACGATACTAAGTACATTATACAGGTATGGTACTAAGTATACAGGTATGGTACTAAGTACATTATACAGGTATGGTACTAAGTACATTATACAGGTATGATACTAAGTACATTATACAGGTATGATACTAAGTACATTATACAGGTATGGTACTAAGTACATTACACAGGTATGGTATTAAGTACATTTTAATGGTATGGTACTAAGTACATTATACAGGTATGGTACTAAGTACATTATACTGGTATGGTACTAAGTACATTATACAGGTATGGTACTAAGTACATTATACAGGTATGGTACTAAGTACATTATACAGGTATGGTACTAGGTACATTATACAGGTATGGTACTAGGTACATTATACAGGTATGGTACTTAATACATTATACAGGTACATAAGTACTGATATGTTATGTTCAGGTACATAGGTACTGATATGTTATGTACAGGTACGTAGGTACTGATATGTTATGTTCAGGTACATAGATACTGATATGTTATGTACACGTACGTAGGTACTGATATGTTATGTACAGGTATGTAGGTACTGATATGTTATGTACAGGTATGTAGGTACTGATATGTAATGTAAAGGTATGTAGGTACTGATATGTAATGTAAAGGTATGTAGGTACTGATATGTTATGTACAGGTATGTAGGTACTGATATGTTAGGTACAGGTATGTAGATACTGATATGTTATGTACAGGAACGTAGGTACTGATATGTTATGTACAGGAACGTAGGTACTGATATGTTATGTACAGGTACGTAGGTACTGATATGTTATGTACAGGTACGTAGGTACTGATATATTATGTACAGGTACGTAGGTACTGATATGTTATGTACAGGTACGTAGGTACTGATATGTTATGTACAGGTACGTAGGTACTGATATGTTATGTACAGGTACGTAGGTACTGATATGTTATGTACAGGTACGTAGGTACTGATATGTTATGTACAGGTACGTAGGTACTGATATGTTATGTACAGGTACGTAGGTACTGATATATTATGTACAGGTACGTAAGTACTGATATGTTAGGTACAGGTACGTAGGTACTGATATGTTACATACAGGTACGTAGGTACTGATATGTTATGTACAGGTACGTAGGTACTGATATGTTAGGTACAGGTACGTAGGTACTGATATGTTATGTACAGGTACGTAGGTACTGATATGTTATGTACAGGTACGTAGGTACTGATATCTTATGTACAGGTATGTAGGTACTGATATGTTACATACAGGTACGTAGGTACTGATATGTTATGTACAGGTACGTAGGTACTGATATGTTATGTACAGGTACGTAGGTACTGATATGTTATGTACAGGTACGTAGGTAGTGATATGTTATGTACAGGTACGTAAGTACTGATATGTTAGGTACAGGTATGTCCTTTAGGTGTTTACTTACCTAGATAACATCAGTAGGTCTGTCTACCTGATTGTTGATCGCTATCTACAACAAAACCCGCTGGATTTACCTGGATAGTGTTTTATGTAAAGGTGTCACCCCAGGGCCACAATGACATCACTGTTGATTTATCGATTCTTAAGCTCAGTAATTTGAAAAAAAAAATATAGGGGATTACTGTACGATTGTCAACAATACCGAGCCCTTCAGGTGGTAAATCTAGGGACTTGGGAGCTCGGCAGGACACAGGATGGAGGACCAGTGCATTATTGACTGTAGTAGTATATATTTACAGTAGGGATTAACAAATCCCCAGGGAAGAGGAAGAGGCAAAGAAACCTTAGGGATCCATGTCTATATACAATCGCAAAGCACCTGTTTCAGATATATGTACCAGACTCATATCAATGACTATAGTAGTAAATACCTAGCTGATGCTGGTGAAATGTTCCTACAGTTACACCATTCCCTGCGTCCAGAGGCTGACAGCTCACTGGATGTTAATGTCCTGTGAAATACCACACCCAAAATCATCCTGCCTTTAATTATAATTCGTATTTGGATACTTCTGTATGTCCACCATTTAATGAATTCTATGATTAAGTGGACCGTGGCAGGGTAGTGTACCCATGGTATCAGTTTCCGGTCACTCACCCTGAACTTGTTCGGAGTAGAAAAAGGTAAACGGGATTGAACTTTTTTTTTTAATTATCTTTATCTTTATCAGAGATCTAGTACCCAACATGAATAACAAACATGTGTGCCCAAGACACTCACCTAGAAAAACCTTAGTCAGATCCCTGTATCATGTGAAATTTTTAATATGTTCAGGAAACATTTTAACAGAAAAATGATAAAGAATTTTTAATTGGATATGATACCCATCTAAAACCAAAAACCCTAAATTTGAAATTGATAAATAGTTAAACAGATTGATTATTTAAAAAGACTTCAATGAAATGTTGATAATAAAAAATAATAATAAAATGTTGATCCTAAATTTAGAATTGGGTTGTTGATTTTGCCCCACACATACCAACTGTGTCATATTCTGTTGAATGTTTTAATTTTCTTCTCCCTGTTTGAGTCGTTTAATCTGATTTTTCATGCCAAATACAAATACAAATTAAATGCACCAAACTGCCTTTTCAATTGTTTGTTTACATGCATTCATCGTTGTAAAATCATATTTACACAAATCTATTTAAGCTGTGTTTAAATGGGCGTGCAATTTTATCAATAAAGCTATAGACTAACTTATCATTGTTGTATGGAGCTTGATCTATTGAAAAGCTTTTGAAGTTATTGTGGAACAGAATTAGAAAAAAAACTGTATAAATACTAACAATAAACATCAAAGGCAGAAAATACATTATACAAATGGGTGTTTTATCATTATTGTACATCTGTCATACTGTTACCGATCTACACACTGGCTTAGGTTACAAATGTTAGCAGCCTTCTGAAGGAGCCACATACCCACACAACTAGGAGGATATTAGCCATAGGTAATACATAGATAAGTTGTAAATAATACTAGGCTATGAAAATTGAAGGGGAACTAATGATTTTTTTCAGAAATGTTCCATACAACATGTAGTAAACTTCTGAGTAGCAGATAATCTAACTGTTAAGATGTCATATTACCACAACCTCTTGATTGTAAGTTCAAATCACATGTGGGGGCAGTTTTCAGGGACTGACCACAGGTTGGCTGGTTTTCTCTGGATACTCCGGTTTTCCTTAACACAAGTAAATATCCATATATTAGAAAATTGGTAAAAGCCATACATATGAAATAAAGATATGGAAAGTGTATTTCAGGATAGATAAGGCCAAGAAAACCTACCCCTATAGGCCTCTCAATCTCATTAGTAAACCTACCCCTATAACCCTCTATGTCTCATTAGAAAACCTACCCCTATAACCCTCTATGTCTCATTAGAAAACCTACCCCTATAACCCTCTCTGTCTCATTAGAAAACCTACCCCTATAACCCTCTCTATCTCATTAGAAAACCTACCCCTATAACCCTCTCTATCTCATTAGAAAACCTACCCCTATAACCCTCTCTGTCTCATTAGAAAACCTACCCCTATAACCCTCTCTGTCTCATTAGAAAACCTACCCCTATAACCCTCTCTGTCTCATTAGAAAACCTACCCCTATAACCCTCTATGTCTCATTAGAAAACCTACCCCTATAACCCTCTCTGTCTCATTAGAAAACCTACCCCTATAACCCTCTCTATCTCATTAGAAAACCTACCCCTATAACCCTCTCTATCTCATTAGAAAACCTACCCCTATAACCCTCTATGTCTCATTAGAAAACCTACCCATAACCTAAAAACCTACCCTATAACCCTCTATGTCTCATTAGAAAACCTACCCCTATAACCCTCTCTGTCTCATTAGAAAACCTACCCCTATAACCCTCTCTGTCTCATTAGAAAACCTACCCCTATAACCCTCTATGTCTCATTAGAAAACCTACCCCTATAACCCTCTCTGTCTCATTAGAAAACCTACCCCTATAACCCTCTCTGTCTCATTAGAAAACCTACCCCTATAACCCTCTCTGTCTCATTAGAAAACCTACCCCTATAACCCTCTATGTCTCATTAGAAAACCTACCCCTATAACCCTCTATGTCTCATTAGAAAACCTACCCCTATAACCCTCTCTGTCTCATTAGAAAACCTACCCCTATAACCCCTCTTGTCTCATTAGAAAACCTACCCCTATAACCCTCTCTGTCTCATTAGAAAACCTACCCCTATAACCCTCTCTGTCTCCTATTAGAAAACCTACCCCTATAACCCTCTCTTGTCTCATTAGAAAACCTACCCCTATAACCCTCTCTATCTCATTAGAAAACCTACCCCTATAACCCTCTCTATCTCATTAGAAAACCTACCCCTATAACCCTCTCTGTCTCATTAGAAAACCTACCCCTATAACCCTCTCTATCTCATTAGAAAACCTACCCCTATAACCCTCTCTATCTCATTAGAAAACCTACCCCTATAACCCTCTCTGTCTCATTAGAAAACCTACCCCTATAACCCTCTCTATCTCATTAGAAAACCTACCCCTATAACCCTCTCTATCTCATTAGAAAACCTACCCCTATAACCCTCTCTATCTCATTAGAAAACCTACCCCTATAACCCTCTATGTCTCATTAGAAAACCTACCCCTATAACCCTCTCTATCTTATTCCATGGTTATATTTCAAGGACAGTATTCCTCTCTTCCATTTACTGTTAAATACAAGGAGTAGAAATGAACAAAATAGAATCTTAGTTTCCCAGGCTTCCTTTGCTAATCCTCAGGTTCTATTTGGTTTATTTTTGGTAAGGAACTTGAAATTCCTTCCCACTTCATTCCCAAATACAAAGGTGGATATATTGATTGGAAAGCGATTGTTCAGACAGAACATTATCTTCAAGCCATGGGGGTAGCAGCCATCCTTACAGCGGTCTCCCGCTCGGCACATTGTTAGGTGATAATTATAAGAGAATGGCGTTAACTTTGACAGACCTGTCCTGAGCACCTCGAGTCCAAGGTGACCCATCAGACACATTATCGTGTAGGGGTCAATAGGCAGGCCAAATTACCATTATTACATGCTGTGGTTAGTCCACGATTAAATAATGATATCTCCTGAGCACAAAAGTCTGCCACCTTTTGTTCTGAATTACAACAGAAACTATTTATTCACTGTTTGACCATCTGGTGGAAGGTCAGAATGACCAGTTAGATCACTTGGGTAATCTTCAGTTTATTTTCTAAGATCTTAACATTCATTGAAAGCTTAAACAATTTATTTGTACAAAAGGACAACCTAAAAAATATGATTTCAAATTTCGACAAATCACTTGCAAGAGCAATTTAACATTTAAATCATATTCAAAGGTGAGAAAGAGAATGATTGTTCCATATACCGTATTAATCATATAATTAGTGCCCCTTCCCAGGTAAGCGCCCCTCCCCTCTTCTGAAGAAGGAGTTGAAGTTGTATAAACACCCCCAAAGCCCATGGATTCAACAATATTTCATATTTTGAAATGTGTAATACATTAATATGTAATAATAAGGATAAAAGGCTTACTGGGGTATGCATATTTACTGAGGCAGACATTAATATGTAATAATAAGGATTTACTGAGGCAGATTTATGCGCCATGGAAACAGAAAGAGTTAATATGGCTGACCTTTTTTTTTTAGTTTTTTAGTCCACAACTAACATTTTGTTTCCTTAATAATTGCATACCCTTTGTTACAATTTCTAAGTGCCCTTGGCACTAATTACGGTAAATACAGTAGTTAGGAGAAGATATATCACATACAAGGGAGATAAATCAAAGGGAGACAAATCTTGGGCAGGGGAGGCAAATCACATGTTTGGCAGTCAACTTAAAAGTGAAGAGCCAAATAGAAACTCAAAAGAAGGAAGACAGACAAAACAATGTAACAGGGAGACATGCTTTCATGCCAAAGAGGGACAAGTCAATTTGTAACTGGTGCAGAAAATAATATCAGTAATCAGCTTAGAGGCATTTACACGATGAAGTGTTAAGTTAAAAACTTTTGAAATTGATATGTACCAAGTAAACCTCGCTATTTTGGTAAGTAATTCGCACCAAATATATAATTAGCTCACATGTGCACAAACAGTCAGGCATGAAGTACAATATGTAAAAAAAAATTAAGTTCGTCGACAGTGGAATGTGTTAGAGCATTATAACCAAAATCTGGAGCCAAGTGACCATATCACACCTGATTCCTCTACTCTTATTGTTCCAGTTGTAATTCTCAGTCCTTTGGGGACCAAATCTCTTTAGAGACCTGACTTCCTGTAAAGGATTACCCCATCCCCTCCTCCTCACCCCTATAGACTAAACATAATACACAGGGTCTGCAGGCCCACAGCTGTGAAAGTCCCTAATATCAATATCATACACACTGCTAAATGGACAACACGTGTTTAGATAAACATCTGATAAGGGGTAAAGCACCAAAGAATTCCATGTCTGTTTCGGACATCTATCTCTGCAAATAAAATTGAAACTGACAATAAAATGTGAGCCGTGCAGTTGAGATCTGATTTGGAGAGATACAAATGAGAATAGATAGCTATTTAAAACAGGTTGTGGAGTGCATCTGGTGCAAGTTTAAATCAACTAGAATGTCTGTTTCTGTAATCAAATATCAAGTTAAAACCTTAATCTCATCACACTGCTGTTGTCATGTGTATATTGTATGTATATCATATCTGTACATACAAATCATATCATAATGTGACAGATGTTATAACATATCATATTCTACCCAATAAACACCCATGTCCTATAAGCGCCCTTCCCCCCTTTTGAAGCCTCAATTTCAATTGCTGGGCATAAATTAAGACCAAAACTGCATAAGTTTGCAATAATTTTTTCAATTTTTCAAATGCCCTGGGTGGTTATTGGTTTGAATACAGTAATTACGTTCTTGAATAAGTTACGGGACAAAAGGTCCAGAGGGCCTGTATTCTCTTCTGTTTTGAATGATAAATCACGGAGTACTGATAAGTTATTTGTTTATATTGTACCGAGCCTTGGTAACAATGGGTAGAAATGTTTAAGATATTGAGAGTGAAACTCAATTATTTGTATTTCTGTTTCGGGGATTTTACAGACAAAGGAGGAAGAAATCGTGATAATTTAGCAGACAGTAACAGGACTCTGACCACATAGCTCTGGGGTAAAGAGATTAAATGTAATTACAGCTATATCACTGTCAGTCTGTAAATAAATACCCCCCTATCTGATACCTAGGGTGTGGGGGGGAGATAATACCCCCTATAATCTGAAACCCAGTGTGTGTGGGGGGGGGGGGGCAGATAGGGAGCCACTTATCATATTATATCAGTACAGAACCTGAGAGCTACCATACTATACAGAGTGGGGATGGGGGAAACAGGGGAGGCAATCTCAGGTCTCAGGTCCCTGGGTCAGATCTACCATCAGGTGTAGGAGGAGTAGAGAGAACTGACTAATGGTGAGTGGATTACAGGACTGAGGGGTGGGGAGGCCTGGCTGATGGTGAGTGGATTACAGGACTGAGGGGTGGGGAGGCCTGGCTGATGGTGAGTGGATTACAGGACTGAGGGGTTGGGAGGCCTGGCTGATGGTGAGTACATTACAGGGCTGAGGGGTGGGAAGGCCTGGCTGATGGTGAGTGGATTACAGGACTGAGGGGTGGGAAGGCCTGGCTGATGGTGAGTGGATTACAGGACTGAGGGGTAGGGAGGCCTGGCTGATAGTGAGTGGATTACAGGACTGAGGGGTGGGGAGGCCTGGCTGATGGTGAGTGGATTACAGGACTTGAGGGGTGGGGAGGCCTGGCTGATGGTGAGTGGATTACAGGACTGAGGGGTGGGGAGGCCTGGCTGATGGTGAGTGGATTACAGGACTGAGGGGTGGGGAGGCCTGGCTGATGGTGAGTGGATTACAGGGCTGAGGGGTGGGGAGGCCTGGCTGATGGTGAGTGGATTACAGGACTGAGGGGTTGGGAGGCCTGGCTGATGGTGAGTGGATAACAGGACTGAGGGGTGGGGAGGCCTGGCTGATGGTGAGTGGATTACAGGACTGAGGGGTGGGGAGGCCTGGCTGATGGTGAGTGGATTACAGGGCTGAGGGGTGGGGAGGCCTGGCTGATGGTGAGTGGATTACAGGACTGAGGGGTGGGGAGGCCTGGCTGATGGTGAGTGGATTACAGGACTGAGGGGTGGGGAGGCCTGGCTGATGGAGAGTGGATTACAGGGCTGAGGGGTGGGGAGGCCTGGCTGATGGTGAGTCGATTACAGGGCTGAGGGTGGGGGGGGGGAGGCCTGGCTGATG
This sequence comes from Argopecten irradians, assembly GCF_041381155.1. Classification (NCBI taxonomy): domain Eukaryota; kingdom Metazoa; phylum Mollusca; class Bivalvia; order Pectinida; family Pectinidae; genus Argopecten; species Argopecten irradians. Next base: position 4,378,734 of record NC_091144.1, read on the forward strand.
GTGAGTGGATTACAGGACTGAGGGGTGGGGAGGCCTGGCTGATGGTGAGTGGATTACAGGACTGAGGGGTGGGGAGGCCTGGCTGATGGTGAGTGGATTACAGGGCTGAGGGGTGGGGAGGCCTGGCTGATGGTGAGTGGATTAAGGGGCTGAGAGGCGGTGAGACCTGGCTGATGGTGAGTGGATTACAGGACTGAGGGGTGGGGAGGCCTGGCTGATGGTGAGTGGATTACAGGGCTGAGGGGTGGGGAGGCCTGGCTGATGGTGAGTGGATTACAGGACTGAGGGGTGGGGAGGCCTGGCTGATGGTGAGTGGATTACAGGACTGAGGGGTGGGGAGGCCTGGCTGATGGTGAGTGGATTACAGGGCTGGGGGGCGGGCAGACCTAGCTGATGGTGAGTGGATTAAGGGGCCAAGAGGCGGTGAGACCTAGCTGATGGTGAGGGGATTACAGGGTTGAGGGCAGGGAGATCTGGCTGATGGTGAGGGTGGGGGGACCTGGCTAATGGTGAGAGTGGGGGGACCTGGCTAATGATAAGGGAATTTACTGGACTGTGGAGCAGGGAAATCTGATGGTGAGGGGATTACCATAATTGGTATATGATGGATAAAGGTCTTAAATCTCATAATTCAGTATGATATTAGGTCAGCCAGTATAAATCATGTAGCATCATATAACAGTGGCTTGTTACTTCCTGCTTGTAGCAGTTAGTGTTTCTGGGTTAGTTTGGATAGAAAAATTGCCTGACTTTTGCTGTTGTAATCAGCATCTCTTTGATGATGTTTTTTGGATAAATGAGTGTCTGGAGGTCTCAGGTTCAAACCCTCATCTGGCTTGTGATCAGAGGTCCCAGGTTCAAACTCTCATCTGGCTAGTGTTCAGAGGTCCAAGGTTTAAACCTTGATCTGGCTAGTGTTCAGAGGTCCCAGGTTCAAACACTATCTGGCTAGTGTTCAGAGGTCCCAGGTTCAAACACTGATCTGGCTAGTGTTCAGAGGTCCCAGGTTCAAACCTTGATCTGGCTAGTGTTCAGAGGTCCCAGGTTCAAACACTGATCTGGCTAGTGTTCAGAGGTCCCAGGTTCAAACACTGATCTGGCTAGTGTTCAGAGGTCCCAGGTTCAAACACTGATCTGGCTAGTGTTCAGATCAAACACAGGTTCAAACCTTGATCTGGCTAGTGTTCAGAGGTCCCAGGTTCAAACACTGATCTGGCTAGTGTTCAGAGGTCCCAGGTTCAAACCTTGATCTGGCTAGTGTTCAGAGGTCCCAGGTTCAAACCTTGATCTGGCTAGTGTTCAGAGGTCCCAGGTTCAAACCTTGATCTGGCTAGTGTTCAGAGGTCCCAGGTTCAAACCTTGATCTGGCTAGTGTTCAGAGGTCCCAGGTTCAAACCTTGATCTGGCTAGTGTTCAGAGGTCCCAGGTTCAAACACTGATCTGGCTAGTGTTCAGAGGTCCCAGGTTCAAACACTGATCTGGCTAGTGTTCAGATCAAACACAGGTTCAAACACTGATCTGGCTAGTGTTCAGATCAAACACAGGTTCAAACACTGATCTGGCTAGTGTTCAGAGGTCCCAGGTTCAAACACTGATCTGGCTAGTGTTCAGATCAAACACAGGTTCAAACACTGATCTGGCTAGTGTTCAGAGGTCCCAGGTTCAAACACTGATCTGGCTAGTGTTCAGAGGTCCCAGGTTCAAACACTGATCTGGCTAGTGTTCAGATCAAACACAGGTTCAAACACTGATCTGGCTAGTGTTCAGATCAAACACAGGTTCAAACACTGATCTGGCTAGTGTTCAGATCAAACACAGGTTCAAACACTGATCTGGCTAGTGTTCAGATCAAACACAGGTTTAAACACTAATCTGGCTAGTGTTCAGATCAAACACAGGTTCAAACACTGATCTGGCTAGTGTTCAGAGGTCCCAGGTCAAACACTGATCTGGCTAGTGTTCAGATCAAACACAGGTTTAAACACTGATCTGGCTAGTGTTCAGATCAAACACAGGTTCAAACACTGATCTGGCTAGTGTTCAGAGGTCCCAGGTTCAAACACTGATCTGGCTAGTGTTCAGAGGTCCCAGGTTCAAACACTGATCTGGCTGCTAAATTTTCTCCTTTCCCATTACAGAAGTACGCTATGATAATTAGTTTTATTCAATAGAGATTAACCCCTCCATAGTTCAAAAATAAGGTCAGCTAGAACAACACAACCCTAAGTGTTCAACCATTATTGACCCCCCCACAGTGTTTTATCATTATTCACATGATAATACTCCCTCCCCCCCCCCCCCCCGCCCCAGGGTAATGGCCATGTATGGAAGTGATCAAAATGTTTCCTCTCACTGAAAGCACTGGAGAATCACAGTGTTCAGATTGGGCCTGACAATTACAGGAATCCAGAACCTTAGGTTTGGCCTGAACATTGTAAGGAATCAATATTCAGCTTCTCAATGGTAGGGGCTGGCTTATTGGCTTACTCAAAGGACAGCAACACAAGGCCAGGATCGGGAAAGTGTCAACAGCATTGCCTGATTGTCACTCTAGGGGAGAGAAATGGGCTCATTAAAACCTGAGGGGGGAGGAGAGAAAAATAGCTTGATTAAAACTAGTAGGGGGTGGGGTAGATGATATCATTTTAGAGTATGGTGCTGCTCACAGCTTTCAAGCTCTCACATCTCTCACAGCTTTCCAGCTCTCACTCTCACAGCTTTTCAGCTCTCACTCTCACATCTCTCACAGCTTTTCAGCTCTCACTCTTGCATCTCTCACAGCTTTCCAGCTCTCACTCTCACATCTCTCACAGCTTTTCAGCTCTCACTCTCACAGCTTTCAGCTCTCACTATTGTATATCTCACAGCTTTCCAGCTCTCACTCTAACATATCTCACAGCTCTCCCTCTCACATCTCTCACATCTCTCACTCTCACATCTCTCACAGCTCTCCAGCTCTCACTCTTGCATCTCTCACAGCTTTTCAGCACTCGCTCTAACATATCTCACAGCTCTCCAGCTCTCACTCTTGCATCTCTCACAGCTTTTCACCTCTCACTCTAACATATCTCACAGCTCTCCAGCTCTCACTCTTGCATCTCTCACAGCTTTCCAGCTCTCACTCTCACAGCTTTCCAGCTCTCACTCTTGCATCTCTCACAGCTTTCCAGCTCTCACTCTTGCATCTCTCACAGCTTTCCAGCTCTCACTCTCACAGCTTTCCAGCTCTCACTCTCACATCTTTTTCAGCTCTCACTCTAACATATCTCACAGCTTTCCAGCTCTCACTCTCACATCTCTCACAGCTTTTCAGCTCTCACTCTTGCATCTCTCACAGCTTTCCAGCTCTCACTCTCACAGCTCTCCAGCACTCACTCTCACATCTCTCACAGCTTTCCAGCTCTCACTCTTGCATCTCTCACAGCTTTCCAGCTCTCACTCTTGCATCTCTCACAGCTTTCCAGCTCTCACTCTCGCATCTCTCACAGCTCTCCAGCTCTCACTCTCGCATCTCTCACAGCTCCCAACAATGGTCCAACCAACAAGAAGGGAGAAATATTGTCCATAATTACCAAATGCTTATGATAGATTTTATAGAAAAGAGTGTATTAGGGAGCAGCATGTAAGACACCAGGTGATGTGTGATAGGTCGTAAGACACCAGGTGATGTGTTTATAGGTCGGTCACCCACAGGCACTGATTAAAGGTGGTGGTAATACTGGCCAGTCTTACTCAATCTTGATTAGGTCATTCTACATACCAAAGATACCAGATTTCTTCTGATATAAGCAGACCTATACAGCAACTGTGTGGAAGAATGGTGGGGCTAAGTGGTCAGCAAAGGGGTGGACATTAAAGGGTGAGTGGTCAGCAAAGGGGTGGGTATTAAAGGCTGAGTGGTCAGTGGAGGGATGGACATGGCTGAGTGGTCAGCGGAGGGATGGACATGGCTGAATGTTTAAAGGAGGGACATATACTGAGTAGGGGTAGATGGGACTGAAAAGGCATGTTCTTATTCTTAAATTTGTAAGTGTATTTTTTTATAATTTCAGTCAGGATATTATTATTCTGGCTCCTGAGTGTTTTGTATGATAGATATGGTAGAGATATGAAATATGAGCTCCACATGCAGTCCCTGCAGGTGTCAGTTTCTGCCCATCCATCATACAGACTGAAGTTAGTTTTTGACATCCATCACTGACTGATTAGATAGTACAGTATCACTCCCATCAGCAGGACAAACACTTCTGCTAATTAACCTAACAGCTTCCTGTATTCCCATTGGACAGGGTTATCTCCCCCTAGTTGTAAACAAACCATCAGAAACCTGGAAGGGATTTTTTTAGCAATGGTCAATCATGACCATAAATGGAAATATGTTATCAGAATCGAGATTAGTTTTACAGCCTCAATGTTAATGAAAGCTGTTAATTCTCATCATTTTATAACAAGTTTCAACGACAATAATTAGTATTTCAGATACGTTACCATGACAACTGCAGAGGCCTTTAAATGAACCATATTGATATAGCGAATCAGTTAGATTATAATTTTACTGAAATATCAAAATTCTGCATCAATACCATGCTAACTTGTGGCCAAACACTATGGACACTAGTGGTCAGCCACTGGACATCTGTCAAAAGACCCCCAGTTTATCACTTCTAATGGCTGATAATAAAAGCCAGTTAGATGGATTAGCTCTGTGTACCACTGATGTTACATAATGTATATCAAATGTAGTTTTAATGTATAGTGATCCCCAAGTCCATTCTGTGCTAATTTGACCTCAGACAGTACAGCAGGTCGTTTTTGAGGATGTTATTTTAAAGACAGGGATATGTCTGACAAATTTTGAAAAATAAAATAACAAGAAAGGGATTTAAATATTGCATACTCTTTCAGCTGGATTAATTAAGAAATCAAGATTCATGAAAATTTCATTTACATTTATTTTGCAAAATCATAATTTTTGACCACCCAAATCAGCTGGCTACTATATGTACACTGATTTGTCCAATCCTGTTGAATCATTGTGTTAATTGACCAATGGAGGAAAGGAGGAACAGGAAATGAATTTTCCTAAAGACATATATGTTATAAGGGAGGAGGGAAAGAGGCCCAAGAATAATGACAATGGTATGTAGCCAAAGCAGAAAGATTCTGGAGTAAGACAGATTCAGGAGTAGCCCTCATTAATTTTCCTGGATTTCACAGAAATTTGGAGGAGACAGTGGTATGTACAATGGTTACATGGAGTGGCCAGTTTGACAGACAAGGTATGTCTGTTACTTCCTTAAGATGGATCGTCTGTCAGAAGGTGGAACTAGATCTCATCATTAGGACCTATTGGTCAACATTCCCCAACTATCGGTCAACATAGGTCCCTAAACTTGGGTCCATCTGTCAACATAGGTACCTCAACATTGGTTATTAGGGCCCATTGGTCAACACAGGTCAATATTAGTTAGTATTGGTTAATATAGGTCAATATCAGCCATTATTGGTCAACATGGGTCAATATCAGAGGTCGGCTGGTTGGATTAACATCCTATTAACATCATGCAGGGTCATTTAAGAAGGCCTCCAATAGATATGATGTCATGCATGTGCGAAGAGCGTGCATATTTTGGGAGACTAATATACTTGTTTGTGTTGTGAAGACAATCAATGTGTAAAATTTATTGTGTGATAATAATAATATTCAACTTCCAAATTTCAAAAGCTCTGTTGACAATTAACATATACACACCACATTTTCAGCACAAGTACTATGACATCTATGTGATTCATTCAGATCCATTTCTAAAGTTTGCCTGAAAATATAAGAAGAACAAACTTGATTGCTGTTGGTTGCCATAAATAAGGAAGTAAGATTTGTTAGCTCTGCTCGAACATCTGGTCCTGATACTTTATCAGAACCGCCAATTTCATATCTCTGTTAATAAAGTATTACATACATCGTATATATCTGATATTGTTAATACTTACATATGTTGACATTTTGTTGCCAATTACATAAACATTTAAAAAGTTAAAAATGAGGTCTACACTTTACATAGCCACCTAAAACCCATGACCTTCTGAATGTGTTACTGAAGCCTTTTGTCCACTAATAACAGGAGATATCGGATGATAACGAGTCTGTATGTTAAACAATAGGTTTGTCTGTACAGATATACGATCCGACATCTCTCCATCTGTAAGCATTTCACTATGGTGGATGGAAAACAAAGTACTTTGTACAATCTCTCCAGTAACATAATTCCCTTTTTGAAAATTTTCCAAAATCCAGGTTCAAACTACGGTAAGAGAGGAGAAGTACCTTACACTGTAGTTTAAACTGCTTTCTAAAAATATTTCTGCAATTAAAGCAGCAATTCACTCCTCATTTACAGGGTGAAGCATTGTATATCAACTCCAGACAGTATCACAAGACAAACCTGACCTAATTAGAGCATGTTTATAAATCAAACTGTAAAAACAGCTACACCAGCGAATAACAAATATAGACCATGTGTGTGAAGATTGATCATTGTAAGCTTACCTAAATACACCTGCCTATACTGACCCCTGACCAATTCAACACAGAACATTTCTGTAAAGATTGAACATGTAAAGAATGAAGAGTGTACACCTACCTAAACTGACCCCTGACCAATTCAACACAGAACATTTCTGTAAAGATTGAACATGTAAAGAATGAAGAGTGTACACCTACCTAAACTGACCCCTGACCAATTCAACACAGAACATTTCTGTAAATATTGAACATGTAAAGAATGAAGAGTGTACACCTACCTAAACTGACCCCTGACCAATTCAACACAGAACATTTCTGTAAATATTGAACATGTAAAGAATGAAGAGTGGACACCTGTCTAAAATGACCTCTGACCAATTCAACACAGAACATTTCTGTAAAGATTGAATATTATAAACCTGTCTAAACTGACCCCTGACCAACACAGAACATTTCTATAAATATTGAACAGTGTAAACCTGCCTTAACTGACCCCTGGACATCACAGAAAATTTCTATAAATATTGAACAGTGTAAACCTGTCTAAACTGACCCCTGGCCAGCACAGAAAATTTCTATAAATATTGAACAGTGTAAACCTGCCTTAACTGACCCCTGGCCAGCACAGAAAATTTCTATAAATATTGAACAGTGTAAACCTGTCTAAACTGACCCCTGGCCAGCACAGAAAATTTCTATAAATATTGAACATTGTAAACCTGTCTAAACTGACCCCTGGCCAGCACAGAAAATTTCTATAAATATTGAACAGTGTAAACCTGCCTTAACTGACCCCTGGCCAGCACAGAAAATTTCTATAAATATTGAACATTGTAAACCTGTCTAAACTGAACCCTGAACAACACAGAACCTTTCTGTAAATATTGAACAGTGTAAACCTGTCTTAATTGACCCTAGACCACCACAAAAACATTACCTACATACCCCATAGTAGCCGGAAATATTTGTTTTATTTCTGTCAGGCAGTGAAGATTCCTTAGAGCATGAACATATCAATCTAAACTACCAGCCATCTCAAAATATACCTTTTGAGCTATGAAACATTTATTTCAGGTACATTTGTACCACTTTATTTATCCCTTGACTGCTGTCATTTGGTGCAGATCTTTTCACACAGCTTGATCTGCTACCAACTGAGTCACCGTAACTTAACAAATCAGGAAATACTGAGTTGGCAAGTTTTCTACCTGGTCCAGGGTTATCAGATCTACCTGGCTATAGGTTATCAATCCTTCTGTCAAAAATAAATTTCAGTAAGCCTTGTTAACTTGATAACTCGTGAAAACAAGAAAATTCCCTCTCATACCCTGAGAAAACCTTTTTGGTTAAATTTTAATGTGATTTGTTTTGTTTTCTTTTGATGACATTTGAATCCGAGTGGATAAAAACAATGGAAAAAAAAACCCAAAAAACACTGAAAAATCTGTTGAGGGAAAAAAGTTTTTAAGTTTTAAGCTGACAAATCTACGGACATTGCCATGCCTTGGTCAGAACAAATGGTACCAGCGTAGTACCATATAATGGTGTCATAAGCTTGGCTGTGGCACTGCTCATACCAGTAAGTATCAGTAGATAATGTCAAATTCTGTAGCAATTACTTCTTTTGTTGGTGTTTCTATTCTTATCCCCTCAATTTAACAAGCTATGCCAGGCCTAATTATAGACATACTGAAATTAACTACAGTTGTCAGTCAATTTGTATGTAACAATCTCCAGTGACAGAAATGGCTTGTCAACAACAGAGCCTGTCCATTACAGTGATAGACCAGTAACTGGTCATTAGACTGTCAATGTAATGAAGAAACCCAGGTATTTACCTGCGCTATACCTCACCTGTATATTCAATAATACAGGTATTTATCAGATCGTTACCTGAAGGGTCAATAAACATTATGGGAAGTTGAAATCTTTATGTCATTCTTTTACACACGTAATTATAAGATTTTGTGTGTGTTGACCACAACTTACATTAACCAATAACCTTGTACAACTGTAATGTGTTATTAACTGACCAAGCATAAACATGTAATGGTCAACCATAGAGATGGACACACCAGACCTAACATACAGACAAAGCAAGGTCATATAATACGTTTACCATACAGACAAAGCAAGGTCATATAATACATTTACCATACAGACAAAGCAAGGTCATATAATACGTTTACCATACAGACAAAGCAAGGTCATATAATACGTTTACCATACAGACAAAGCAAGGTCATATAATACGTTTACCATACAGACAAAGCAAGGTCATATAATACGTTTACCATACAGACAAAGCAAGGTCATATAATACGTTTACCATACAGACAAGGCAAGGTCATATAATACGTTTACCATACAGACAAAGCAAGGTCATATAATACGTTTACCATACAGACAAAGCAAGGTCATATAATACGTTTACCATACAGACAAAGCAAGGTCATATAATACGTTTACCATACAGACAAGGTAGGGTCATATAATACGTTTACCATACAGACAAAGCAAGGTCATATAATACGTTTACCATACAGACAAAGCAAGGTCATATAATACGTTTACCATACAGACAAGGCAAGGTCATATAATACGTTTACCATACAGACAAAGCAAGGTCATATAATACGTTTACCATACAGACAAGGCAAGGTCATATAATACGTTTATCATACAGACAAGACAAAGCAAGGTCATATAATACGTTTACCATACAGACAAAGCAAGGTCATATAATACGTTTACCATACAGACAAAGCAAGGTCATATAATACGTTTACCATACAGACAAAGCAAGGTCATATAATACGTTTACCATACAGACAAGGCAAGGTCATATAATACGTTTCATACAGACAAAGCAAGGTCATATAATACGTTTACCATACAGACAAAGCAAGGTCATATAACACGTTTACCATACAGAAAAAAGCAAGGTCATATAATACGTTTACCATACAGACAAAGCAAGGTCATATAATACGTTTACCATACAGACAAAGCAAGGTCATATAATACGTTTACCATACAGACAAAGCAAGGTCATATAATACGTTTACCATACAGACAAGGCAAGGTCATATAATACGTTTACCATACAGACAAAGCAAGGTCATATAATACGTTTACCATACAGACAAAGCAAGGTCATATAATACGTTTACCATACAGACAAAGCAAGGTCATATAATACGTTTACCATACAGACAAGACAAGGTCATATAATACGTTTACCATACAGACAAAGCAAGGTCATATAATACGTTTACCATACAGACAAAGCAAGGTCATATAATACGTTTACCATACAGACAAAGCAAGGTCATATAATACGTTTACCATACAGACAAGGCAAGGTCATATAATACGTTTACCATACAGACAAAGCAAGGTCATATAATACGTTTACCATACAGACAAAGCAAGGTCATATAATACGTTTACCATACAGACAAAGCAAGGTCATATAATACGTTTACCATACAGACAAAGCAAGGTCATATAATACGTTTACCATACAGACAAAGCAAGGTCATATAATACGTTTACCATACAGACAAGGCAAGGTCATATAATACGTTTATCATACAGACAAAGCAAGGTCATATAATACGTTTACCATACAGACAAAGCAAGGTCATATAATACGTTTACCATACAGACAAAGCAAGGTCATATAATACGTTTACCATACAGACAAAGCAAGGTCATATAATACGTTTACCATACAGACAAAGCAAGGTCATATAATACGTTTATCATACAGACAAAGCAAGGTCATATAATATGTTTACCATACAGACAAAGCAAGGTCATATAATACGTTTACCATACAGACAAACAAGGTAAGGTCGTATAATACGTTACGTTTACCATACAGACAAAGCAAGGTCATATAATACGTTTACCATACAGACAAAGCAAGGTCATATAATACGTTTACCATACAGACAAAGCAAGGTCATATAATACGTTTACCATACAGACAAAGCAAGGTCATATAATACGTTTACCATACAGACAAAGCAAGGTCATATAATACGTTTACCATACAGACAAAGCAAGGTCATATAATACGTTTACCATACAGACAAAGCAAGGTCATATAATACGTTTACCATACAGACAAAGGCAAGGTCATATAATACGTTTACCATACAGACAAAGCAAGGTCATATAATACGTTTACCATACAGACAAAGCAAGGTCATATAATACGTTTACCATACAGACAAGGCAAGGTCATATAATACGTTTACCATACAGACAAGGCAAGGTCATATAATACGTTTACCATACAGACAAGGCAAGGTCATATAATAAGGTCATATAATACGTTTACCATACAGACAAGGCAAGGTCATATAATACGTTTACCATACAGACAAGGCAAGGTCATATAATACGTTTATCATACAGACAAGCAAAGCAAGTCATATATAATACGTTTACCATACAGACAAAGCAAGGTCATATAATACGTTTACCATACAGACAAAGCAAGGTCATATAATACGTTTACCATACAGACAAAGCAAGGTCATATAATACGTTTACCATACAGACAACAAGGTCATATAATACGTTTACCATACAGACAAAGCAAGGTCATATAATACGTTTACCATACTGACAGTTTCATATAATACGTTTACCATACAGACAAAGCAAGGTCATATAATACGTTTACCATACAGACAAAGCAAGGTCATATAATACGTTTACCATACAGACAAAGCAAGGTCATATAATACGTTTACCATACAGACAAAGCAAGGTCATATAATACGTTTACCATACAGACAAAGCAAGGTCATATAATACGTTTACCATACAGACAAGCAAGCAAGCAAGGTCATATAATACGTTTACCATACAGACAAAGCAAGGTCATATAATACGTTTACCATACAGACAAAGCAAGGTCATATAATACGTTTTACCATAAAGACAGACAAAGCAAGGTCATATAATACGTTTACCATACAGACAAAGCAAGGTCATATAATACGTTTACCATACAGACAAAGCAAGGTCATATAATACGTTTACCATACAGACAAAGCAAGGTCATATAATACGTTTACCATACAGACAAAGCAAGGTCATATAATACGTTTACCATACAGACAAGGCAAGGTCATATAATACGTTTACCATACAGACAAAGCAAGGTCATATAATACGTTTACCATACAGACAAAGCAAGGTCATATAATACGTTTACCATACAGACAAAGCAAGGTCATATAATATTTTTACCATACAGACAAAGCAAGGTCATATAATACGTTTACCATACAGACAAAGCAAGGTCATATAATACGTTTACCATACAGACAAAGCAAGGTCATATAATACGTTTACCATACATACAGACAAGGCAAGGTCATATAATACGTTTACCATACAGACAAAGCAAGGTCATATAATACGTTTACCATACAGACAAAGCAAGGTCATATAATACGTTTACCATACAGACAAAGCAAGGTCATATAATACGTTTACCATACAGACAAAGCAAGGTCATATAATACGTTTACCATACAGACAAAGCAAGGTCATATAATACGTTTACCATACAGACAAAGCAAGGTCATATAATACGTTTACCATATACAGACAAGGCAAGGTCATATAATACGTTTACCATACAGACAAAGCAAGGTCATATAATACGTTTACCATACAGACAAAGCAAGGTCATATAATACGTTTACCATACTGACACGTTTACCATACAGACAAAGCAAGGTCATATAATACGTTTACCATACAGACAAAGCAAGGTCATATAATACGTTTACCATACAGACAAAGCAAGGTCATATAATACGTTTACCATACAGACAAAGCAAGGTCATATAATACGTTTACCATACAGACAAGCAAGGTCATATAATACGTTTACCATACAGACAAAGCAAGGTCATATAATACGTTTATCATACAGACAAGGCAAGGTCATATAATACGTTTACCATACAGACAAAGCAAGGTCATATAATACGTTTACCATACAGACAAAGCAAGGTCATATAATACGTTTACCATACAGACAAAGCAAGGTCATATAATACGTTTACCATACAGACAAAGCAAGGTCATATAATACGTTTACCATACAGACAAAAGCAAGGTCATATAATACGTTTACCATACAGACAAAGCAAGGTCATATAATACGTTTTACCATACAGACAAAGCAAGGTCATATAATACGTTTACCATACAGACAAAGCAAGGTCATATAATACGTTTACCATACAGACAAAGCAAGGTCATATAATACGTTTACCATACAGACAAAGCAAGGTCATATAATACGTTTACCATACAGAAACAAGGGAAGGTCATATAATATGTTTACCATACAGACAAAGCAAGGTCATATAATACGTTTACCATACAGACAACAAAAGGTCGTATAATACGTTTACCATACAGACAAAGCAAGGTCATATAATACGTTTACCATACAGACAAAGCAAGGTCATATAATACGTTTACCATACAGACAAAGCAAGGTCATATAATACGTTTACCATACAGACAAAGCAAGGTCATATAATACGTTTACCATACAGACAAGGCAAGGTCATATAATACGTTTACCATACAGACAAAGCAAGGTCATATAATACGTTTACCATACAGACAAAGCAAGGTCATATAATACGTTTACCATACAGACAAAGCAAGGTCATATAATACGTTTACCATACAGACAAAGCAAGGTCATATAATACGTTTACCATACAGACAACAAAAGGTCATATAATACGTTTACCATACAGACAAGACAAGGTCATATAATACGTTTACCATACAGACAAAGCAAGGTCATATAATACGTTTACCATACAGACAAAGCAAGGTCATATAACACGTTTACCATACTGACACGTTTACCATACAGACAAAGCAAGGTCATATAATACGTTTACCATACAGACAAAGCAAGGTCATATAATACGTTTACCATACAGACAAAGCAAGGTCATATAATACGTTTACCATACAGACAAAGCAAGGTCATATAATACGTTTACCATACAGACAAAGCAAGGTCATATAATACGTTTACCATACAGACAAGGCAAGGTCATATAATACGTTTACCATACAGACAAAGCAAGGTCATATAATACGTTTACCATACAGACAAAGCAAGGTCATATAATACGTTTACCATACAGACAAAGCAAGGCCATATAATACGTTTACAATACAGACAAATCAAGGTAACGTTTACCCTACAGAAAAAGCAAGGTCATATAATACGTTTACCATACAGACAAAGCAAGGTCATATAATACGTTTACCATACAGACAAGGCAAGGTCATATAATACGTTTACCATACAGACAAAGCAAGGTCATATAATACGTTTACCATACAGACAAAGCAAGGTCATATAATACGTTTACCATACAGAAAAAAGCAAGGTCATATAATACGTTTACCATACAGACAAAGCAAGGTCATATAATACGTTTACCATACAGACAAAGCAAGGTCATATAATACGTTTACCATACAGACAAAGCAAGGTCATATAATACGTTTACCATACAGACAAAGCAAGGTCATATAATACGTTTACCATACAGACAAAGCAAGGTCATATAATACGTTTACCATACAGACAAGGCAAGGTCATATAATACGTTTACCATACAGACAAAGCAAGGTCATATAATACGTTTACCATACAGACAAAGCAAGGTCATATAATACGTTTACCATACAGACAAAGCAAGGTCATATAATACGTTTACCATACAGACAAAGCAAGGTCATATAATACGTTTACCATACAGACAAAGCAAGGTCATATAATACGTTTACCATACAGACAAAGCAAGGTCATATAATACGTTTACCATACAGACAAGGCAAGGTCATATAATACGTTTACCATACAGACAAAGCAAGGTCATATAATACGTTTACCATACAGACAAAGCAAGGTCATATAATACGTTTACCATACAGACAAAGCAAGGTCATATAATACGTTTACCATACAGACAAAGCAAGGTCATATAATACGTTTACCATACAGACAAAGCAAGGTCATATAATACGTTTACCATACAGACAAAGCAAGGTCATATAATACGTTTACCATACAGACAAAGCAAGGTCATATAATACGTTTACCATACAGACAAAGCAAGGTCATATAATACGTTTACCATACAGACAAAGCAAGGTCATATAATACGTTTACCATACAGACAAGGCAAGGTCATATAATACGTTTACCATACAGACAAAGCAAGGTCATATAATACGTTTACCATACAGACAAGACAAGGTCATATAATATATTTACCATACAGACAAGGCAAGGTCATATAATACGTTTACACAGACAAAGCAAGGTCATATAATACGTTTACCATACAGACAAAGCAAGGTCATATAATACGTTTACCATACAGACAAAGCAAGGTCATATAATACGTTTACCATACAGACAAAGCACAAGGTCATATAATACGTTTACCATACAGACAAAGCAAGGTCATATAATACGTTTTACCATACAGACAAAGCAAGGTCATATAATACGTTTACCATACAGACAAAGCAAGGTCATATAATACGTTTACCATACAGACAAAGCAAGGTCATATAATACGTTTACCATACAGACAAAGCAAGGTCATATAATACGTTTACCATACAGTAATAGGGTTTCTATTCTGAACAACTTTATCACAATTGTGAAATTTCTGTTAGGAAACCTGTCCCAGATACGTTATTCCACACACAGGAATAGCAAATGTGATTCAATTTCCTCTTGCCCTTCAAATGTGTACATGTCTATTGGTACATAAGAAAAGCTGAGTGTCCAAGGTCACCTTACATTATGGGTATAAACATGAATATAGATGTCGGTCCTGAACCCTAACATTGTACACAGTTACATATTACTTTAGGATGAACCTTGATATTCTATATGTTCTTGTGAAATTTAGTCCCAAATCTCTACATTTGGGAAATTGATAAATAGGTTTGAACAAGGCTAAATGTAAACAAAATAAAGTCAAATCGACAAGTTGAGTGCTGCTTCTGATGCCAAACATAAACAGTAAAGTCTGGGTTTTGTGATATGTTTTGGTAGGAGTTATCATGCCAAGACCTTGGAAATTTCACACTTGAAAATCACTAGTGACATTAGAGGACATGAAGAGGTCAGGTAAAGGTGTCAGGTTGGCCCCCTGACCCTTACTTGGCAGTAGGAGGTCAGGAAGCTGAGGGTCCTCCCAACATTACCCATCTATCTCTGACAACATGTACAAATCAACGGTACTAATTCTGAGATCTGGCCTGTCAGACCCAATTTCTTATTTCAAGTGTATTATTTCAAAGGTAACTGTTCTTATCATCCACTAAAACTTATTTTTCTTTTGGAGCAATTTTCAAAGAAAGATTCAGGTCATGATTTATATTATAAGGTATTTGAATTTTCATGTTTTGTTTATTTAACAAGAGAACCATAGGTCAAGATTATAATGTTTTCTAAAACATTCTATTACAAATATTACAGAAATTTATATGCTGAGAAATAAATTTGAAAATTTGTTGACCCTTTCACTTAACAGTAGGTCAAGGCCGATCATTTCAATAAACATGCAGACTCCATACAAACAATCAACAAGTTTTATATAATGCTTTAAAATGCATTCTATATTTCAATATTTTCTTTATCATTCCTCTTTGATCAAATTTTACTTTAATTATTGCTTCTTCATATTTTGGTTCTCCAGTCTATGTAGCAGTATGGGGCTAGGCCAATTCCTTCCAGAGCCCGGCATCCCTGATCCTTCTGTAGGCCGCATCCCTGATTTATCCCTGATGGGGTTTGATTACAGAATCCCTGATTTACGGGGCTTGATTACAGTGCATGTAGAGTTCATTGTGGCACTAAAGCAGTAACACATACTATTAGTGGCCATCAGTGGAGGGGTATAATACATATGGCTTCCATCTCCCACACAGCCCTGGGCTCCTGGACATGTGGCTGACCTACAGACAAATCATTTAATATTTAACCAGTACTAAACCCCCACTATAAATGTCTACCCTGATACTGGGAGATGGGGCCTGGGAGGGAGACAACTATTCACCACCAATTATAACACCCCTTACTAGGGGAAGGGGATAGCAGGTACTCCCCCCCCCCCTCCAATTAGTATAATTATAACACCCCTTACTGGGGGAAGGGGATAGCAGATACTCCCCCCCTCCAATTAGTATATCTGGACATCAACATCCCACCAACACATACTTACTGTCACTCTCTTACACACCTCATCTATTCCTAAGTCTTCATGACATTTGTTTGTTCATGTTTCTAAATCATAGAATGGCATGTTTGCCATTGTAAACAATATATTTTTGTAATTACACACCCTGACAAATGTAGCCTTTGGGCCGTATGGAATTTTCTGCCACATCATGCTACAGATGTGGAATGTTACAGTTGGTTTTCTTCCTGCAATAGCTGCTACAACCTGCTTCATGAAATTAAGAAATACTGGTATGACATTTCTTTCTCAGAGACTTTCACAGAGACCTTCATCAATTTTCAACATTGAACAGTGAGCTTGACACGTCATTATACTTAATTAATCAAATCAAATTGGCATCTTTTGGAACATATCTTTTGTGAAGGAATTGTTTAATTACCGTATTCGACCTAATAAGCGCTCATGTCCCTAAATGCGCCCTCCCCCTTTTTGAGGCCTTGATTTCAATTGCCCAGGCATAAATTAAGACCAAAATTACACAAAAATGTATAGATTTGCAATACAATGTCGTTCTATTAGCACCTTTTCATTCTTTTCAATTTGTATACGCCCTGGGCGCTTGTTGGGTCGAATACGGTACTACAAATCCACTAAAAGTTCAGTGACTGAGAAAATATCCAATTTATCTCATAAAGAGGTATATATAGGGTCACAATTTAATCTGTACATACCAGGAAAAAATTTTATCACCTATTTTATCAATAAGCTTCAATTTATTTTGCAATGAAATGATTAAAATAAAGATGCACAGAGGGCCTGTATCACTCATCTAACAATTTAATCATACATTTCTATTTTCGTTTGCCTTTTAAATTGTTATTAATTGTTATTTGTGAGAAAGGCAAATATTTTATCTGATAGAATTAGTTTCACCTGGATGAATTTCTCAGGTAAGAACAAACGTGATCTATTGTCTCCACCATTTGTACTATCATGTCAGAAGTTCTCATATTGTATATCTATCTAATAAACATGGGAATGGTCATCAAGGTCGACAAACAATCATCAGACACAAATGTATTTGTCTCATAAAGGCTGTTATTAAAAGATACTAAAAATAGAGTAATACTACACTTGCTCAGGATTAAAAAAACTAATTATTTATAACAATCATATGCTTTAAAAGGACAGGTTTTGTCTTGCACCATTATCTACTGTTCCTATTCAAAATGATATAAAAAATATAACTGTTACATTTTCTTCAACGATGATAAAGAACAATTTATATGATAAAGTACAATTTACTGTAAAGGCAAATTATAATTCCTCACAGAATTTACTATAGTACCAATATCTGTATTTGCTGTACCCTCCCCCCTCCTCTCCCACTGTAGCGATGAGTTAGCCCCCCCTCGCCCCCTCCTCTCCCACTATAGGGATGAGTGAGCCCCCCTCCCCCCTCCTCTCCCACTGTAGGGATGAGTGAGCACCCCTCCCCTCCCACTGTAGGGGTGAGTGAGCCCCCCACCCTCCCCCCTCCTCTCTCACTGTAGGGATGAGTGAGCCCCCCTCCTCTCCCACTGTAGGGATGAGTGAGCCCCCCCCCCCTCCTCTCCCACTGTAGGGATGAGTGAGCCCCCCCCCCCTCCTCTCCACTGTAGGGATGAGTGAGCCCCCCTCCCCCCTCCTCTCCCACTGTAGGGATGAGTGAGCCCCCTCCCCCCTCCTCCCTCTGTAGGGATGAGTGAGCCCCCCTCCCCCCTCCTCTCCCCTGTAGGGATGAGTGAGCCCCCCCCCCCCTCCTCTCCCACTGTAGGGGTGAGTGAGCCCCCTCCCCCCTCTCCCTGGGGAGTGAGCCCCCCCCCCTCCTCTCCCACTGTAGGGGTGAGTGAGCCCCCCTCCCCCTCCTCTCCCACTGTAGGGGTGAGTGAGCCCCCCCTCCCCCCCTCCTCTCCCACTGTAGGGGTGAGTGAGCCCCCCCTCCCCCTCCTCTCCCACTGTAGGGGTGAGTGAGCCCCCCCTCCCCCCTCCTCTCCCACTGTAGGGATGAGTGAGCCCCCCCCCCCCCCCCTCTCACCCACTGTATGGGGGTGAGTGAGCCCCCCCCCCCCCCTCCTCTCCCACTGTAGGGTGAGTGAGCAGCCCCCCTCCCCCTCCTCTCCCATGTAGGGGTGAGTGAGCCCCCCCTCCCCCCTCCCTCCCACTGTAGGGATGAGTGAGCCCCCTCCTCCCCCCTCCTCTCCCACTGTAGGGGTGAGTGAGCCCCTCCCCCCCCCTCTCCTCTTCCTCTCCCACTGTAGGGATGAGTGAGCCCCCCCCTCCCCCCCTCCCTCCCATCACTGTAGGGTCACTGTGAGTGAGCCCCCCTCCCTCCCCCTCCCTCCTCCTCCTCTCCCACTGTAGGGATGAGTGAGCCCCCCCTCCCCCCTCCTCTCCCACTGTAGGGATGAGTGAGCCCCCCCTCCCCCCCTCCTCTCCCACTGTAGGGATGAGTGAGCCCCCTCCTCCCCCCTCCTCTCCCACTGTAGGGATGAGTGAGCCCCCCCTCCCCCTCCCTCTCCCACTGTAGGGATGAGTGAGCCCCCTCCTCCCCCTCCTCTCCCACTGTAGGGATTGAGTGAGTGAGCCCCCCCCCCCCCTCCCCCTCCTCTCCCACTGTAGGGATGAGTGAGCCCCCCCCCTCCCTCCCCCCTCCTCTCCCACTGTAGGGATGAGTGAGCCCCCCCCCTCCCCCTCCTCTCCCACTGTAGAGGATGTGGAGTGAGCCCCCCCTCCCCCCCTCCTCTCCACTGTAGGGGTGAGTGAGCCCCCTCCTCCCCCTCCTCTCCCACTGTAGGGATGAGTGAGCCCCCCCTCCCCCCTCCTCTCCCACTGTAGGAGGTGAGTGAGCCCCCCCCTTCCTCCCCACTGTAGGGATGAGTGACCCTCCCCCCTCCCACCTCCTCTCTCACTGTTACGGGGAGTGAGTGAGCCCCCCCCTCCCCCCTCCTCTCTCACTGTAGGGATGAGTGAGCCCCCCTCCCCCTCCTCTCCCACTGTAGGGGTGAGTGAGCCTCCCTCCTCCCCCCTCCTCTCCCACTGTAGGGATGAGTGAGGCCCCCTCCCCCCCCTCCCCCCTCCTCTCCCACTGTAGGGATGAGTGAGCCCCCCCTCCCCCCTCCTCTCCCACTGTAGGGGTGAGTGAGCCCCCCCCTACCCCCCCTCCTCTCCCACTGTAGGGATGAGTGAGCCCCCCCCCCTCCCCCTCCTCTCCCACTGTAGGGGTGAGTGAAGCTCCCCCTTCCCCCTCCTCTCCCACTGTAGTTGGAATGAGTGAGCCCCCTCCCTCCCTCTCCTCTCCCCTGTAGGGATGAGTGGCACACCCCCACTCCTCTCCTCCCACGGTAGGGGTGAGTGAGATAAAATAAACAACGGTTCCTGACACTTTAAATCTTTGTTACTGTTCTCAGAGTTAGAAAGTCTGGTTTTAAGATGGAAGTTATGTCGCTCAGTCCAGTGGGTCTGGGATCTGACAATAACGAGCCATTGTAATAGCCCCGGATTAGTTATGGTAAGGCTGTTATACACAGTTAATTACGAACAGTTAAAAGGAACATAAAACGTAAACATACAGATAAAACAAAGATTGTTATATTTATGAATAAGGAGAAGAATATTCCTGGTGAAACATGGACTTTCAATCTGATAAATCTATAGAAATTGTTTTGATAAGATTTTTGTTACCTGGGTTTGGTCATATAACTTTTTTTTAATTTTATATGGAAGAGGTATTTGCTGTAATAGCACAAGATACGTTTAGCCATACCCTCCCCCTCTCAACTGCAGGGTGGATAAAGCATACTGTCAATTAAAAAGGTCATATAAACACGTTTACCATACAGACTGCAAGTCATATAATATTTTACCCCTACACTGTATAATAGGGGTGAGTTACAGACAAGGCAAGGTCATATAACACTTTACCATGAACAATGGTAGGTCATATAAAGTGTATGAAAAGCAGTCCATATAAACGTTTTCATACAGACAATTGCAAGGATAATCTTGTTTATCATGACCCAATGTCAAATAGGCAGAAAACCTCATTGTTTAATACAGACAAATTGGGTCATCTACTCCCACCCCTCCTTGTAGTTTAATATGTTTTATTTTTCAACTGGAAAAAATCAAAGTCCCCCCCCCACAAGGTCCATATAGCCCCCCCTGACCAAGGTATATAATATGTTTTTTGTTCAAGAATTATATAGTGCCCTTTTGATGTATCCCTACGTTTACCATATGCCCCCCCCCCTCCATACAGACCCTCATATAATTTTTGTACATACTCTAATTCATATAAGCCTGTTAAGTATAATAAAATGAGTGAGAGCCAAGTCAAAAAGCATTAATAATTCCATATAGGTCATATAAATAGCATACAGACCCATATAATATCTCAGACAACAAGGTAGACAAGGTCATATCCTACGTTTACCCAATAAAAAGGGGTGCAGTGAATTTCATATAATTTTTCCATACCCTCCATATCTCTCCATAATAAGAAAATACGTTTACCATACAGACAAACAATTAATACCGTTTACATACAGAAGTGCAAGGTGCCCCCTATCTCTCCCACGGTTTTGGTGAAGAGTTGAGTAGTGTGCAGATAAAAGGTCATAAAAACGTTTACCATCACATTCCTGAACTTTAAAATCTTCTTAAATCAGTTAGAAGTCAGCATCAATACGTTTCAACAGACTGGTTTTACCATCCAAATTTTAACATATGTTACCCCACAGACAAAGCTTTTAGTATACGTTTACCATACAGAAGCAAGGTCATATAATATAAATATTTACCATACCGACAAATCAAGGTCATATAATATTGTGCCATTGGTAATAGCCCGGATTAGTTATGTAAGGCTTGTTATACAAGTGTAAGGCTATAATCCTCTAAACATTACCACAGTCAATCATAATAATGGTGTGGAAAAATAAACAATAGTTATGATAAAAGTGAAAACTTAAGTGACAAAGAAGATAGAATCAGAGAAAACACTTTATTACTTTAATGTGCAAGACAAAACAAACAAAAGTCCCTTATGGGGGGGCCGTTATGGTCAGAAAACCTAAAAACAAGACAGTCCTGTTTTTTCCTTGGGATATCAGCATCCAGAAATTGCACCTCCCCCCCCTAAAAGATTAATTTGAAGCAATGATGACTTGTAGCAGCTTGTGGGCTAAGTCAAATATACAAAAGTTTTTGTATACCAGAGACAAGTCTTGTTAAAAAATATCAGAGACTGTAATCCCTAAACCCCTCCAGCATTCTGTAACATTACTTTCTACCATTGAACTCCTCATCATCTTCTATAGAACTGGACCACCATCTCTAGAATATTGAAAAAATCACTAAAATTTTGCTTTTAAAATATGGGAGTCCGATAGAGTGCAGCAGTTCTCTTTATGATATCTGGTATCTAGGTGATCAGAGGTATTAGGGACCAGGTGTATATTAATTGTCTTAAAGTCAAGTAGATTGAAGCATGTTTTAGGTGTAATAACCCTTTACATAACAAATTATGATGAAATAGTTCTCAGTCAACAACCGAACAACATCATATGGTCTCTATGTATTACCTGTATCCATACTAGATGTAGGCAACCAGCTCTTACCGTACACCCTTAGGGCCAACACAACACATATATGTTGGTTCTTGACTTTTTTATATTATATTACAAATAATCAGTTTGGTGCATTTTTAGAAAAAATGAGGTAATGTAAGCTGTGGTTTGTTTACTAAAGAGAATGTGTAACACTAATTAGTCCTATTACCTATCCACTATACATTGATACAATTTAAAAATTTAGACTTTTAGGGAAAAACTGTTGGATTGAAACCTTCAGTAAATCTACCGAAAATATATTAACCGCTCTTCCTATTTGTATATCTTTTTCCCATAAATGCATATTTTTGTTGTTATTGCTGAGCTCCATGCTATAAACTTCTCCTTTTCAGTAAAATTAGTTTTGTTAAGAAAGCTTCTAATGTCTGCCCTGCAGTGTAAACTTATTGGTTATTGGCATAGTTTTTATGTAGGTGTTAATTAGCTCTTTTTCCCAAACAGTGATACTTATAACCACTCCCATCCACTATATGTATGTTCAGTCAGGCAGTGCACACATTGAGCATCGTTTAGTCCTCAACCAATGTACATTCTGGATCCTAATGGACTTTGTTTTGGGAAAGTGTGTTATCACCATTTCAGGTCCAGTTGCTGACCACTTTTTGGTGTACTGAACGCTTTTACACTAATTGGTTCTAAATTCAGTACTCAGGGTTTTTGACAACAATCACCACCTTATATAATTAATCAAGATAACTATTATACAAAAATATTTTCTAATATAAAACACTCTTATAGTGGTTTTTTCTGAATACAAGGTAAATTTAAATGCCATATATAGTATGATCCAACATATCAGAATTCTATACTCATTCTTGGTTGCTATTACCAAAGCGAATCTCACAAGTGTATCAAATTGTCTAAATTTCTTATATCACTCACTTGAGATAATTTAATTGTTTAGTAATCTTACTTTTCTTGAATTCATGTTTGAATATATTGCAAGTTGGATCAAGACCTTCGGATTGAGACATTGTCATTTTAATCCCGAACGTATATACCTTACTATTAAATAAAGGGCTGTTAGAGTATGTTAATGTTTTTACAAGTAAGTTTTTATTATAATATTGGTATCGTATCACCAAGCTACCTAGGGCTCGTAGAATATTACAATAATCAATCGACATAATATTTGGTCTTGATCTATTTTTTATCTTTGTTCTGCATTTACAAACTAATGTGGAAATACTTTTGATATTAAAAATATTGATAGAGGAAATCCTTGGTTGATCGCTGCAACGGCATTTAACTGTCTAATGTGGATTTCCAATCAAATGTCAAAGAATTGCCTTGACCACCACCATTTATTGTCCACCTACCCGATTATTGACCACTAACATTATTGACTATTGCCACCATTGACCACCACCATTATTGACCACTAATATTATTGACTACTGGCCACTACCATTATTGACCACTACAATTATTCACCACCACCATTATTGACCCACTACCATTATTGACCACTTACATTGTTGACCAATAATATTATTAACTACTGCCACACACTGACCACTACCATTATTTACCACTACTTTATTTAATTGACCACTACCATTATTGACCACTACCATATTTGACCACAATCATTATTGACCACTAACATTATTGACCACTAACATTATTGACCACAAATATTATTGACTACTGCCACCACTGACCACTACCATAATTGACCACTACTTAATTGACCACTACCATTATTGACCACTAACATTGTTGACGCACTAATCATAGGTTGACCCACTAACATTATTTGACCTAACTAGCTCCACCCACAGACCACCTACCCATTACTGACCACTACCAATTAATTGACCACTACCATTATTGAAACCATTTCCATTATTGTACCGCTAAAACCAACTATACCTGACCACTACACATCATTGACCATCACCTAGTCTGTGGGTACATCCATGATTAAAATTTCCCTTCCAATTGGTTATCTAGTAATATTATTTTCTTTTATTTGATGTTTTCAGCACGCATCCAGAATTTCGTGAAATAGATTTCTCACTTGATTACCTACCCTTGTTGGCATAAGTACACCCAACCCTATGCCAAAATACAAGCACCCATAAATACAATGCTCCTACAGTATCTGTGTATTCGCAAGAATAATCAATTTCATGTTTGATATCCTCTATATCCAGCTCAACAGCCCATACTGATTGGTATAAATGAATTTCCAATTTATATTGCATATGTAATTCTGAAACCAACCAATCTTAACATGCTTGATTTTTTGCCAATATTCTAGGTAATTTCTTTCATTGGGTACTACATATAGCCAAGAAAAATATCTTCTATAAAGTAGGTTATATGTCAAAATATAGGTCATAGTGACTTACATTTAGTCCTAGGTGATTCCTCTGTCTACATGAGCTCTGTACACGTGCATGTATGGTAGATATAAGTGGGAATAATTTAGGATTCAAAGCAGCAACAAGCGTATTCCTTTCCTATGAAGTAGGTTATATGTGAAAATGTAGATCAAGTGACCTCTTTTGGCTGACATATATGTGACACTTATTTTTATATTAGTTATGCAGTATTAAGTTTCAGTGATATAAATATGTACCTTACTAAGCAAACAAACAAAGTAAAAAGTCAAGTTGAGATATTTTTTTTACTTTATTTAATGGCCAAAGGTCCAAATGAAGGTCAACCTGACCTAATTGTCGTACCAATTTATATGACACCAACGGGAAGAACCCATGACCCAATTTCTCCACATGGTAAGAGGAAACACATAACTGTCATGCACCTGGTAATTATAGATAGGATTAATTATTGTACATTATTTAACAATATGCTTTTCAAGAAAAAAAATCTCTTGCATTCTAATTTTTATAACTATTTTGTTGTTGTTTTCAGTTATTTTAGTCAACATGGTTAAACCTTAAAATTTTCCCTGAAGGATGTAAATAGTGATATCCATTGCCCATCCCTTATCTGTAACCTCGGGTTTCCATGGATATAGTAAGATATTTAAATCTCACATCTAATTGGTCCTAGTGACCTGGATTTGTTAGCTGAATTTTTTCCAGGTCATCAACCTACCAAACCTATTGACTGCCTCTGGAGATAGCTATAAGGGGAAACTGGTGGTAATACAATATCACCATCTTAACTTCCAATTAAAATGATTATATGATCTTCAGAACTTACAAGTCTCAAGGTGTTCTGTAAAAACAGTTATAACTCATGAATTTAAAAATCATTGTTCAAATATTGGAGGGAGTTGTTTGATGAATTGGTCTAGATGGTTTCCAATATTGGAGGAAGTTGTTGGGTTGGATTGGTCTAGATTATTTCCAATATTGGAAGAAGTTGTTGGTTTAGATTGGTCTAGATTGTTTCCAATATTGGAGGGAGTAGTTGGGTTGGATTGGTCTAGATTGTTTCCAATATTGGAGGGAGTTGCTGGGTTGGATTGGTCTAGATGGTTTCCAATATTGGAGGGAGTTGATGTATTGGATTGGTCTACTTTGTTTCCAATATTGGAGGGAGTTGATTTATTGGATTGGTCTACTTTGTTTCAAATATTGGAGGGAGTTGTTCGGTTGGATTGGTCTACTTTTTTTCCAATATTGGAGGAAGTTGATGAATTGGATTGGTCTAGATTGTTTCCAATATTGGAGGGAGTTGTTTGATGAGTTGTTCGGTTTGATTGGTTTAATTAATTATATATATAAACAGCCAGTCATTTAAGGATGTACAAGGTGTAAAAAGTGGAGGACCTGGAGAAAAACTACCATATCGGACATTCAACACCTGCCACTTAATTGTCCCACATGGGATCCAGAGGTGGGGTTAATATGCTCCCACCCAGCCTAGAGGGGTTTTAAAAAGAATAAATTACATTGGACAATAGTATTTATTATAGACTTGGGTAGGAAATTTGTTAGAACAGATATATAGGATCATACATGAGCAATAATTTCATATGAGATTTTATGAAACAATGAAGTCTAAGCAGTTGTTTTTAAAACTTCGAGACAAGTTTCATAAAAACTCAAATTGGAATGAACACAAATTTAAGATACTTTTCATCACATATCTACAAATACCTACATAACAAAGTATTTTTAACATCAAAATTTATTTCGAAAATCCAGCAGAGACCGCCATTTTGTCCCGACATCCTCATAATCTTGACATCATGTCATCTTTTCTGACATCATTTTATTGCTTCTGTCTGACATCACAATGAATTTTCTGCCAATGAAAAATCGCATCAGGTGATATATATTACACTAGTGAAATATGCAAAAATATTACATGGGCAAAATCACTGGATTTCAGGCAGACGTTATGTGATAAATACAAATATCATTTCATATAATGCTGAAGATTGAGGTAGAATGTGATTTACAGGGTTAAAGTGGTTAATAGAAGGGGACATTTTGTAATTAGTAATTAGCATTATAATTGAGATGTTTTATGACTACTCAGATATTTATAATCAACATTTGGTAATTAGTAATTAGCATTATAATTGAGATGTTTTATGACTACTCAGATATTTATAATCAACATTTGGTAATTAGTAATTAGCATTATAATTGAGATGTTTTATGACTACTCACATATTTATAATCAACATTTGGTAATTAGTAATTAGCATTATAATTGAGATGTTTTATGACTACTCAGATATTTATAATCAACATTTGGTAATTAGTAATTAGCATTATAATTGAGATGTTTTATGACTACTCAGATATTTATAATCAACATTTGGTAATTAGTAATTAGCATTATAATTTAGATGTTTTATGACTACTCAGATATTTATAATCAACATTTGGTAATTAGTAATTAGCATTATAATTGAGATGTTTTATGACTACTCAGATATTTTATAATCAACATTTGGTAATTAGTAATTAGCATTATAATTGAGATGTTTTATGACTACTCAGATATTTATAATCAACATTTGGTAATTAGTAATTAGCATTATAATTGAGATGTTTTTATGACTACTCAGATATTTATAATCAACATTTGGTAATTAGTAATTAGCATTATAATTGAGATGTTTTATGACTACTCCAGATATTTATAATCAACATTTTGGTAATTAGTAATTAGCATTATAATTGAGATGTTTTATGACTACTCAATATTTATAATCAACATTTGGTAATTAGTAATTAGCAATAATAATTGAGATGTTTTATGACTACTCAGATATTTATAATCAACATTTGGTAATTAGTAATTAGCATTATAATTGAGATGTTTTATGACTACCACAGATATTTATAATCAACATTTGGTAATTAGTAATAGCATTATAATTGAGATGTTTTTGGACTACTCACATATTTTCAACATTTGGTAATTAGTAATTAGCATTATAATTGAGATGTTTTATATGACTACTCAGATATTTATAATCAACATTTGGTAATTAGTAATTACATTATAATTGAGATGTTTTATTGACTACTCAGATATTTATAATCAACATTTGGTAATTAGTAATTAGCACTATAATTGAGATGTTTTATGACTACCCAGATATTTATAATCAACATTTGGTAATTAAGCACTATAATTGAGATGTTTTATGACTACCCAGATATTTATAATCAACATTTGGTAAGTTAGTAATTAGCATTATAATTGAAATGTTTTATGACTACCCCAGATATTTATAATCAACATTGGTAATTAGTAATTAGCATAATAATTGAGATGTTATTATGACTACTCAGATATTTATCAATCAACATTTGGTAATTAGAATTACTATTATAATCGAGATGTTTTATGACTACTCAGATATTTATAATCAACATTTGGTAATTAGTAATTAGCAATTATAATTGAGATGTTTTATGACATGACTACCCAATATTTATAATCAACACATTTCGTAAGTAAGGTACATCTCATGTTTAAGGTTTTTTCTTTGTGTACCCAGGCGTTAATTGTTGTATTTTTTCTAGTTTGTGTGTTTTAAGGTTAACTACTAGGCCAGGGGTAGGGGCCCATCTGCTGGAAAATCGCTCACAGAGATGGCATCATCAGTTCTCTTCTTCCGATAGGAAAGTGGTGTGTAAAATAACAATACATTCAATGATACACACAATCCATAACAAACAGATCCAGGACTATTATAGTATCACTGACATTCATCTGTATATACATGCAATCAATTATGGTGTATCCCACAGATCAATATTTGAAAGCCCTGACTGACACAGTCAGATCAATAGCCATTTTTTTCTGGCCCTGTAGCCAGCTGACCTAGTTCAGCCTGTTTACAAGTGGTGGGGCCCATTGAGTGTCACTCCACACCAGTACTACAGGATCTTCTTTCTGTTTGTAATAGTTAGGAACTGCAAAATGTCAACAAGCTTCGTCAGTAGCTCTTAACTTCAATGCTAGTGTAATCTGCAGTCATCCTGACAAAAGAGGCTAATCTTTATATATTTACTGATTACCCACAGCAAAATCAGGTAAATTTCTTTTTGCATCATTAGAAATCTTCATACAATAAGTCCTGATGTCAGCTATCCCCCTAGGATATATCCCCCTCCCCAGCTATCTACCCCTCCCAAATCAGAGCAAGCTATCTCCCCTCCCCAAATCAGAGCAAGCTTCTCCCCTCCCCAACATCAGAGCAATGCTATCTCCCCCTCCCCAATCAGAGCAAGCAGATCAGAGCAAGCTCCACAGATCTGAGCATAGCATATCAGAAGCATACTTATCTCCCCAATCCCCAATCTATCTCTCCCCCTCCCCAATCCAGAGGCTAAGCAGAGCAAGCTTTATCTCAGAGCAAGCCCCCTCCCCAATCAGAGCAAGCTTTTCTCTCCCCCCTCCCCCCACAGCTATCTCCATCAGAGCAAGCATATCTCCCCCTCCCCAATCAGAGCAAGCATATCCCCCCTCCCCCTCCCCAATCAGAGCAAGCTATCTCCCCCTCCCCAATCAGAGCAAGCTAGCTAGCTATATCTCCCCCTCCCCTTATCCCCAGAGCAAGCTATCTCCCCCTCCCCAATCAGAGCAAGCTAATTCTCCCCTCCCCAATCAGAGCAAGCTATCTCCCCCTCCCCAATCAGAGCAAGCTATCTCCCCCCCCCAAATCAGAGCAAGCTATCTCCCCCTCCCCAATCAGAGCAAGCTATCTCCCCCTCCCCAATCAGAGCAAGCTATCTCCCCCTCCCCCAATCAGAGCAAGCTATCTCCCCCTCCCCCAATCAGAGCAAGCTATCTCCCCCTCCCCCAATCAGAGCAAGCTATCTCCCCCCACCAGTTTATCCACCCATATTGACATTATAATTACATCTAAAATTCCAACTTGAATCCATAAAGAGCAAAAAACTTGTCGAATATTAACATTTTCTGAACATTAGTATGTAAATCCTGTATAGTTTCTACTTTAATGTGAAGCTGACAGAACTTGTGTTAGGCTGGTTTGTGTATGTTTACCACATGAGAAAGTCGGTTAATGTATTCAGGTATTGATGTGTGTGTATTTATAGGCCACTGCCTGGTACATGTGTGTGTGTATCACTGTATGGGAATGGTCACCCGGGAAACAAACACAGCACTGGTACAAGGGAGATAACCCTGAAATATCACACCTGGGACTGACATTGGCCTTCAGAGAGGGGGAGGCAGTAACTACACTTTGTGTAGTGTATTTCAGGTGACCATGCATTGTACAAAACTCAGGGTATCTTTCAGAATGGAAATTGTTCAGCTCTCAAATCATCATACATCAATGTCAACAAAGACATTTAGAGACAAAAAGGTTGAGACACCTACTGGGATATGTTGCATCTTGCAATCATGCAATGGGTGCATCAGGTACAATTGGGATGTCCTTCACATAATCTGTCTAGAAGCATTTCAGCCTCACTTTGCCTGAAGTGATTTAAATCTATACAAAACTATAACCCAGATTTCCAAGTGTAAAATTCTCATATAGAAAACAAAGGAGCGAAGGACTATGAAAGATTCTTTCAGCATTTTTTATGTCAAACACATATTTAGCTAACCTTAGCCTTGGTTATATAACCAAGAACACCTGCTATAACACATGAATCATAATCAATTGATTATGAGATTAAAACTCATTTACATATCTGGAATAATTAAAGATACTCCACCACTGACAAAATGGTATTTTTTCACTATCAAAAACAGGAGCAGACGATTTAGTATTTTTCTTCAGTTACAAAAGTTACTTACTTTACACCATTACCACCATTGAATAGTTTGAGCTTCTAATTTTACTTCAAGTTAAAAATAGGAAAAATAATTAATTGCATCCCGAAAAAAATTCTGTGTCACTATATCCTATATGGAATGAAGTACTGATTGCGCATGCACCAAAGGCGAAACAAATTATTTTATATTATTTTTGTGTTAATTAGACATATATATACACGATTAAACACCAATTATTGTTCAAATGATGAATATCATTTATGCTCTGTAGGCGGTGGAGCATCTTTAATGATCAGCTCTGTCTAGCTTATATTAGGAGAATACACATTTGGCAATGACCCTGTCTACTATGTACTTTATCCTATTCCTGGTACAGGTAAACCTTTTTTTTTTACTCCATACAGAGTGATTTTGTTTCTTCCCTATGATATAATGTCAATGCATTTTACCAGGCAACTATAAAAGATCAGGTCCCGGGTTTGACACATCCAGGTTTCAAATTTACAATGAAAACAGTTTGACATTTGCTACTATTATATGGGTGAGCCATCTTTATTTACCAGGGAATTACTGACCTGGAACCACATAACCTAGTTTGGAGGATGACAATACATATACACCACAACAGGCTAGTGTGATTTTATGAGCAGAAAGTTTGACATAAACAACTTTCCAATGATTAAAACTACATACAGGAGGAAAGTTCTTCAATTATGAGTTATAAATGTGGCATGTGGATAAGTAATGTACTCCCTGACTGTTGGAGTGACGTGGGTAAATCATGTACAATTTACTCTCTGACTGTTCTGTTGGAGTTTTAATGACGTGGATTAAGTTAAATGTGATGGAGAAAAAATGAGTACATAGATGTTTAATCAGCTTTCAGTATGATGTATATTGTGATTCAATACAACTTTAAGTACACGTATTGAGATTGGATAGATTAGATTCCTGAAATACATGCATTAGAATTTAAGCTTGTTGACTGTCAACCTACTCAATGCGTAAGACCTGAATTTTAAATTTCGTTATAAATATGTAAGTAAACGTCAGGTGTATATCATAGAAAGATTCAATGTTGACATGCGATTACCAAGTAATGCACATAAGCTTCAATTTACAGTTAAACCTGGTTATAAATTCAATGAGAGAAGAATTCCAGAAAACATCAAGCTTAGTTTTAAATGGACAATGAAAATTTAACAATAACAACAATGTGAGCTCAATAAATCTGAAATTTAAAATACAGCCCTGATCTGTCATGTCACAGGACCAAAATAGTACAGACACACTATTGTACATGTCCTTGACCTTTGACCATGTGTAC
Organism: Argopecten irradians; assembly: GCF_041381155.1. Classification (NCBI taxonomy): domain Eukaryota; kingdom Metazoa; phylum Mollusca; class Bivalvia; order Pectinida; family Pectinidae; genus Argopecten; species Argopecten irradians. The sequence continues at coordinate 4,410,735 of NC_091144.1, forward strand.
TAACTTTTTTCAAAGGACATTAACAACTCTCACCTACTGCTGCAGTAATGGCCGACACCCAATCTAACTTTATTACTTTAGAATGGTGAGACTAAATGGTCACTCACTGATATAGATAATGGGAGGTTTAATGCGCCATGGGGCAAATTTGGTAATAAAATGTTAGAAAAGTCTTTAACTGCTGTTTTACTGTTCTTATTTAAACCCCAAGTGACAAGTCTGTCGGGGACCCAGTCCTTGTCTAGTCCACTCAAACAGGTTCTCATAGCTGGTAAAAAGGAATCCTCCTTGTAAACACTTTACTATTTTGCTGTAAAACCTTTCGAATCATCTGAAGTTATTTTTAGATGTTATAAGTAATGTTATTGAAGCAGTATAGTGTTTACAAGTGATTGTTATAAGTAACTTCACTGTCACAGTTCTACAGCATTAAAATTGTGTTATTCCTGTGTAACTTCACTGTCACTGTTCTACAGCATTAAAATGGTGTTATTCCTGTGTAATTTCACTGTCACTGTTCTACAGCATTAAAATGGTGTTATTCCTGTGTAACTTCACTGTCACAGTTCTACAGCATTAAAATGGTGTTATACCTGTGTAACTTCACTGTCACAGTTCTACAGCATTAAAATGGTGTTATTCCTGTGTAAACTTCACTGTCACAGTTCTACAGCATTAAAATGGTGTTATTCCTGTGTAATTTCACTGTCACAGTTCTACAGCATTAAAATGGTGTTATTCCTGTGTAACTTCACTGTCACAGTTCTACAGCATTAAAATGGTGTTATTCCTGTGTAATTTCACTGTCACAGTTCTACAGCATTAAAATGGTGTTATACCTGTGTAACTTCACTGTCACAGTTCTACAGCATTAAAATGGTGTTATACCTGTGTAACTTCACTGTCACAGTTCTACAGCATTAAAATGGTGTTTTCCTGTGTAACTTCACTGTCACAGTTCTACAGCATTAAAATGGTGTTATACCTGTGTAACTTCACTGTCACAGTTCTACAGCATTAAAATGGTGTTATACCTGTGTAACTTCACTGTCACAGTTCTACAGCATTAAAATGGTGTTATACCTGTGTTCACTGTCACAGTTCTACAGCATTAAAATGGTGTTATACCTGTGTTCACTGTCACAGTTCTACAGCATTAAAATGGTGTTATTCCTGTGTAACTTCACTGTCACTGTTCTACAGCATTAAAATGGTGTTATTCCTGTGTAACTTCACTGTCACAGTTCTACAGCATTAAAATGGTGTTATTCCTGTGTAAATTCACTGTCACTGTTCTACAGCATTTAAAATGGTGTTATACCTGTTTAACTTCACTGTCACAGTTCTACAGCATTAAAATGGTGTTTTTCCTGTGTAACTTCACTGTCACAGTTCTACAGCATTAAAATGGTGTTATACCTGTGTAACTTCACTGTCACAGTTCTACAGCATTAAAATGGTGTTATACCTGTGTAACTTCACTGTCACAGTTCTACAGCATTAAAATGGTGTTATACCTGTGTTCACTGTCACAGTTCTACAGCATTAAAATGGTGTTATACCTGTGTTCACTGTCACAGTTCTACAGCATTAAAATGGTGTTATTCCTGTGTAACTTCACTGTCACTGTTCTACAGCATTAAAATGGTGTTACCTGTGTAATTTCACTGTCACAGTTCTACAGCATTAAAATGGTGTTATACCTGTGTAACTTCACTGTCACAGTTCTACAGCATTAAAATGGTGTTTTTTCCTGTGTAACTTCACTGTCACAGTTCTACAGCATTAAAATGGTCTACAGTTAACTTCACTGTTACAGCATTAAAATGGTGTTATACCTGTGTAACTTCACTGTCACAGTTCTACAGCATTAAAATGGTGTTATACCTGTGTAACTTCACTGTCACAGTTCTACAGCATTAAAATGTGTTTCCTGTGTTCACTGTCACAGTTCTACAGCATTAAAATGGTGTTATACCTGTGTAACTTCACTGTCACAGTTCTACAGCATTAAAATGGTGTTTTTCCTGTGTAACTTCACTGTCACAGTTCTACAGCATTAAAATGGTGTTATACCTGTGTAACTTCACTGTCACTGTTCTACAGCATTAAAATGGTGTTATTCCTGTGTAACTTCACTGTCACAGTTCTACAGCATTAAAATGGTGTTATACCTGTGTAAACTTCACTGTCACAGTTCTACAGCATTAAAATGGTGTTATTTCCTGTGTAACTTCACTGTCACAGTTCTAGAGCATTAAAATGGTGTTATACCTGTGTAACTTCACTGTCACAGTTCTACAGCATTAAAATGGTGTTATAACTGTGTTCACTGTCACAGTTCTACAGCATTAAAATGGTGTTATACATGTGTTCACTGTCACAGTTCTACAGCATTAAAATGGTGTTATTCCTGTGTAACTTCACTGTCACTGTTCTACAGCATTAAAATGGTGTTATTCCTGTGTAACTTCACTGTCACAGTTCTACAGCATTAAAATGGTGTTATTCCTGTGTAATTTCACTGTCACTGTTCTACAGCATTAAAATGGTGTTATACCTGTGTAACTTCACTGTCACAGTTCTACAGCATTAAAATGGTGTTTTTCCTGTGTAACTTCACTGTCACAGTTCTACAGCATTAAAATGGTGTTATACCTGTGTAACTTCACTGTCACAGTTCTACAGCATTAAAATGGTGTTATACCTGTGTAACTTCACTGTCACAGTTCTACAGCATTAAAATGGTGTTATACCTGTGTAACTCACTGTCACAGTTCTACAGCATTAAAATGGTGTTATACCTGTGTTCACTGTCACAGTTCTACAGCATTTAAAATGGGTGTTATACCTGTGTAACTTCACTGTCACAGTTCTACAGCATTAAAATGGTGTTATTCCTGTGTAACTTCACTGTCACAGTTCTACAGCATTAAAATGGTGTTATTCCTGTGTAACTTCACTGTCACAGTTCTACAGCATTAAAATGGTGTTTAACCTGTGTAACTTCACTGTCACAGTTCTACAGCATTAAAATGGTGTTTTTCCTGTGTAACTTCACTGTCACAGTTCTACAGCATTAAAATGGTGTTATACCTGTGTAACTTCACTGTCACAGTTCTACAGCATTAAAATGGTGTTATACCTGTGTAACTTCACTGTCACAGTTCTACAGCATTAAAATGGTGTTATACCTGTGTTCACTGTCACAGTTCTACAGCATTAAAATGGTGTTATACCTGTGTTTCACTGTCACAGTTCTACAGCATTAAAATGGTGTTATTCCTGTGTAACTTCACTGTCACAGTTCTACAGCATTAAAATGGTGTTATTCCTGTGTAACTTCACTGTCACAGTTCTACAGCATTAAAATGGTGTTATACCTGTGTAACTTCACTGTCACAGTTCTACAGCATTAAAATGGTGTTTTTCCTGTGTAACTTCACTGTCACAGTTCTACAGCATTAAAATGGTGTTTATACCTGTGTAACTTCACTGTCACAGTTCTACAGCATTAAAATGGTGTTATACCTGTGTAACTTCACTGTCACAGTTCTACAGCATTAAAATGGTGTTATTCCTGTGTAACTTCACTGTCACAGTTCTACAGCATTAAAATGGTGTTATACCTGTGTAATTTCACTGTCACAGTTCTACAGCATTAAAATGGTGTTATTCCTGTGTAACTTCACTGTCACAGTTCTACAGCATTAAAATGGTGTTATTCCTGTGTAACTTCACTGTCACAGTTCTACAGCATTAAAATGGTGTTATACCTGTGTAACTTCACTGTCACAGTTCTACAGCATTAAAATGGTGTTATACCTGTGTAATTTCACTGTCACAGTTCTACAGCATTAAAATGGTGTTATACCTGTGTAACTTCACTGTCACAGTTCTACAGCATTAAAATGGTGTTATTCCTGTGTAACTTCACTGTCACAGTTCTACAGCATTAAAATGGTGTTATTCCTGTGTAATTTCACTGTCACTGTTCTACAGCATTAAAATGGTGTTATTCCTGTGTAACTTCACTGTCACAGTTCTACAGCATTAAAATGGTGTTATACCTGTGTAACTTCACTGTCACAGTTCTACAGCATTAAAATGGTGTTATTCCTGTGTAATTTCACTGTCACTGTTCTACAGCATTAAAATGGTGTTATACCTGTGTAACTTCACTGTCACAGTTCTACAGCATTAAAATGGTGTTTTTCCTGTGTAACTTCACTGTCACAGTTCTACAGCATTAAAATGGTGTTATACCTGTGTAACTTCACTGTCACAGTTCTACAGCATTAAAATGGTGTTATACCTGTGTAACTTCACTGTCACAGTTCTACAGCATTAAAATGGTGTTATACCTGTGTTCACTGTCACAGTTCTACAGCATTAAAATGGTGTTATACCTGTGTTCACTGTCACAGTTCTACAGCATTAAAATGGTGTTATTCCTGTGTAACTTCACTGTCACTGTTCTACAGCATTAAAATGGTGTTTTTCCTGTGTAACTTCACTGTCACAGTTCTACAGCATTAAAATGGTGTTATTCCTGTGTAACTTCACTGTCACAGTTCTACAGCATTAAAATGGTGTTATACCTGTGTAACTTCACTGTCACAGTTCTACAGCATTAAAATGGTGTTTTTCCTGTGTAACTTCACTGTCACAGTTCTAGAGCATTAAAATGGTGTTATACCTGTGTAACTTCACTGTCACAGTTCTACAGCATTAAAATGGTGTTATACCTGTGTAACTTCACTGTCACAGTTCTACAGCATTAAAATGGTGTTATACCTGTGTTCACTGTCACAGTTCTACAGCATTAAAATGGTGTTATTCCTGTGTAACTTCACTGTCACAGTTCTACAGCATTAAAATGGTGTTATTCCTGTGTAACTTCACTGTCACAGTTCTACAGCATTAAAATGGTGTTATACCTGTGTAACTTCACTGTCACAGTTCTACAGCATTAAAATGGTGTTTTTCCTGTGTAACTTCACTGTCACAGTTCTACAGCATTAAAATGGTGTTATAACCTGTGTAACTTCACTGTCACAGTTCTACAGCATTAAAATGGTGTTATACCTGTGTAACTTCACTGTCACAGTTCTACAGCATTAAAATGGTGTTATACCTGTGTTCACTGTCACAGTTCTACAGCATTAAAATGGTGTTATACCTGTGTAACTTCACTGTCACAGTTCTACAGCATTAAAATGGTGTTTTTCCTGTGTAACTTCACTGTCACAGTTCTACAGCATTAAAATGGTGTTATACCTGTGTAACTTCACTGTCACAGTTCTACAGCATTAAAATGGTGTTATACCTGTGTAACTTCACTGTCACAGTTCTACAGCATTAAAATGGTGTTATACCTGTGTTCACTGTCACAGTTCTACAGCATTAAAATGGTGTTATTCCTGTGTAACTTCACTGTCACTGTTCTACAGCATTAAAATGGTGTTTTTCCTGTGTAACTTCACTGTCACAGTTCTACAGCATTAAAATGGTGTTATTCCTGTGTAACTTCACTGTCACAGTTCTACAGCATTAAAATGGTGTTATTCCTGTGTAACTTCACTGTCACAGTTCTACAGCATTAAAATGGTGTTATTCCTGTGTAACTTCACTGTCACAGTTCTACAGCATTAAAATGGTGTTTTTCCTGTGTAACTTCACTGTCACAGTTCTACAGCATTAAAATGGTGTTATACCTGTGTAACTTCACTGTCACAGTTCTACAGCATTAAAATGGTGTTATTCCTGTGTAACTTCTCTGTCACAGTTCTACAGCATTAAAATGGTGTTATACTGTGTAACTTCACTGTCACTACAGCATTAAAATGGTGTTATACCTGTGTAACTTCACTGTCACAGTTCTACAGCATTAAAATGGTGTTATACCTGTGTAACTTCACTGTCACAGTTCTACAGCATTAAAATGGTGTTATACCTGTGTTCACTGTCACAGTTCTACAGCATTAAAATGGTGTTATACCTGTGTTCACTGTCACAGTTCTACAGCATTAAAATGGTGTTATTCCTGTGTAACTTCACTGTCACAGTTCTACAGCATTAAAATGGTTATTCTGTGTTCACTTCCTGTGTAAAGGTGTTCACTGTCGTCACTGTTCTACAGCATTAAAATGGGTGTTATACCTGTGTAACTTCACTGTCACAGTTCTACAGCATTAAAATGGTGTTATTCCTGTGTAACTTCACTGTCACAGTTCTACAGCATTAAAATGGTGTTATTCCTGTGTAACTTCACTGTTACAGTTCTACAGCATTAAAATGGTGTTTTTCCTGTGTAACTTCACTGTCACAGTTCTACAGCATTAAAATGGTGTTATACCTGTGTAACTTCACTGTCACTGTTCTACAGCATTAAAATGGTGTTTTTCCTGTGTAACTTCACTGTTACAGTTCTACAGCATTAAAATGGTGTTTTTCCTGTGTAACTTCACTGTCACAGTTCTACAGCATTAAAATGGTGTTATTCCTGTGTAACTTCACTGTCACAGTTCTACAGCATTAAAATGGTGTTTTTCCTGTGTAACTTCACTGTCACAGTTCTACAGCATTAAAATGGTGTTATTCCTGTGTAACTTCACTGTCACAGTTCTACAGCATTAAAATGGTGTTTTTCCTGTGTAACTTCACTGTCACAGTTCTACAGCATTAAAATGGTGTTATTCCTGTGTAATTTCACTGTCACAGTTCTACAGCATTAAAATGGTGTTATACCTGTGTAACTTCACTGTCACTGTTCTACAGCATTAAAATGGTGTTTTTCCTGTGTAACTTCACTGTTACAGTTCTACAGCATTAAAATGGTGTTTTTCCTGTGTAACTTCACTGTCACAGTTCTACAGCATTAAAATGGTGTTATACCTGTGTAACTTCACTGTCACAGTTCTACAGCATTAAAATGGTGTTATTCCTGTGTAACTTCACTGTCACAGTTCTACAGCATTAAAATGGTGTTATTCCTGTGTAACTTCACTGTCACAGTTCTACATAAATGGGTTATACTGTGACTTCACTGTCACACTTCTACAGCATTAAAATGGTGTTATTCCTGTGTAACTTCACTGTCACAGTTCTACAGCATTAAAATGGTGTTATACCTGTGTAACTTCACTGTCACAGTTCTACAGCATTAAAATGGTGTTATTCCTGTGTAACTTCACTGTCACAGTTCTACAGCATTAAAATGGTGTTATTCCTGTGTAACTTCACCGTCACAGTTCTACAGCATTAAAATGGTGTTATTCCTGTGAAAAAACACCAACAAAACCTCGGGCAACAACGTTACATATTGGACAGGTGTAAAGAAGACAATATAAATATATGGAATAATATATAAATAACTTTTCATATCTTTTTTATATAAATTTTTTACCTAATGGCATAAAGAAAAGTATTTTTACCTAATATCAGAAAGATCGAGAAGCATTTTTAACCTTCTATCGATCAGAAGGAAAAGAAGAAAGTTTGGAGCTTTTTCCATAGATATGGGTTCAAACATTGAGTCAATGTGTTTTATACTGCTCCACTTGACAACATCAGTAAGTGTGTACATGTTATAGTGAACCTATAGACATATCAGTACTTTGAACACAGTTATATATATAAACTTCTGATATCTGTGGCTTTCAGATCTTTTAATTATTGATAAGAAGTCATTTGGAAATGTTTGCCTATTGACCACAATTACCCTTCACAAAATTAAGATGTTCACTACCATAATGTAGACGTTATAGGCCTGCAAGATGAGGCCATGGCATTCTCAGGCCTCTGGTCCCTGTGGTTGTTCAGATAACCTTTTTTGGGATTGAAGAATATTTGAACTCTGTGACCTTGTCTGAAGGTTAAACTGAATTGAATAAACTTGGTACCAAGCCATACATCCCAGCATGCTACATGCTAAATATATGATGCTTTATTGGGGAGAAGGTCAATTATTACAAACCTTAAATTTAAACCAATTTCAAACAAGTATATGACCTTGAGTGAATTTTATACTTTTAGCAATTCTATCACACAAAAAGTCCCTCTAATCCACCCCAAATTCAACAAGCCCCCTGTATAAATTAAAGTGTATTTCACTGTGAGAACGTTGCTGGGATTTTTTCCCCTACAGTTCCCTTCCCCAGTATAAAGTTTATGATCAGATTTCATATCGGAGTAAATCCTAACATGGGATAATTATATAAGATTAGATTTTAGATAACTTTAGAGGGGATATATAACAATGACCATTGTGTGGGTGTGTCTCGTCCTTCTAGACATTTCATGGTTTCCTGGAGAGAAGAAAATATATTACAGCTTAGTCATGTATGATATTAAACAGAAATGTTCCTTATAAACTGGTGAAGGATTTAGATATGACATTGAACACACAGGTATATTAGTGTCCTTACTTATCATCATGAGTCACACACCGATGGAACGCTCGACATGCCCTTCAAGCTTTTATCATATTATTTCCTTAAAATAGACCTTATAATCGCAAATGGTTTTGAACAGGACATATGTGTCAATTTCTTCTTTTACCTGAAAACTTTCCACCATTTTTTTTTCTTTGTTTTTTCTTTTCTTTTGGAATATAATAAAAATGTGCTGTCATTTACGTTAATCACAGGACATGACAGCTTCATCAGAGGTCACCTTGACAGACAATTTACCTCCTTTAATAGAAGAGTTCCACTGAACTTTTTAAATTTGAACTTCAAACAGCCTTATGATGTGCTAATATATTAATCGTTTGACTATAGTTCTACCACTGCCACATATCTTAATGTTGAACACTAAAATGTTAAACTATGTACATATATATGCTTAAACCTAGAACTGCTTCTAAAATCAATATTTCCAGTATTATAATCTAGCAGTTTAATAATAAATTTAACCCTCTTTTAACAGAGAATATGATATTCAAAGGTGATTCAATACTCTAACTTACATACAGTATGCAACCCAATAAGCAACAATTTAGAGGGTTCTTAATTAGTTTCTCAATTTACAAACTTTCCACAAATTAATGCATATTAGTGAATCAATTCACAAATAAAGTAAAGACTTATTAAGTATATGGTATTTCCTGTAAGTTTTATCTAAATTCAAAGTAAAATAAGTGACCTTGCTATTTGAGGCCATGAAAAAAGGGAAGGGAACGCACATACAGACATGTGGATGTTTGTTGGGTAAAATATGGTAATTTAATTGTGATAGTCAAAAGTATTTTATCCAAGTGAATTATTCCAATATTCATGAATATTGAGGAGAAGATACAGCTATAGGTTAGAACAGCTATAACTGGCTGGCTAAAGCTCGGTAATACTGGTAAAAGTTAGGTTAGAACATCTATAAATGGATAGCTTGGGCTTGAGCTTGGTAAAACGGGTAAAAGTTAGGTTAGAACATCTATAAATGGATAGCTTGGGCTTGAGCTCGGTAATACTGGTAAAAGTTAGGTTAGAACATCTATAAATGGATAGCTCGGGCTTGAGCTCGGTAATACTGGTAAAAGTTAGGTTAGAACATCTACAACTGGATAGCTCGGGCTCTCTTAATATTGGTAAAAGTTGGATAGCATCTTTAAATGGATAGCTCGGGCTTGAGCTCAGTAATACTGGTAAAAGCTAGGTTACAACATCTACAACTGGCCAGCTCGAGCTCGAGCTCGGGCTCAAGCTCAGTAATATTGGTAAAAGTTAGTTTAGAACATCTACAACTGGCCAGCTCTGGCTAGAGCTCGGTAATACTGGTAAAAGCTAGGTTAGAACCACAGGGATCTGAGAATTAGTTACAGATTATATAATCATGGACCCACCAGAGTGCCCTAAGACCATTTTTAGACGTTTTAGAGGTCTAGATAAGAAAACGATAAAAATCATTGGAAAGAGCGATAGTTTTCCTTTTAAAATCATCCTATACATCTATACAAAGTGCCGTCATTAGGACGATATAAGCCCCATTATGACAAACACCTTGAGCGTCAGCTAATTAAGATTCATACTGGCGGTGTGGCCAATATAATATGTATGAGCGAGGCTTCGACTGCAATCTCATTGGCTGGCTATAAAAAGTCCACCATTGTATATGTTTGAATAGTAACAGCGAAATCCATATATTGATGTACAATGTCCCAAAAAGATAGACTTTTTATAGCCAACCAATGAGATTGTGCACCGCCAGTATGAATCTTAAAGTGTACACGGAATGGAAAATGATATTAAGATATGTTATTCTGTTTGATCTCCTGACAAGAATGTTGAAAACCGCATCAAAATCGGCCGCTTCAGTACCGAGATACCGCCTTCCGAAGTGCTGATGCTGATTTGGGGAATAACCGGATGTGACGTCACGAGGACAACGGCAGTGAGGTGTTTGGTAGTGGGGTTATAGCACAAAGGTGGACATATATGTATTCCTAAAATGGGGTTACGAGAATTTTACAGATATATATACAGTATACAGTTATGGTGATGATTTAATTATATATAAAATAGGAAATATTGCAACTGAAATCATGCTAAATACATAAGTAGATTAGCGGAAATTATAAGTTATTTATGTTTCTGGTATAAGCCAGGTGTACCTTGTGTAAAAACTTTTAAGTAGAGATCTTATCTCTGTTTTAACAGCTTACTTAAATTATCAAACCTGGGGAATATTCAATTTTAATAATGTAATTTAAAAAGAGACGAATTCGAAAAATGATGTTCATATAATTATCCATTGAATATGTTTCTGAATAAATGTTTCACTTGGCCTATGGATTTCAAGAATCATCATAACGAAAAGAAAAGGTGTAAAATGTATTTCATAGTTCAATACACGTAAATATCATAGACATAAATTGGGAGGGGGGTAAATAAAAAAAATAAACCACTTGAGAAATTGAATTTAAAATACATAATTCATTATAGATGTAACAAGTCTATCTTCCTTTTATAGCTACATGTGTACATGAACATGTATGAGAACATGTGTTATTTTAACAATATTCAACAGTACATTTATTGGTCATATAGATTATCATTATTAGTATTATATAATGATCGATATTGACCAAAATTCACAAAGAATTGGATATCCAAAATCTAGCAACTACCAGAAATATCAAAATTATGACATTGTGCATCATATTTGCATTGTTCTTTCTCGACATGCCATTTATAAATAATTTTGTAGTCTCTGTTATAAAAATACATATACATATAACTAGAAATAAATATACGAGACAAATGTATAGATTGGTCATTCTGAAATATACAATTATGTATACATCTAGTGATTTAAACACTTGTTATATGTTATGTTCGAACGGTATATTTTACTGTAAACCAAGTATTTATAAGTGTAAACAAATATGACATTATACATCAATTAAATGATGGTCCATCGCTAACTTACCTGTGATCTTACTTTTGACACCTGACGTGAGCTAATCAACGAAGCGTGACAGGTCACTAAACACCTTTCTTACGTAATCTGGTTATTAGCCCCCTCATTAGTCTCGGTTGACCACGCGTTTTAGTTACTGCAGTATACAGGTAAAGAGATAAACGCAGCACGACATTGGCTATTCGGAAGTACAGTTCTGATTTTGTTCTGTACTTGATATCTGTAACTTGGATTAGACATAGACAATTTCATTCTTTTTTTCGTCTGACTCGTGCATGATTTATTTTTTCAATTAAAGACACTAATAAATGAAATTGAGCGAAATATATCAACAAGTCGTCGGATGTACTGTATTATATGAAAAATGGATCGATTTCAGATATAACGCAATTAGTAGATGCATTTACATATATGCAAAAAATTCTGCTTAGAATCATAACTTAATTCGTATGGGTAGGTTATATGAAAAAGTCAGAAATTTGTAAAGCGGGTTTGACCAGTACAACGACCCAAGTCGGGTTTTGGATAACATAGTCAAGAATCCTTTACATAATATTCATGTATATGTGGTTCAAAATACCGTAGATTTACAACGTACGTGGATTATTATACACATTATATATTGTGTATAATTGCGCAGAAATCGCGCAGAAATGTTCATTTATCTACGACAGGTACATCAATATATGCATGGTATAAATCCCTATTTTCAAGCGTATTCCAAACTCATATCTGTGATTGAGAATAATATTAAATAGGTATCGGACATGTTCACATGTATTTGTGTCTGTAAAGATCGATATTTACAAACAGATAGTTTATATTAGATGGCAGACGCAGAAAATCGCCACTCTATCTTATGCGAGTAGAGTAGGTCCCGTTGTCCTCGTGACGTCACAGGTCAGGGGTCCCGAATCGGGGTCAATGGCTTGGGGCTTCAGGTGTGTTCTAGAGAAAAGTCGCATTATCTCTAATACCGTATTCGCTATGAAACTCGTACTTTCTCCATTCTAAATTTTATACAATGACACATTTATCAAGCCTTATATACCAAACCATTCCGTGTACACTTTAATTAGCTGAACTTCAGGATGTTTGTCATAATGGGGCTTATATCGTCTTCATGACGGCAGTTTGTATAGATGTGTAGGATGATTTTGAAAGGAAAACTATCGCTCTTTCCAACAGTAGTAACCATTTTTATGACGATATACTAGGAATGTGTTTTTACAGTCGCTAAAGATGGGCGGGTTAGAAATTTGAAGTCTACAGCCTTTCCACCCTATATTAGTACCATGAAGAATATGATTTTTATCGTTTTTTGATCTAGACCTCTAAAACGTCTAAAAATGGTTTTAGGGGATTCCGGTGGGTCCATGATTATATAAACTGTAACTAATTCTCAGATCTCTGTGGTTAGATTGGTCGCAATTGAGAAGCCACAGTGAATTCTACAATGGAAGCCTTAACAGTCTTGGTTTGTGAAAGGAAACGTCTCTCGTTGCTCTATTGATACACAGCAATCAACAGTTAATTGTTGTCCTTCAGATCTATCCAAACAATAAGAAAAAAACAACTAGATAGCAATCTACTGAGCATAGTTTTAGCAAGAACAAACATTAAATTACAGTTACAGAGATGACCTCTTCTACTAATTGAGACATGATGGAATCCACAGCTGTCATTAACTCATTCAGCCCTGAATTCAGAGGCATTTGTAGGCTAACTTAAGGATTAGACAAACCCTGGTGAAGACTTATTATGAGCCATAATAAACCGCTCGGCTAGAGAGAACTGCACATATAGCTCAATCGGTTGAGCGTCAGACTAGTAACCCAGAGGTCCCAAGGTCGTATCCTGGCAGAAGCAGTGATTATGTTTGTATCAAATCATGTGCTCTGTTACATAAATATCAGGGGGAAAGTGATATCAGACCTATCAAAGTACATTAATGGTTAATTGTTTACAGATCGCATTATCCAAGATACACCATCAAAATGCATTACATTATATTATCTGTATATAAATTATTATTAAACTCAATCAATTGAAAAGATTTGATATTGTTTTCACTTGATGTAGCCAGCATTGTACAATATCACAACCATTGTACAATCACAACCATTGAACCATCACAACCATATAATCACAACCATCGTACAATCACAACCATCGTACAATCACAGCCATCATACAATCACAACCATTGTACAATCACAACCATTGTACAATCACAACCATTGTACAATCACAACCAGTGAACCATCACAACCATATAATCACAACCATCGTACAATCACAACCATTGTACAATCACAACCATTGAACCATCACAACCATATAATGACAACCATCGTACAATCACAACCATTGAACCATCACAACCATATAATGACAACCATCGTACAATCACAACCATCGTACAATCACAACCATTGTACAATCACAAACATCACACAATCACAACCATTGTACAATCACAACCATATAATCACAACCATCGTACAATCACAACCATCGTACAATCACAACCATCGTACAATCACAACCATTGTACAATCACAACCATTGTACAATCATAACAATCGTACAATCACAACCATCGTACAATCACAACCATTGTACAATCACAACCATTGTACAATCACAACCATTGTACAATCACAACCATTTTACAATCACAACCATCGTACAATCACAACCATCGTACAATCACAACCATTGTACAATCACAACCATCGTACAATCACAACCATCGTACAATCACAACCATCGTACAATCACAACCATCGTACAATCACAACCATATAATTACAACCATTGGACAATCACAACCATTGTACAATCACAACCATTGTACAATCATAACAATCGTACAATCACAACCATTGTACAATCACAACCATTGTACAATCACAACCATTGTACAATCACAACCATCGTACAATCACAACCATCGTACAATCACAACCATTGTACAATCACAACCATCGTACAATCACAACCATTGTACAATCACAACCATACAATCACAACCATCGTACAATCACAACCATCGTACAATCACAACCATCGTACAATCACAACCATTGTACAATCACAACCATTGTACAATCACAACCATCATATCGTACAATCACAACCATTGTACAATCACAACCATCGTACAATCACAACCATTGTACAATCACAACCATCGTACAATCACAACCATCGTACAATCACAACCATTGTACAATCACAACCATCATATCGTACAATCACAACCATTGTACAATCACAACCATCGTACAATCACAACCATTGTACAATCACAACCATTGTACAATCACAACCATCATATCGTACAATCACAACCATTATACAATCACAACCATCGTAAAATCACAACCATTGTACAATCACAACCATTGTACAATCATAACATTCGTACTATCACAACCATTGTACAATCACAACCATTGTACAAGCACATCCATAGTACAATCACAACCATCGTACAATCACAACCATCGTACAATCACAACCATCGTACAATCACAACCATCGTACAATCACAACCATTGTACAATCACAACCATTTTAACCTGAAATACCTAGCCCGAAAGGTGACCAAGCCATTATCAGCACAGGTAAAAGTTGACCCCATTTGTGTACAGAGATTAAAAGGCTATGTCTATAATTCTTATGTCGACATTGGGTGACGTAATCTTACATCATACAAGTGTCGAAAGACTGGTTGTTATAAGATTATACAGTCCTAAGGTAAACAGACCTAAATAGACCTGGTGTTATACTGTACTCTGGTCGACTGGTGTATATATAGAGGATATCACAGCCGTTAGATAAATAATAATCCTAGCTCCATACCTTTAATAAACACCCAGTGTCCCCATATCTGACCATTCAGGACTCTGTAACTGACCGACATATAAATTGACTTGTCGGTACATATGTCTTGGAAGTGTTCTTAGGTCAGAACAAGAACAGGTGATTGTCTTGTCAAACTTATAAACATGCTTTTAATTAACATCCAATCCTCCTCTTTTTTAAGGGACTAAGACTTGATAATGGTACTCATGTATAAGCAAATCAAGCGTTCTTTTTTCCTTTATCAAAATTCTAACTTTTACAAAACCATAAATTTCTGGCAGAGATAAATACCTCCATATGAAATTAGAACATGACTGAACAGGATGGGAAGGGTCAAGGCTAATCTTTCTGTCATGGTGGGGGTATATATAGTATAATTTAAGTTAGAGTAGTATTCAGGGAATTCAAGATATTCAACTGTTGCTTCAACTTCAAGAATGAAAAAAAATCGAAGTACTGTAAGTACTGCAGTCCTTGAGTCTTTGCTTGATGTAAAAAGTTGAAAAACTTAACAATTTGGCAATAGAGTGAAAATTGAATTTGTTTAATGCCTGTTATATTGGTGGTATAATAAATTATTAAAATACAAAATATATTAATATAGAAATAATGGTCTGAGTAATATAATGACATGTTTTGTCATACAGGGTGGCCTAGCTCCATATAGTCTTCAAGGGATGCTGGTAAACTCAGAAGTAGAGCATTACATTGTCAGAGTTGACCACTAAAACTCTTATGAAGGTAATGGGCAGTATATGAATGGGACAGGATACCCGTTTCGATATGTATTTCCTGAACATTTTCACCACACTGACACTAAAAAAGGCTCATTCCAGCATTCTTCTGGCAAATGCAAATGCGCTGCCGATAGTCCCTTAAGCCTTGCAAGAAAGGATCAAAATGTCTATTTTTGGAGTTGTAGATGATGAACACGATGCCTGTATACCTATCCCCATTGGAAGGGGATGTAGTGGACATGTGGTTAACATGTCTCACACAATACCACATGCCCTTAGACATTTCAAGTTTGATTCCCAAACTGAGCCAGTTGCCTGGTTACTGACTGCAGGTTGATGGGTTTTTCCAAGTACACAGTTTTCGTCCACTTCCTAAACTGTACATGTTCTTAAATGACCCTGTATGGGCCACTTCCTAAACTGTACATGTTCTTAAATGACCCTGTATGGGCCACTTCCTAAACTGTACATGTTCTTAAATGACCCTGTATGGGTGTTAATTGGACATTAGAGCAGAGGAACCAAACCCAATGGAATCTTGTAAATCTGACAAACGTGTAATTTGTGAGCTATGGTTATTTGATAATTAGATCTAGAGGGAGACAGATTGTGTCACATTAACTGGCAATACACATGTTTTACCGTCTACCTCCGATTTATTGTCTATTTATAAATATATTTGTAAATTACCATGTTTAATATAATATCATATGCAGTGTCGGTGCATTCACCATTGTGGAATGGCATTTACAATGTCTAATTTACATACATCATAATCTCTTTTTAATTCAGACAATTAACTGATATACCTAATTGATTTATGACCTTTAATGTTATGTCTTCAAACTGACATACACAAATGTTTTGATGATCACAAATGTAAATTAATTAGGAACCAGAAATGTCCTGAAGAAGATCGGTGACCCAAAGAAATAATTACCAAATAACTATTTCTAATATCCTCATTTTTTACATTCATATAAAAAATCTAGATGACTAAGACTTCCACAGTCTTCTATTTCCTACAGTCGATTTATTGCCTAGGATTGTTCTTGTCTTGAAAATGTATTTACAAGTAGACTTTGAACACTTATCACAAAAAATATGAAATGTCACGATTGTGATCGATTGGCATATTCTATGCACAACAGCTTTTTTTTAGATGTGTATGAAGTATATTATATTTCAAATATACTCCAACATGAAACGAGACAAGATAACAGTGTATTGTTAGAGAAAGCTATTTAACACTTCTATGCTCTAGTTTTCATTCTTTCTTTGAGAATATTTACAACGAATCACAGGGAGGTAGTTTTTCTATTCTTCCTTAATCTGCCAATTTTTTTTTAATTGAATCAATATCTATAGACCTTTAAAACTAACAATAGTTACAGAAAGCTCTACAAAATCACAAGTATTTCTAAAGTCCTTGTGTGTTATATGTTACACGCTGTAAATTGAGATGATATTGTACTGGTTTAGTGTCGTGTTCCCGTCACAATGCCGACCTAGGTTTCCCCTACCTAGGACAATACCGACCTCTGTGTTTGCTGGGTTAATTGTGATATTTCAGCAGTTCGCTTTACAACATCCCCCAGTATTCATCCCTGTAATTTTTACAATATTGTGTATTGAATTAGGGAATTTAAAAGTCAATAAACTCGTACACAGTGACACATAAACTGGCGACATTTGTAAATGTCATTTCTCCTATCAATTAGCGTTATTTACACAAATGGGAGGAAGCATTAACAGTGCGGTGGAGACTATTGACGTAGGAAAAACTTCCATTTCACACTCTAACTGTTAAACATCCTCACTCCTTCACCAATTATACTGTAACATGTCGCTACACGACTATACAGGTATTATCTATAGACATCAAAAGCTCATCAATAATGTATTTGTTATTTACCTGTATGCTATCACACATTATTGATTATGAAATAACATTTATCAAAGTCAATATTGAAACCGTCCTCAAAAACCTCGTCAATAAACATAATAGATAATTTGTTTAATTTGGAAATTTTGATCAATCAGTACCGTTTTAAGACATTGTCTCAATCTTGCAGTGGACAATTTGGTAGAGAAAGATTTTAGTAAATATATTGGTCCATAGACTAGTGTAATAGTATCAATTTATTACAGGCTGTTATCACTCCACCTTGACCTATAACAATTAAGCATATCCTTGTTTATAAGATCTGTTATGACCTTGGTGTTGTAAACATCAGCATCAGTTTCATTGTTGTTATAGCTGATATTTTTTATAGAGTCAAATAAGGCGGCCTTCAGAAATCTTCCTTTCAATACATTCTATGGATCAATGTAACTTTTACTTTGTACAGTAGATGATAAGTATAAGCCTTATTATGATAAGATCTTCTAAGTAAACATGATCAGGATTATGACTGTATTACTATAAGTAGAATCAATGATACACCTATTTAATAAAAACAGGTACTAAGTCAACACTCTCTAATCTGTATAACCCCCCCCCCCCCCCCCAGACGTCCCCAGACGCTGTAGTGTGGTAATGTGTAACTATTTATCAGTGTCACGCTGACAGAAAATTATCCTTTAATATAATGGTATTACAGTGTGAAATGGAAATATAGTGATAAACATGTTTACACAAAAGACCAATGAGGCCTGTATATTCCTCCATAAAGTAGCCTGTTGTATCAAGAATATGTCCTACACGAGTATTTACAGATGTATCAGTGTAGGAACAAGTTGAAATGATACAGACATAATTAAAACCTTAATACATATTCAATGACTGTACGAGATATTTAACACCTGAGATATTTACCTGGTGTACCAGATATTTACACCTGAGAATATTTACCTTGGTGTATAAAAGAATATATCAACCACCTGAGAAATTTACCTGTGTACCTGATAAGTTGTGTACACTGAGGATGTATTACCCTGGTGTAAGACCAACCTGAGATATTTACCTGGTGTACTAGATATTTACATAATTATTTACCTGGTGTATCCATTTACACCTGAAATATTTACCTGGTATATATTAATTATCCTGTGGAGGAGATTAAGACCATGTCTCCTTGGAAAGATTATCGAGGGGCGTTGCCCGCGAAGATTTACCTGGTGAATACATTTTAACTTTACAGATCCTGATTTCCCAACACCTGTTAAATTTAGTCTGGGCTATTTACCTACGGTTTATGCAGATGTCGTCATACGTGCCGGATATTTACACCTGGGGTTAACATAATACATATTTACACCTGAGACACTTACCTGGGTATAACAGATATTTACACCTGAAATGTTTACCTGGTATAACATATATTTACACCTGAAATATTTACCTGGTGTGATACATGTAGATATTTACATCTGAGATACTTACCTGGTATAATAGATATTTACACCTGAAATGTTTACCTGGTATAACAGATATTTACACCTGAAATATTTACCTGGTGTAGCAGATATTTACACCTGAGATACTTACCTGGTATAACAGATATTTACACATGAAAATATTTACCTGGTGTAATAGATATTTACACCTGATATATTTACCTGGTGTGACATATATTTAGACCTGAGATTTTTACCTGGTGTAATAGATATTTACACCTGAGATTTTTACCTGGTGTACAACTCATCAACAAAGTTAATCAAGCATACAGACTGACAGCTCTCAATCAAATAGGAACATGTTTAATATTTAATAATTCTGTCTTTCAGCAATGTCGCAGTAAACAATCAATACACAACTCCAATACTACTGTCCTAGCAGTAAACAATCAATACAATTACACAATCCTCCAGTACTACTGTCCTCCTAGCAGTAAACAATCAATACACAACTCCAGTACTACTGTCCTAGCAGTAAACAATCAATACACAACTCCAGTACTACTGTCCTAGCAGTAAACAATCAATACACAACTCCAGTACTACTGTCCTAGCAGTAAACAATCAATACACAACTCCAGTACTACTGTCCTAGCAGTAAACAATCAATACACAACTCCAGTACTACTGTCCTAGCAGTAAACAATCAATACACAACTCCAGTACTACTGTCTTAGCAGTAAACAATCAATACACAACTCCAGTACTACTGTCCTAGCAGTAAACAATCAATACACAACTCCAGTACTACTGTCCTAGCAGTAAACAATCAATACACAACTCCAGTACTACTGTCCTAGCAGTAAACAATCAATACACAACTCCAGTACTACTGTCCTAGCAGTAAACAATCAATACACACTCCAGTACTACTGTCCTAGCAGTAAACAATCAATACACAACTCCAGTACTACTGTCCTAGCAGTAAACATCAATACCAACTCAATCAATACACAACTCCAGTACTACTGTCCTAGCAGTAAACAATCAATACACAACTCCAGTACTACTGTCCTAGCAGTAAACAATCAATACACAACTCCATACTACGTCTAGCATAAACACAATACACAATCCTATACTGTCCTAGCAGTAAACAATCAATACACAACTCCAGTACTACTGTCCTAGCAGTAAACAATCAATACACAACTCCAGTACTACTGTCCTAGCAGTAAACAATCAATACACAACTCCAGTACTACTGTCCTAGCAGTAAACAATCAATAACAACTCATAACGTCTGTACAACAATACAAACCAGTACTACTGTCCTAGCAGTAAACAATCAATACACAACTCCAGTACTACTGTCCTAGCAGTAAAAATCATACACAACTCATACTACTGTCCTAGCAGTAAACAATCAATACACAACTCCAGTACTACTGTCCTAGCAGTAAACAATCAATACACAACTCCAGTACTACTGTCCTAGCAGTAAACAATCAATACACAACTCCAGTACTACTGTCTTAGCAGTAAACAATCAATACACAACTCCAGTACTACTGTCTTAGCAGTAAACAATCAATACACAACTCCAGTACTACTGTCCTAGCAGTAAACAATCAATACACAACTCCAGTACTACTGTCCTAGCAGTAAACAATCAATACACAACTCCAGTAGTACTGTCCTAGCAGTAAACAATCAATACACAACTCCAGTACTACTGTCTTAGCAGTAAACAATCAATACACAACTCCAGTACTACTGTCCTAGCAGTAAACAATCAATACACAACTCCAGTACTACTGTCCTAGCAGTAAACAATCAACGCACAAATTTGTTACAAGAGTATTCAAAGGAAATCATTTACCTGCAGGTAATTTCAAAGAAAAATCTAAACTTTGCAATATTATAATTTATCTTGATGATACCATGAAATAACATAATATCATTTTAAACTCTAGGTTCTAGTTGCATGTTTTTCAAAATGAAAAAAAAGGCCTAAAGTGTCTGTTTCGGCTGTTTTGGCTGGAACAGTGGAAGGGACATAACTCTGTCACTCTGGCTACATGTCTTACTCAAACATGTAACTTTATGTTGATAAATCAAGGGTATTACATTCTAAATCAACTATACTGCAGAATTCTGAAATATAGCATGATTTTCCAAATAAAATAAATGTTTTCACTATGGCAAAATACATCATAAGTATATAAAAGTTCAGTGACACTATTTTAGTTTATTTCATTTATGTTTGTAATATACAAATGTATCTATTACCATGATCAATCAGTGATTATATGGTACGCCAAAAGCGACAACACCACCATGTGTTTTCACGTTTGGACAGGGAAATAGAATTACTTTAATCTTAATCATAAACAATTAAACTTCTTTAAAAAGTTTAAATAAGTTGATGTAAGTAATGTATACACTCCTGTCTTGTCCTGTGTATTACAACATAAATTGGTTGTCAAGCTAAATAACTATCGACAACTTTCTGATTTTAACATTTAAAATGTTTGTATCCCATTAGTTTGAAAATATACCTACAATGTATATAATACTGGCCTCACAAGTTTAATTATCTAAATGAGGCTTTAAAGCCCCTCCCCTTCACTTATAAATCTATAAAGTATTCATGACCTCATATCACTAACATTTTAAAGTCTTGACAGCCTCACAAATTCACCAACATTATCGTATACAATCTCTATACAATCTCTATACAGGCTTTTAACCTTCATCATTATGTTGTTAGGATCTGCTCCATCAATACAAAACATCTACAATTACGTTGGACGATACCAGTCTGTATAAATTGTTTCTCCTCACTGCACACAGCAGTGTTTAATGTTTCATCTCTATTGACGATGAAGTGACGTTAGAATTATGGAGGCAAACATGCACTAAGTAATTACATATAGTGTATTCCATAATCTGTTGAATCAGCAAAAAATGTTGTGATGATTGTGACAATTATCATAGAGTTTAAAGGTCATGGCCGTGACCTGCACAGCTTAGATCAACATTGTCAGTGATGTCTGCTGCAGAATTGGTGTCTAAACTTGACTATCTACCCCGACACCAAGCTTAATGAATGCTTGTGAGATTGACAATTACATGTATACTTACATCTGACTTCTCAGACACCAGATTTATCGACATGTGATTAATCTGTCGCCATTTGTAGAAAACAAACTTCACAAACAGACATTTCTAGTTCTAGTATTCATTCTATAGATAAATTATTTTGTGACAGTAGTTAGAATGAGAAACATTCATTACTTTAATTAATAACTCCATCAATAGTGGACATTACAGAACCCTATATAGTTTACTAAATTCCCCTTTATGTCAGGGTTCTGTGTACCTAATTTTGTCAAGATCAGCCAAGCAGTTTCGGAGGTGTTCACCAGACAAAATTTGTGTCTACAGACAGACAAATGCACAACCACAGTTTGGGGGAGGGATGTTAAAACTAAACAAGATAAAAGTGACAAATGACCAGTGTATGTAAGAGTACATTTGACCTCCTCAGAGATCAGGACCCATGAGGGTTACTAGAGGGAACATCATTACTCAATCTTACACGGTCCACCTCTACAGGTGACCTCTGCCGACCTTTATAGACTAATGGGCTCAGACAGTCAGGGATGATGTATATCAGGCCTCTAGGGACAGCATGCTGTGGTCAACTAGTGGTCAGTTACCTGGTATGGACAGACTAGTCTGGTCATTCAGTCAGGCAGAGTTTCAGGGTTGCTAGTCCTGGTTAGAAATTTTATTGAATTCTACATGTATATTAACATTAAACAGCTAGAGCATGCTGATCAGTATTATGTATCAGTATTGTTTAACATATACCCTATACATTTGTATGTCAATACACAAAGTACTTGTGGTATATATATTCTCTCGTCTGTTCAAAATTATTTTTAAATTTTGCACTAAAGGAATTTTCATTAAAAATTGATTAGTTTTTTACAGACAATACAGTATGCAAACATGTGTTTGCTATAGTTATCCCATAAAATGAACATTGGAGAAATAAATAATGACATTGGCCATACTCCAGCTGTGTAATTATTACTGACTATTTTTATTATTTATGTTCAGGATACATTCATATAGATGTACTATGAACAAGAGGCCCATGGGCCTTAACGGTCATCTGACTCATGGCACAAAACAACAAAGTCACAGTATAAAGCATTGGTTAACGATTAATATAAACAATACAAGGAACTCCTTAGTTGAATATGTAAGTTTCTGAAAAAGGTAAATATCATTTGTTGAACAAACTTGGTAGCCCTTCATCCATATATGGTTGTAACCAATTCAAGGATTAATATGAGGAGTCGTCAGATTTTAAAGCCAAATTTCAGCAAAGCTTCCATTTTGGATCTCCACCGTACTATCCCCATGGGTCTTAGCTCGGTCCTTTATAAGATATGATTGTCCTCACCTAAAGTTCCCCCTTCTGAATCAATCCCTATAGACCAATTTTCATTGAGATCGGAGACTGAAACCTGAAAACAGGAAGTGGGCCAGTGGCCATCTTGGAATACCAAAATCTTTATGAAAATGTTTTCATGTTGTTCGGCATCAATTAAAACCCCTATGGACCAATTTTCATTGAGATCGGAGACTGAAACCTTAAAACAGGAAGTGGGCCAGCGGCCATCTTGGAATACCAAAAATCTTTACGAAAATGTTGTATGTTGTTCGGCATCAATTAAACCCCTATAAAATCATTGAGATCGGAGACCGAAACCTGAAAACAGGAAGTGGGCCAGCTAAAATAAAGAAAATTTGCCCTCAGCCCCTAGGGGTCAGACCAGACTCATTTATATAAAATATGATTGTCTTTCCCCAATGATGTTTCACACCAAATATGGATGAAATTCATCAAAGGATGAAGGAGGAGTAGGATTTTAAAGCTAAAATTAAGAAAATTTGCCCTTTTGGGGCCCTACCCCTCAGCCCCTAGGGGTCGGACCAGGCTCATTTATATAATATATGATTGTCCATCCATAATGATGTTTCACACCAAATATGGATGAAATCCATCCAAGGATGAAGGAGGAGTAGGATTTTAAAACTAAAATTAAGAAAATTTGTACTTTTGGGGCCCCACCCCTCAGCCCCTAGGGGTCGGACCAGGCTCATTCATATAATATATGATTGCCCATACCAAATGATGTTTCACACTAAATATGGATGAAATCCATCCAAGGATGAGGAAGGAGTAGGGTTTTAAAGCTAAAATTAAGAAAATTTGCACTTTTGGGGCCCCACCCCTCAGCCCCTAGGAGTCGGACCAAGCTCATTTATATAAAATATGATTGTCGGTCCCCAATGATGTTTCACACCAAATATAGATGAAATCCATCCAAGGATGAAGGAGGAGTAGGATTTTAAAGCTAAAATTAAGAAAATTTGCCCTTTTGGGGACCCACCCCTCAGCCCCTAGGGGTCGGACCAGGCTCATTTATATAAAATATGATTGTCGGTCCCCAATGATGTTTCACACCAAATATAGATGAAATCCATCCAAGGATGAAGAAGGAGTAGGATTTAAAAGCTTAAATTAAGAAAATTTGCCCTTTTGGGGCCCCGCCCCTCTGCCCCTAGGGGTCGGACTTATCTCATTTATATAAAATATGATTGTCCTTTCCAAAGGATGTTTCACACCAAATATGGATGTAATTCACTCAAGGGTTTAGGAGGAGTAGGCTTTTGTATAAGTAGTTTTACGCACGACGCACGGCGGACGGTGGACGGCGGACGGCGCACGACGACGGACGAAACACGATGACAATAGGTCATCCTGACCTTCGGTCAGATGACCTAAAAATGGCAGTGGCGTGTGGTCAAATTGTTGATATTGAGCTCATTTTGAGTAAAGTTACACCAAGGGTTTCAGGCTTAAACCGCTATCTGAGGTTTCAACAACATATTTAATTTGACATATAAACAGCTGGTATTGCATCTCCAGTGGAAAAATGCATGGCCAGACTGAGGTTCTAACCCAAGGTCTCCAGTGGAAAAATGCATGGCCAGACTGAGGTTCCAAACCAAGGTCTCCAGTGGAGAAATGCATGGCCAGACTGGGTTCTAACCCAAGGTCTCCAGTGGAGAAATGCATGGCCAGACTGGGGTTCTAACCCAAGGTCTCCAGTGGAGAAATGCATGGCCAGACTGGGGTTCTAACCCAAGGTCTCCAGTGGAGAAATGCATGGCCAGACTGGGTTCTAACCCAAGGTCTCCAGTGGAGAAATGCATGGCCAGACTGGGGTTCTAACCCAAGGTCTCCAGTGGAAAAATGCATGGCCAGACTGAGGTTCCAACCCAAGGTCTCCAGTGGAAAAATGCATGGCCAGACTGGGGTTCTAACCCAAGGTCTCCAGTGGAGAAATGCATGGCCAGACTGGGGTTCTAACCCAAGGTCTCCAGTAGAGAAATGCATGGCCAGACTGGGGTTCTAACTCAAGGTCTCCAGTGGAAAAATGCATGGCCAGACTGGGGTTCTAACTCAAGGTCTCCAGTGGAGAAATGCATGGCCAGACTGAGGTTCCAACCCAAGGTCTCCAGTGGAGAAATGCATGGCCAGACTGGGGTTCTAACTCAAGGTCTCCAGTGGAGAAATGCATGGCCAGACTGGGGTTCTAACTCAAGGTCTCCAGTGGAGAAATGCATGGCCAGACTGGGGTTCTAACTCAAGGTCTCCAGTGGAGAAATGCATGGCCAGACTGGGTTCTAACTCAAGGTCTCCAGTGGAGAAATGCATGGCCAGACTGGGTTCTAACTCAAGGTCTCCAGTGGAGAAATGCATGGCCAGACTGAGGTTCCAACCCAAGGTCTCCAGTGGAGAAATGCATGGCCAGACTGGGGTTCTAACCCAAGGTCTCCAGTGGAGAAATGCATGGCCAGACTGGGGTTCTAACTCAAGGTCTCCAGTGGAAAAATGCATGGCCAGACTGGGGTTCTAACTCAAGGTCTCCAGTGGAGAAATGCATGGCCAGACTGGGGTTCCAACTCAAGGTCTCCAGTGGAAAAATGCATGGCCAGACTGAGGTTCCAACCCAAGGTCTCCAGTGGAGAAATGCATGGCCAGACTGGGTTCTAACCCAAGGTCTCCAGTGGAGAAATGCATGGCCAGACTGGGTTCTAACCCAAGGTCTCCAGTGGAGAAATGCATGGCCAGACTGGGTTCTAACTCAAGGTCTCCAGTGGAGAAATGCATGGCCAGACTGGGGTTCTAACTCAAGGTCTCCAGTAGAGAAATGCATGGCCAGACTGGGGTTCTAACTCAAGGTCTCCAGTGGAAAAATGCATGGCCAGACTGGGGTTCTAACTCAAGGTCTCCAGTGGAGAAATGCATGGCCAGACTGAGGTTCCAACGGTCCAACCAAGGTCTCCAGTGGAGAAATGCATGGCCAGACTGGGGTTCTAACTCAAGGTCTCCAGTGGAGAAATGCATGGCCAGACTGGGGTTCTAACTCAAGGTCTCCAGTGGAAAAATGCATGGCCAGACTGGGGTTCTAACTCAATGTCTCCAGTGGAGAAATGCATGGCCAGACTGGGTTCTAACTCAAGGTCTCCAGTGGAGAAATGCATGGCCAGACTGGGTTCTAACTCAAGGTCTCCAGTGGAGAAATGCATGGCCAGACTGAGGTTCCAACCCAAGGTCTCCAGTGGAGAAATGCTGGCATGGCCAGACTGGGGTTCTAACTCAAGGTCTCCAGTGGAGAAATGCATGGCCAGACTGGGGTTCTAACTCAAGGTCTCCAGTGGAAAAATGCATGGCCAGACTGGGTTCTAACTCAAGGTCTCCAGTGGAGAAATGCATGGCCAGACTGGGGTTCCAACTCAAGGTCTCCAGTGGAAAAATGCATGGCCAGACTGAGGTTCCAACCCAAGGTCTCCAGTGGGAAAATGCATGGCCAGACTGGTTCCTAACCCAAGGTCTCCAGTGGAGAAATGCATGGACTGGGTTCTAACCCAAGGTCTCCAGTGGAGAAATGCATGGCCAGACTGGGTTCTAACCCAAGGTCTCCAGTGGAGAAATGCATGGCCAGACTGGGTTCTAACCCAAGGTCTCCAGTGGAGAAATGCATGGCCAGACTGGGGTTCTAACTCAAGGTCTCCAGTGGAGAAATGCATGGCCAGACTGGGTTCTAACCCAAGGTCTCCAGTGGAGAAATGCATGGCCAGACTGGGTTCTAACCCAAGGTCTCCAGTGGAGAAATGCATGGCCAGACTGGGGTTCCAACCCAAGGTCTCCAGTGGAGAAATGCATGGCCAGACTGGGGTTCCAACCCAAGGTCTCCAGTGGAGAAATGCATGGCCAGACTGGGGTTCTAACCCAAGGTCTCCAGTGGAGAAATGCATGGCCAGACTGGGGTTCTAACTCAAGGTCTCCAGTGGAAAAATGCATGGCCAGACTGGGGTTCTAACTCAAGGTCTCCAGTGGAGAAATGCATGGCCAGACTGGGGTTCCAACTCAAGGTCTCCAGTGGAAAAATGCATGGCCAGACTGAGGTTCCAACCCAAGGTCTCCAGTGGAGAAATGCATGGCCAGACTGGATTCTAACCCAAGGTCTCCAGTGGAGAAATGCATGGCCAGACTGGGTTCTAACCCAAGGTCTCCAGTGGAGAAATGCATGGCCAGACTGGGTTCTAACTCAAGGTCTCCAGTGGAGAAATGCATGGCCAGACTGGGGTTCTAACTCAAGGTCTCCAGTGGAGAAATGCATGGCCAGACTGGGTTCTAACTCAAGGTCTCCAGTGGAAAAATGCATGGCCAGACTGGGTTCTAACCCAAGGTCTCCAGTGGAAAAATGCATGGCCAGACTGGGTTCTAACCCAAGGTCTCCAGTGAAGAAATGCATGGCCAGACTGGGGTTCCAACTCAAGGTCTCCAGAAACTAGACCTGTTATAACATGGTTACTGACATTTGAAGTTTTTGCCCCAAAGGCTCAACACAGAACCCAATTTCTTTTGTCAAGTACTCACATCACTGTATAGGCACCAAATGTAAATGGAGGCCCATGGGCCTTAACAATCATCTGACTATTGGAACGGTTCACCATTGGAACAATACAACACCTCAAACGTAGTGGCAAACAATTAAGGCAGAACTCTATAAAGGCTTAGTTATTCACAAAAAGTTGTTAAAAAGACTTAAGTCTATTTGACCCCTTGAGTAACAGTCAAGGTAATTTATTTGAACAAACTTGGCAACTCTTCATCCCAGCATGTCATAGCTAGGCCAAATATCAGGTCTTAATTTAGGCCTCTTAATTATTCACAAGAAGTCGTTTAAAGATTTTAGCCTATTTGACCCCTGTGACCTTGAATGGTTGTCAAGGTCATTCATTTAAACAAGCTTATAAGTTGTTGTGTTTTCAAGGGTGAGGAGAAAGGAAGGAGGAAGTTGTAGTGAAATTGGACAAGTGTTCAGAGTTCTTGGGTTTGAGCCCCGGTCTGATGGCCACATTTTCATCAGTCTCGTGTATGACTGTTAGACCCATAGGAATAAAGGTTGTGTTGGGAAAACAACTTGTAGATAATTATAAAGAGCTGGTACAGAGAACTTTACAAGGCCATGTTGTTTACCAGCGGAGCACAAATTGGTCTAACATTACATAATTGGAGCAGTATAATAACATGTTATTGTCCCCGACCCACTTAATGTCTGAGTACAATGACCCAGCGCTGGGACAATCAGGGGCACACACACAATTGTACTCTTACTGGAACAACACATCAGATAGTAAAGTAAATTAGAGTAAGTTTGGCCTAAAACTATATAGGCTAAAGTAGATTACAAAACATTTAAGTTCTTTTATATCATAGCTAATTAACAAAAAGATTTAATTAAACTATCATATCAAATTCTCAAATAAAACATCCATCAAACAGTTCTACGATTAGATATAAAGCCATCATTATATTATACAGTGTATTGACATTGCAATTGACCATGGTCAGTCATGGTCAGACAAAGTTACATTGATACTGACCAAACAAAGAAGCCTTTGGATTGGATGTAATTAAGTAGTACTCACATGGTATCAGATGTGGCATGCACTGTACCCTCACTCACTGTCCTGTAATGGAAAGACACCACTTAGTATACTACGTAAATCAAATAGGAGACTTGGAGTAAAATTGTAAATTTGACAACAAACTAAGACATTAATCAAACCAATGGCTGTTCAATCAATATACAGTACCAATCTTTGTATTTGGGAACAAAAGGAGTTTAAAGTTCATTACCAAAAATAAAAGTAGAACCTGCATAATGATTACAAGAGATTAGTATTAGTTACTGAAATTCTGTTCTTTCTATTTCTTCTGTTTATCATGATCAAGTTAATGGAAGGGAGATAAACTGTCCTTGAATTATCAATGAAAAGAGGAGGAAAGGGGTAGGGGGTAAAGGTGGACATTAAGGCAGGTGACCATTTATTAAAGGTGGACATTAAGGCAGGTGACCATTTATTAAAAAAGGACATTAAGGCAGGTGACCATTTATTAAAAAAGGACATTAAGGCAGGTGACCATTTATTAAAAAAGGACATTAAGGCAGGTGACCATTTATTAAAAAAGGACATTAAGGCAGGTGACCATTTATTAAAGGTGGATGTTAAGGCAGGTGACCATTTATTAAAGGTGGACGTTAAGGCAGGTGACCATTTATTAAAGGTGGATGTTAAGGCAGGTGACCATTTATTAAAGGTGGACGTTAAGGCAGGTGACCATTTATTAAAAAAGGACATTAAGGCAGGTGACCATTTATTAAAGGTGGACGTTAAGGCAGGTGACCATTTATTAAAGGTGGACGTTAAGGCAGGTGACCATTTATTAAAAAAGGACATTAAGGCAGGTGACCATTTATTAAAAAAGGACATTAAGGCAGGTGACCATTTATTAAAAAAGGACATTAAGGCAGGTGACCATTTATTAAAAAAGGACGTTAAGGCAGGTGACCATTTATTAAAGGTGGACGTTAAGGCAGGTGACCATTTATTAAAGGTGGACGTTAAGGCAGGTGACCATTTATTAAAGGTGGACGTTAAGGCAGGTGACCATTTATTAAAGGTGGACATTAAGGCAGGTGACCATTTATTAAAGGTGGACATTAAGGCAGGTGACCATTTATTAAAAAAGGACATTAAGGCAGGTGACCATTTATTAAAAAAGGACATTAAGGCAGGTGACTATTTATTAAAAAAGGACATTAAGGCAGGTGACCATTTATTAAAAAAGGACATTAAGGCAGGTGACCATTTATTAAAAAAGGACATTAAGGCAGGTGACCATTTATTAAAGGTGGACGTTAAGGCAGGTGACCATTTATTAAAGGTGGACATTAAGGCAGGTGACCATTTATTAAAGGTGGACGTTAAGGCAGGTGACCATTTATTTAAAGGTTATTAAGGCAGGTGACATTTATTAAAGGTGGACGTTAAGGCAGGTGACTATTTATTAAAGGTGGACGTTAAGGCAGGTGACCATTTATTAAAGGTGGACGTTAAGGCAGGTGACCATTTATTAAAGGTGGACATTAAGGCAGGTGACCATTTATTAAAAAAGGACATTAAGGCAGGTGACCATTTATTAAAGGTGGACATTAAGGCAGGTGACCATTTATTAAAGGTGGACGTTAAGGCAGGTGACCATTTATTAAAAGGTGGACGTTAAGGCAGGTGACCATTTATTAAAGGTGGACGTTAAGGCAGGTGACCATTTATTAAAGGTGGACGTTAAGGCAGGTGACCATTTATTAAAGGTGGACGTTAAGGCAGATGACCATTTATTAAAGGTGGACGTTAAGGCAGGTGACCATTTATTAAAGGTGGACGTTAAGGCAGGTGACCATTTATTAAAGGTGGACGTTAAGGCAGGTGACCATTTATTAAAGGTGGACGTTAAGGCAGGTGACCATTTATTAAAGGTGGACGTTAAGGCAGGTGACCATTTATTAAAGGTGGACGTTAAGGCAGGTGACCATTTATTAAAGGTGGACGTTAAGGCAGGTGACCATTTATTAAAAAGTGGACGTTAAGGCAGGGTGACTATTTATTAAAGGTGGACGTTAAGGCAGGTGACCATTTATTAAAGGTGGACGTTAAGGCAGGTGACTATTTATTAAAAAAGGACATTAAGGCAGGTGACCATTTATTAAAAAAGGACATTAAGGCAGGTGACCATTTATTAAAAAAGGACATTAAGGCAGGTGACCATTTATTAAAGGTGGACGTTAAGGCAGGTGACCATTTATTAAAGGTGGACGTTAAGGCAGGTGACCATTTATTAAAGGTGGACATTAAGGCAGGTGACCATTTATTAAAGGTGGACGTTAAGGCAGGTGACCATTTATTAAAGGTGGACGTTAAGGCAGGTGACTATTTATTAAAGGTGGACGTTAAGGCAGGTGACCATTTATTAAAGGTGGACATTAAGGCAGGTGACCGTTTATTAAAGGTGGACATTAAGGCAGGTGACTATTTATTAAAGGTGGACGTTAAGGCAGGTGACCATTTATTAAAGGTGGACGTTAAGGCAGGTGACCATTTATTAAAGGTGGACGTTAAGGCAGGTGACCATTTATTAAAGGTGGACGTTAAGGCAGGTGACCATTTATTAAAGGTGGACGTTAAGGCAGGTGACCATTTATTAAAGGTGGATGTTAAGGCAGGTGACCATTTATTAAAGGTGGACATTAAGGCAGGTGACCATTTATTAAAGGTGGACGTTAAGGCAGGTGACCATTTATTAAAGGTGGACGTTAAGGCAGGTGACCATTTATTAAAGGTGGACATTAAGGCAGGTGACCATTTATTAAAGGTGGACATTAAGGCAGGTGACCATTTATTAAAGGTGGACATTAAGGCAGGTGACCATTTATTAAAGGTGGACATTAAGGCAGGTGACCATTTATTAAAGGTGGACATTAAGGCAGGTGACCATTTATTAAAATTTGGACGTTAAGGCAGGTGACCATTTATTAAAGGTGTATTTAAGGCAGGTGACCATTTATTAAAGGTGAGTGTTAAGGCAGGTGACCATTTATTAAAGGTGGACGTTAAGGCAGGTGACCATTTATTAAAGGTGGACATTAAGGCAGGTGACCATTTATTAAAGGTGGACGTTAAGGCAGGTGACCATTTATTAAAGGTGGACGTTAAGGCAGGTGACCATTTATTAAAGGTGGATGTTAAGGCAGGTGACCATTTATTAAAGGTGGACATTAAGGCAGGTGACCATTTATTAAAGGTGGACGTTAAGGCAGGTGACCATTTATTAAAGGTGGACGTTAAGGCAGGTGACCATTTATTAAAGGTGGACGTTAAGGCAGGTGACCATTTATTAAAGGTGGACGTTAAGGCAGGTGACCATTTATTAAAGGTGGACGTTAAGGCAGGTGACCATTTATTAAAGGTGGACGTTAAGGCAGGTGACCATTTATTAAAGGTGGACGTTAAGGCAGGTGACCATTTATTAAAGGTGGATGTTAAGGCAGGTGACCATTTATTAAAGGTGGACGTTAAGGCAGGTGACCATTTATTAAAGGTGGATGTTAAGGCAGGTGACCATTTATTAAAGGTGGATGTTAAGGCAGGTGACCATTTATTAAAGGTGGACATTAAGGCAGGTGACCATTTATTAAAGGTGGACGTTAAGGCAGGTGACCATTTATTAAAGGTGGACATTAAGGCAGGTGACCATTTATTAAAGGTGGATGTTAAGGCAGGTGACCATTTATTAAAGGTGGACATTAAGGCAGGTGACCATTTATTAAAGGTGGACGTTAAGGCAGGTGACCATTTATTAAAGGTGGACGTTAAGGCAGGTGACATTTATTAAAGGTGGACATTAAGGCAGGTGACCATTTATTAAAGGTGGTGTTAAGGCAGGTGACCATTTATTAAAGGTGGACGTTAAGGCAGGTGACTATTTATTAAAGGTGGACGTTAAGGCAGGTGACCATTTATTAAAGGTGGACGTTAAGGCAGGTGACTATTTATTAAAGGTGGACGTTAAGGCAGGTGACCATTTATTAAAGGTGGACGTTAAGGCAGGTGACCATTTATTAAAGGTGGACGTTAAGGCAGGTGACCATTTATTAAAGGTGGACGTTAAGGCAGGTGACTATTTATTAAAGGTGGACGTTAAGGCAGGTGACCGTTTATAAAAGGTGGATGTTAAGGCAGGTGACCATTTATTAAAGGTGGACGTTAAGGCAGGTGACCATTTATTAAAGGTGGACGTTAAGGCAGGTGACCATTTATTAAAGGTGGACGTTAAGGCAGGTGACCATTTATTAAAGGTGGACATTAAGGCAGGTGACCATTTATTAAAGGTGGACGTTAAGGCAGGTGACCATTTATTAAAGGTGGACATTAAGGCAGGTGACCATTTATTAAAGGTGGACATTAAGGCAGGTGACTATTTATTAAAGGTGGATGTTAAGGCAGGTGACCATTTATTAAAGGTGGATGTTAAGGCAGGTGACTATTTATTAAAGGTGGATGTTAAGGCAGGTGACTATTTATTAAAGGTGGACGTTAAGGCAGGTGACATTTATTAAAGGTGGACGTTAAGGCAGGTGACCATTTATTAAAGGTGGACGTTAAGGCAGGTGACCGTTTATTAAAGGGACTTAAGGCAGGTGACCATTTATTAAAGGTGGAATTAAGGCAGGTGACCATTTATTAAAGGTGGACGTTAAGGCAGGTGACCATTTATTAAAGGTGGATGTTAAGGCAGGTGACCATTTATTAAAGGTGGACGTTAAGGCAGGTGACCATTTATTAAAGGTGGACGTTAAGGCAGGTGACCATTTATTAAAGGTGGACGTTAAGGCAGGTGACCATTTATTAAAGGTGGACGTTAAGGCAGGTGACCATTTATTAAAGGTGGACGTTAAGGCAGGTGACCATTTATTAAAGGTGGACATTAAGGCAGGTGACATTTATTAAAGGTGGATGTTAAGGCAGGTGACCATTATTAAAATTGGACGTTAAGGCAGGTGACCATTTATTAAAGGTGGATGTTAAGGCAGGTGACCATTTATTAAAGGTGGATTGTTAAAGGCAGGGACATTTATTAAAGGTGGATGTTTAAAGGCAGGTGACCATTTATTAAAGGTGGACATTAAGGCAGGTGACCATTTATTAAAGGTGGACGTTAAGGCAGGTGACCATTTATTAAAGGTGGACATTATTAAAGGTTAAGGCAGGTGACCATTTATTAAAGGTGGACGTTAAGGCAGGTGACCATTTATTAAAGGTGGACGTTAAGGCAGGTGACCATTTATTAAAGGTGGACGTTAAGGCAGGTGACCATTTATTAAAGGTGGACGTTAAGGCAGGTGACCATTTATTAAAGGTGGACATTAAGGCAGGTGACCATTTATTAAAGGTGGACGTTAAGGCAGGTGACCATTTATTAAAGGTGGACATTAAGGCAGGTGACCATTTATTAAAGGTGGACATTAAGGCAGGTGACCATTTATTAAGTGGTGGACGTTAAGGCAGGTGACCATTTATTAAAGGTGGAGTTAAGGCAGGTGACCATTTATTAAAGGTGGACGTTAAGGCAGGTGACCATTTATTAAAGGTGGATGTTAAGGCAGGTGACCATTTATTAAAGGTGGACGTTAAGGCAGGTGACCATTTATTAAAGGTGGACATTAAGGCAGGTGACCATTTATTAAAGGTGGATGTTAAGGCAGGTGACCATTTATTAAAGGTGGACATTAAGGCAGGTGACTATTTATTAAAGGTGGACGTTAAGGCAGGTGACCATTTATTAAAGGTGGACATTAAGGCAGGTGACCATTTATTAAAGGTGGATGTTAAGGCAGGTGACCATTTATTAAAGGTGGACGTTAAGGCAGGTGACCATTTATTAAAGGTGGATGTTAAGGCAGGTGACCATTTATTAAAGGTGGACGTTAAGGCAGGTGACCATTTATTAAAGGTGGACATTAAGGCAGGTGACCATTTATTAAAAATTGGACGTTAAGGCAGGTGACCATTTATTAAAGGTGGACATTAAGGCAGGTGACCGTTTATTAAAGGTGGACATTAAGGCAGGTGACCATTTATTAAAGGTGGACGTTAAGGCAGGTGACCATTTATTAAAGGTGGACGTTAAGGCAGGTGACCATTTTATTAAAGGTGGACATTAAGGCAGGTGACCATTTATTAAAGGTGGACGTTAAGGCAGGT
This sequence comes from Argopecten irradians, assembly GCF_041381155.1. Classification (NCBI taxonomy): domain Eukaryota; kingdom Metazoa; phylum Mollusca; class Bivalvia; order Pectinida; family Pectinidae; genus Argopecten; species Argopecten irradians. The sequence continues at coordinate 4,446,365 of NC_091144.1, forward strand.
GACCATTTATTAAAGGTGGACGTTAAGGCAGGTGACCATTTATTAAAGGTGGACATTAAGGCAGGTGACCATTTATTAAAGGTGGACATTAAGGCAGGTGACCATTTATTAAAGGTGGATGTTAAGGCAGGTGACCATTTATTAAAGGTGGATGTTAAGGCAGGTGACCATTTATTAAAGGTGGACGTTAAGGCAGGTGACCATTTATTAAAGGTGGACATTAAGGCAGGTGACCATTTATTAAAGGTGGACGTTAAGGCAGGTGACCATTTATTAAAGGTGGACATTAAGGCAGGTGACCATTTATTAAATTGGTGGTGTTAAGGCAGGTGACCATTTATTAAAGGTGGACATTAAGGCAGGTGACCATTTATTAAAGGTGGACATTAAGGCAGGTGACCATTTATTAAAGGTGGATGTTAAGGCAGGTGACCATTTATTAAAGGTGGACATTAAGGCAGGTGACCATTTATTAAAGGTGGATGTTAAGGCAGGTGACCATTTATTAAAGGTGGACGTTAAGGCAGGTGACCATTTATTAAAGGTGGACATTAAGGCAGGTGACTATTTATTAAAGGTGGATGTTAAGGCAGGTGACCATTTATTAAAAATTGGACGTTAAGGCAGGTGACCATTTATTAAAGGTGGATGTTAAGGCAGGTGAACATTTATTAAAGGTGGACATAAAGGCAGGTGACCATTTATTAAAGGTGGACGTTAAGGCAGGTGACCATTTATTAAAGGTGGACGTTAAGGCAGGTGACCATTTATTAAAGGTGGACGTTAAGGCAGGTGACCGTTTATTAAAGGTGGACGTTAAGGCAGGTGACAATTTATTAAAGGTGGACGTTAAGGCAGGTGACCGTTTATTAAAGGTGAGTGTTAAGGCAGGTGACTATTTATTAAAGGTGGACGTTAAGGCAGGTGACCATTTATTAAAGGTGGACATTAAGGCAGGTGACCATTTATTAAAGGTGGACATTAAGGCAGGTGACCATTTATTAAAGGTGGACGTTAAGGCAGGTGACCATGTTTATTAAAGGTGGACGTTAAGGCAGGTGACCATTTATTAAAGGTGGACGTTAAGGCAGGTGAACCATTATTAAAGGTGGACATTAAGGCAGGTGACTATTTATTAAAGGTGGATGTTAAGGCAGGTGACCATTTATTAAAGGTGGACATTAAGGCAGGTGACCGTTTATTAAAGGTGGATGTTAAGGCAGGTGACCATTTATTAAAGGTGGACATTAAGGCAGGTGACCATTTATTAAAGGTGGACATTAAGGCAGGTGACCATTTATTAAAGGTGGACATTAAGGCAGGTGACCATTTATTAAAGGTGGACATTAAGGCAGGTGACCATTTATTAAAGGTGGACATTAAGGCAGGTGAGTTTATTAAAGGTGGACGTTAAGGCAGGTGACTATTTATTAAAGGTGGACGTTAAGGCAGGTGACCATTTATTAAAGGTGGACATTAAGGCAGGTGACCGTTTATTAAAGGTGGACATTAAGGCAGGTGACTGTTTATTAAAGGTGGACGCTAAGGCAGGTGACCATTTATTAAGGTGACCATTTATTAAAGGTGGACGTTAAGGCAGGTGACCATTTATTAAAGGTGGACGTTAAGGCAGGTGACCATTTATTAAAGGTGGACATTAAGGCAGGTGACCATTTATTAAAGGTGGACGTTAAGGCAGGTGACCATTTATTAAAGGTGACATTAAGGCAGGTGACTATTTATTAAAGGTGGACGTTAAGGCAGGTGACCATTTATTAAAGGTGGACGTTAAGGCAGGTGACTGTTTATTTTAATTGGCTGTTAAGGCAGACTTAACTGTCTTGAAGTCGGTGATAGCCAATAAATTATTTTATATTTGTACAACAGTTTGAACCACTCATTCATGACTGAGGACAACATGGCAGCCAGACGGACTTTACTGGGACAATCACACCGAGACCTGTATATATTGTACACACTGTTCCTGTGTAGTGTATGTTAAGGTTGTTATGTATTTTACTGGTCTATAGTCAGTGATATAATGAAGTATTCGGAGTACAGAACACTCCAACACTACAAACTTCAGTGGGAATATCAACCTAAAACTCTCCTACTGTTCATTGTCATTGTGTATCTCCTTACGTGTTTCCTTGTCTGCTCTGTGTACATTATAATATCGGTAAGTCAAGGTCAATCAAGGTCAGGAATGTACAACAACTCATGCATATCTACATGGGTTAACCAAGAACACTTTCAATTTATTCTTTATCCAATGGGGCAATGTCATTTAGAATCCTATCATAATGTATACAATACTACCAGTTCATACAGTGTACAAAATGTACACGTTTAGAAAAACCAGATACACTACACTATATATAATCATTGGATTCATATTCCTATGTCATTTTGGCAGCTGACATATAATTGATTCATTTTTAAAGGTTTTGAAATTTAGATAAGTTTTCTAATTAGTGTATATACATATAGTAAGTTGTTTGCTGATACAAAAGACCTTCAGTAATATAAACTCAAACTGTCAAACTATTACAACAGAACATACCTGTACACAATACAAACACTATACCTAATACAACTTACAATGTATCGTTTGAAATTCTCTCAACTGTGACTTAAAATATTTAGTGTTTTGTTTAACAATCTCTATGTAAATGTATAGCAAAGTGAAAGTAGACCTTACGCATGTATCTAATGTACAGCATTGGCAGTGTTGGAAGGGGAAAACATGGTTTTAATTCAGAGGTCCCGGCAGAGAACAAACTTTCTCTACACCATGATGGGGGCCGTAGTGATTTTTACTTGCTGGTATTGTCACCGAATGTATCTGATTGTTCAGGACATACTGGCTGACCCCTATAAAAGGCAGTCATTTTATGAGACTGGTCAGCGCCACCCCATTATCCTTGGGGTGTTGGTGTTCAGTGCCATATTCACAGTGTGTTCCCTTGTAGGGTCCTTCTACGTTGTTTTAGCGGTAGGTAACCATTTACTGAGTGGTCCTTCTACATTGTTTTAGTGGTAGGTAACCATTTACTGAGTGGTCCTTCTACGTTGTTTTAGAGGTAGGTAACCATTTACTGAGTGGTCCTTCTACGTTGTTTTAGAGGTAGGTAACCATTTACTGAGTGGTCCTTCTATGTTGTTTTAGAGGTAGGTAACCATTTACTGAGTGGTCCTTCTATGTTGTTTTAGCGGTAGGTAACCATTTACTGAGTGGTCCTTCTACGTTGTTTTAGTGGTAGGTAACCATTTACTGAGTGGTCCTTCTATGTTGTTTTAGCGGTAGGTAACCATTTACTGAGTGGTCCTTCTACGTTGTTTTAGCAGTAGGTAACCATTTACTGAGTGGTCCTTCTATGTTGTTTTAGCAGTAGGTAACCATTTACTGAGTGGTCCTTCTACGTTGTTTTAGCGGTAGGTATCCTTCTACTGAGTGGTCCTTCTATGTTGTTTTAGCGGTAGGTAACCATTTACTGAGTGGTCCTTCTACGTTGTTTTAGCAGTAGGTAACCATTTACTGAGTGGTCCTTCTACGTTGTTTTAGCGGTAGGTAACCATTTACTGAAGTGAGTGGTCCTTCTACGTTGTTTTAGCGGTAGGTAACCATTTACTGAGTGGTCCTTCTACGTTGTTTTAGAGGTAGGTAACCATTTAATGAGTGAGTGGTCCTTCTACGTTGTTTTAGCGGTAGGTAACCATTTACTGAGTGGTCCTTCTACGTTGTTTTAGCGGTAGGTAACCATTTACTGAGTGGTCCTTCTACGTTGTTTTAGCGGTAGGTAACCATTTACTGAGTGGTCCTTCTACGTTGTTTTAGCGGTAGGTAACCATTTACTGAGTGGTCCTTCTATGTTGTTTTAGCGGTAGGTAACCATTTACTGAGTGGTCCTTCTACGTTGTTTTAGCGGTAGGTAACCATTTACTGAGTGGTCCTTCTACGTTTGTTTTAGCGGTAGGTAACCATTTACTGAGTGGTCCTTCTACGTTGTTTTAGCGGTAGGTAACCATTTACTGAGTGGTCCTTCTATGTTGTTTTAGCGGTAGGTAACCATTTACTGAGTGGTCCTTCTACGTTGTTTTAGAGGTAGGTAACCATTTACTGAGTGGTCCTTCTACGTTGTTTTAGAGGTAGGTAACCATTTACTGAGTGGTCCTTCTACGTTGTTTTAGTGGTAGGTAACCATTTACTGAGTGGTCCTTCTACGTTGTTTTAGCGGTAGGTAACCATTTACTGAGTGGTCCTTCTACGTTGTTTTAGCGGTAGGTAACCATTTACTGAGTGGTCCTTCTATGTTGTTTTAGCGGTAGGTAACCATTTACTGAGTGGTCCTTCTACGTTGTTTTAGTGGTAGGTAACCATTTACTGAGTGGTCCTTCTACGTTGTTTTAGAGGTAGGTAACCATTTACTGAGTGGTCCTTCTACGTTGTTTTAGCGGTAGGTAACCATTTACTGAGTGGTCCTTCTACGTTGTTTTAGAGGTAGGTAACCATTTACTGAGTGGTCCTTCTACGTTGTTTTAGCGGTAGGTAACCATTTACTGAGTGGTCCTTCTACGTTGTTTTACTGAGTGATCCTTCTACGTTGTTTTAGCGGTAGGTAACCATTTACTGAGTGGTCCTTCTACGTTGTTTTAGAGGTAGGTAACCATTTACTGAGTGGTCCTTCTATGTTGTTTTAGAGGTAGGTAACCATTTACTGAGTGGTCCTTCTATGTTGTTTTAGAGGTAGGTAACCATTTACTGAGTGGTCCTTCTACGTTGTTTTAGCGGTAGGTAACCATTTACTGAGTGGTCCTTCTACGTTGTTTTAGCGGTAGGTAACCATTTACTGAGTGGTCCTTCTATGTTGTTTTAGCGGTAGGTAACCATTTACTGAGTGGTCCTTCTACGTTGTTTTAGAGGTAGGTAACCATTTACTGAGTGGTCCTTCTATGTTGTTTTAGCGGTAGGTAACCATTTACTGAGTGGTCCTTCTATGTTGTTTTAGCGGTAGGTAACCATTTACTGAGTGGTCCTTCTACGTTGTTTTAGGGTAGGTAACCATTTACTGAGTGGTCCTTCTACGTTGTTTTAGAGGTAGGTAACCATTTACTGAGTGGTCCTTCTACGTTGTTTTAGCGGTAGGTAACCATTTACTGAGTGGTCCTTCTACGTTGTTTTAGCGGTAGGTAACCATTTACATTTTCTAGTTGAGTGTAGGTCCTTTACTGTTGTTTCTAGTTGTTTTAGCGTAGGTAACCATTTACTGAGTGGTCCTTCTACGTTGTTTTAGTGGTAGGTAACCATTTACTGAGTGGTCCTTCTACGTTGTTTTAGGGTAGGTAACCATTTACTGAGTGGTCCTTCTATGTTGTTTTAGAGGTAGGTAACCATTTACTGAGTGGTCCTTCTACGTTGTTTTAGAGGTAGGTAACCATTTACTGAGTGGTCCTTCTACTGTTGTTTTAGTAGGTAGGTAACCATTTACTGAGTGGTCCTTCTACGTTGTTTTAGCGGTAGGTAACCATTTACTGAGTGGTCCTTCTATGTTGTTTTAGCGGTAGGTAACCATTTACTGAGTGGTCCTTCTATGTTGTTTTAGCGGTAGGTAACCATTTACTGAGTGGTCCTTCTACGTTGTTTTAGCGGTAGGTAACCATTTACTGAGTGGTCCTTCTACGTTGTTTTAGTGGTAGGTAACCATTTACTGAGTGGTCCTTCTACGTTGTTTTAGCGGTAGGTAACCATTTACTGAGTGGTCCTTCTATGTTGTTTTAGCAGTAGGTAACCATTTACTGAGTGGTCCTTCTACGTTGTTTTAGCGGTAGGTAACCATTTATGTGGTCCTTCTACGTTGTTTTAGAGGTAGGTAACCATTTACTGAGTGGTCCTTCTATGTTGTTTTAGCGGTAGGTAACCATTTACGTTGTTTTACTGAGTGGTCCTTCTATGTTGTTTTAGCGGTAGGTAACCATTTACTGAGTGGTCCTTCTACGTTGTTTTAGCGGTAGGTAACCATTTACTGAGTGGTCCTTCTATGTTGTTTTAGAGGTAGGTAACCATTTACTGAGTGGTCCTTCTACGTTGTTTTAGAGGTAGGTAACCATTTACTGAGTGGTCCTTCTACGTTGTTTTAGAGGTAGGTAACCATTTACTGAGTGGTCCTTCTACGTTGTTTTAGCGGTAGGTAACCATTTACTGAGTGGTCCTTCTACGTTGTTTTAGCGGTAGGTAACCATTTACTGAGTGGTCCTTCTACGTTGTTTTAGCGGTAGGTAACCATTTACTGAGTGGTCCTTCTACGTTGTTTTAGCGGTAGGTAACCATTTACTGAGTGGTCCTTCTACGTTGTTTTAGCGGTAGGTAACCATTTACTGAGTGGTCCTTCTACGTTGTTTTAGCGGTAGGTAACCATTTACTGAGTGGTCCTTCTAGTTGTTTTAGTGGTAGGTAACCATTTACTGAGTGGTCCTTCTACGTTGTTTTAGCGGTAGGTAACCATTTACTGAGTGGTCCTTCTACGTTGTTTTAGAGGTAGGTAACCATTTACTGAGTGGTCCTTCTACGTTGTTTTAGAGGTAGGTAACCATTTACTGAGTGGTCCTTCTATGTTGTTTTAGCGGTAGGTAACCATTTACTGAGTGGTCCTTCTATGTTGTTTTAGCGGTAGGTAACCATTTACTGAGTGGTCCTTCTACGTTGTTTTAGTGGTAGGTAACCATTTACTGAGTGGTCCTTCTACGTTGTTTTAGCGGTAGGTAACCATTTACTGAGTGGTCCTTCTACGTTGTTTTAGAGGTAGGTAACCATTTACTGAGTGGTCCTTCTATGTTGTTTTAGAGGTAGGTAACCATTTACTGAGTGGTCCTTCTATGTTGTTTTAGCGGTAGGTAACCATTTACTGAGTGGTCCTTCTACGTTGTTTTAGTGGTAGGTAACCATTTACTGAGTGGTCCTTCTATGTTGTTTTAGCGGTAGGTAACCATTTACTGAGTGGTCCTTCTATGTTGTTTTAGAGGTAGGTAACCATTTACTGAGTGGTCCTTCTACGTTGTTTTAGCGGTAGGTAACCATTTACTGAGTGGTCCTTCTACGTTGTTTTAGAGGTAGGTAACCATTTACTGAGTGGTCCTTCTATGTTGTTTTAGAGGTAGGTAACCATTTACTGAGTGGTCCTTCTATGTTGTTTTAGAGGTAGGTAACCATTTACTGAGTGGTCCTTCTATGTTGTTTTAGCGGTAGGTAACCATTTACTGAGTGGTCCTTCTACGTTGTTTTAGCGGTAGGTAACCATTTACTGAGTGGTCCTTCTACGTTGTTTTAGCGGTAGGTAACCATTTACTGAGTGGTCCTTCTACGTTGTTTTAGCGGTAGGTAACCATTTACTGAGTGGTCCTTCTACGTTGTTTTAGCGGTAGGTAACCATTTACTGAGTGGTCCTTCTATGTTGTTTTAGCGGTAGGTAACCATTTACTGAGTGGTCCTTCTATGTTGTTTTAGCAGTAGGTAACCATTTACTGAGTGGTCCTTCTACGTTGTTTTAGCGGTAGGTAACCATTTACTGAGTGGTCCTTCTATGTTGTTTTAGTGGTAGGTAACCATTTACTGAGTGGTCCTTCTATGTTGTTTTAGAGGTAGGTAACCATTTACTGAGTGGTCCTTCTATGTTGTTTTAGCGGTAGGTAACCATTTACTGAGTGGTCCTTCTACGTTGTTTTAGCGGTAGGTAACCATTTACTGAGTGGTCCTTCTATGTTGTTTTAGCGTAGGTAACCATTTACTGAGTGGTCCTTCTACGTTGTTTTAGCGGTAGGTAACCATTTACTGAGTGGTCCTTCTACGTTGTTTTAGCGGTAGGTAACCATTTACTGAGTGGTCCTTCTACGTTGTTTTAGCGGTAGGTAACCATTTACTGAGTGGTCCTTCTACGTTGTTTTAGTGGTAGGTAACTATTTACTGAGTGGTCCTTCTATGTTGTTTTAACGGTAGGTAACCATTTACTGAAGTGCAGTGGTCCTTCTACGTTGTTTTAGCAGTAGGTAACCATTTACTGAAGTGAGTGGTCCTTCTACGTTGTTTTAGCGGTAGGTAACCATTTACTGAGTGGTCCTTCTACGTTGTTTTAGAGGTAGGTAACCATTTACTGAGTGGTCCTTCTACGTTGTTTTAGCGGTAGGTAACCATTTACTGAGTGGTCCTTCTACGTTGTTTTAGCGGTAGGTAACCATTTACTGAGTGGTCCTTCTACGTTGTTTTAGCGGTAGGTAACCATTTACTGAGTGGTCCTTCTACGTTGTTTTAGCGGTAGGTAACCATTTACCGAGTGGTCCTTCTACGTTGTTTTAGCGGTAGGTAACCATTCACTAAGTATTGTATTTTGGTTTTATCAGTACTTGTCTATAGTAACCATTCAATAAGTATTGTATTTTGGTTTTATCAGTACTTGTCTATAGTAACCATTTACTAGGTATTGTATTTTGGTTTTATCAGTACTTGTCTATAGTAACCATTTACTAGGTATTGTATTTTGGTTTTATCAGTACTTGTCTATAGTAACCATTTACTAGGTATTGTATTTTGGTTTTATCAGTACTTGTCTATAGTAACCATTTACTAGGTATTGTATTTTGGTTTTATCAGTACTTGTCTATAGTAACCATTTACTGAGTATTGTATTTTGGTTTTATCAGTACTTGTCTATAGTAACCATTCACTAAGTATTGTATTTTGGTTTTATCAGTACTTGTCTATAGTAACCATTTCACTAGGTATTGTATTTTGGTTTTATCAGTACTTGTCTATAGTAACCATTCACTAAGTATTGTATTTTGGTTTTATCAGTACTTGTCTATAGTAACCATTCACTAAGTATTGTATTTTGGTTTTATCAGTACTTGTCTATAGTAACCATTCACTAGGTATTGTATTTTGGTTTTATCAGTACTTGTCTATAGTAACCATTTACTAAGTATTGTATTTTGGTTTTATCAGTACTTGTCTATAGTAACCATTCACTAAGTATTGTATTTTGGTTTTATCAGTACTTGTCTATAGTAACCATTCACTAAGTATTGTATTTTGGTTTTATCAGTACTTGTCTATAGTAACCATTCACTAAGTATTGTATTTTGGTTTTATCAGTACTTGTCTATAGTAACCATTCACTAAGTATTGTATTTTGGTTTTATCAGTACTTGTCTATAGTAACCATTCACTAAGTATTGTATTTTGGTTTTATCAGTACTTGTCTATAGTAACCATTTACTAGGTATTGTATTTTGGTTTTATCAGTACTTGTCTATAGTAACCATTCACTAAGTATTGTATTTTGGTTTTATCAGTACTTGTCTATAGTAACCATTCACTAAGTATTGTATTTTGGTTTTATCAGTACTTGTCTATAGTAACCATTCACTAAGTATTGTATTTTGGTTTTATCAGTACTTGTCTATAGTAACCATTCACTAGGTATTGTATTTTGGTTTTATCAGTACTTGTCTATAGTAACCATTCACTAAGTATTGTATTTTGGTTTTATCAGTACTTGTCTATAGTAACCATTTACTAGGTATTGTATTTTGGTTTTATCAGTACTTGTCTATAGTAACCATTCACTAAGTATTGTATTTTGGTTTTATCAGTACTTGTCTATAGTAACCATTCACTAAGTATTGTATTTTGGTTTTATCAGTACTTGTCTATAGTAACCATTTCACTAGGTATTGTATTTTGGTTTTATCAGTACTTGTCTATAGTAACCATTCACTAGGTATTGTATTTTGGTTTTATCAGTACTTGTCTATAGTAACCATTCACTAAGTATTGTATTTTGGTTTTATCAGTACTTGTCTATAGTAACCATTTACTAGGTATTGTATTTTGGTTTTATCAGTACTTGTCTATAGTAACCATTCACTAAGTATTGTATTTTGGTTTTATCAGTACTTGTCTATAGTAACCATTCACTAGGTATTGTATTTTGGTTTTATCAGTACTTGTCTATAGTAACCATTCACTAAGTATTGTATTTTGGTTTTATCAGTACTTGTCTATAGTAACCATTCACTAAGTATTGTATTTTGGTTTTATCAGTACTTGTCTATAGTAACCATTCACTAAGTATTGTATTTTGGTTTTATCAGTACTTGTCTATAGTAACCATTCACTAGGTATTGTATTTTGGTTTTATCAGTACTTGTCTATAGTAACCATTCACTAAGTATTGTATTTTGGTTTTATCAGTACTTGTCTATAGTAACCATTTCACTAGGTATTGTATTTTGGTTTTATCAGTACTTGTCTATAGTAACCATTCACTAGTATTGTATTTTGGTTTTATCAGTACTTGTCTATAGTAACCATTCACTAGGTATTGTATTTTGGTTTTATCAGTACTTGTCTATAGTAACCATTCACTAGGTATTGTATTTTGGTTTTATCAGTACTTGTCTATAGTAACCATTTACTAAGTATTGTATTTTGGTTTTATCAGTACTTGTCTATAGTAACCATTCACTAGTATTGTATTTTGGTTTTATCAGTACTTGTCTATAGTAACCATTTACTAGGTATTGTATTTTGGTTTTATCAGTACTTGTCTATAGTAACCATTCACTAAGTATTGTATTTTGGTTTTATCAGTACTTGTCTATAGTAACCATTCACTAAGTATTGTATTTTGGTTTTATCAGTACTTGTCTATAGTAACCATTCACTAAGTATTGTATTTTGGTTTTATCAGTACTTGTCTATAGTAACCATTTACTAGGTATTGTATTTTGGTTTTATCAGTACTTGTCTATAGTAACCATTCACTAAGTATTGTATTTTGGTTTTATCAGTACTTGTCTATAGTAACCATTCACTAAGTATTGTATTTTGGTTTTATCAGTACTTGTCTATAGTAACCATTCACTAAGTATTGTATTTTGGTTTTATCAGTACTTGTCTATAGTAACCATTCACTAGGTATTGTATTTTGGTTTTATCAGTACTTGTCTATAGTAACCATTCACTAAGTATTGTATTTTGGTTTTATCAGTACTTGTCTATAGTAACCATTCACTAGGTATTGTATTTTGGTTTTATCAGTACTTGTCTATAGTAACCATTCACTAAGTATTGTATTTTGGTTTTATCAGTACTTAGTCTATAGTCTTGTCTAGTAACCATTCACTAGGTATTGTATTTTGGTTTTATCAGTACTTGTCTATAGTAACCATTTCACTAAGTATTGTATTTTGGTTTTATCAGTACTTGTCTATAGTAACCATTCACTAAGTATTGTATTTTGGTTTTATCAGTACTTGTCTATAGTAACCATTCACTAAGTATTGTATTTTGGTTTTATCAGTACTTGTCTATAGTAACCATTTACTAAGTATTGTATTTTGGTTTTATCAGTACTTGTCTATAGTAACCATTCACTAAGTATTGTATTTTGGTTTTATCAGTACTTGTCTATAGTAACCATTCACTAAGTATTGTATTTTGGTTTTATCAGTACTTGTCTATATAGTAACCATTCACTAAGTATTGTATTTTGGTTTTATCAGTACTTGTCTATAGTAACCATTCACTAAGTATTGTATTTTGGTTTTATCAGTACTTGTCTATAGTAACCATTCACTAAGTATTGTATTTTGGTTTTATCAGTACTTGTCTATAGTAACCATTCACTAGGTATTGTATTTTGGTTTTATCAGTACTTGTCTATAGTAACCATTCACTAAGTATTGTATTTTGGTTTTATCAGTACTTGTCTATAGTAACCATTCACTAGTATTGTATTTTGGTTTTATCAGTACTTGTCTATAGTAACCATTCACTAGGTATTGTATTTTGGTTTTATCAGTACTTGTCTATAGTAACCATTCACTAAGTATTGTATTTTGGTTTTATCAGTACTTGTCTATAGTAACCATTACTAGTATTGTATTTTGGTTTTATCAGTACTTGTCTATAGTAA